>NC_143580.1:113838859-114149214 GCF_048544385.1 Mastigoproctus giganteus | reverse complement strand
AATCTATTAGTCCTTGTATCCTAAGCTAGCAGTTTTCCGACCCACCTAACTCTGCCTCAATAGCACCAGCAAATATTCTTGCACCCTTTCTATTTAAGTGTATCCCATCCCTGTAGAAGCACTCTCTCCTGTTAACAAGCACAGACCAGGCTGACGAAAATTCTACCGCTTGAACCTTGCACAATCTTTCCAGGGCTGAATTGATCGACAAGGCTCTCATCATATACTCCCTCCTATCGTGTCTGGGCAGAATTGGAGGCACTTTCAAATTCAACCCTAATTCACGGCTTTTTTTTGAACAGTGACCTCTACTTGTTAAGTAATTCTACCAGTCTCCTACTCTTAATATCATTAGTGTCAACGTGTACAACTATATCCCCTTTTGTGCCCTTAAAAGATGATATCTGCTCTACAATGTCATCA
The DNA here is from genome assembly GCF_048544385.1 of Mastigoproctus giganteus. NCBI lineage: Eukaryota > Metazoa > Arthropoda > Arachnida > Uropygi > Thelyphonidae > Mastigoproctus > Mastigoproctus giganteus. The sequence goes on along the minus strand of NC_143580.1, from coordinate 114,148,791 downwards.
ACCTTTGCCCCCCTGGCAGACATACCCTGGTCCTGTTCCACCTATACTTTTTACAAAGCATGTTCCTCGTTTCCCTGACAATAGAGTCACCCGTGACTACTAGTTCCTGTGGGACCAGCGCATTCTGCCTTGGGGGTTGGCACTGTGTTGCGTGATGTCCAAGTGCAAACAGTGGCATTGATGTGGGGAGCTGAGAGCTTGATGGGCACCTCGATTTACATCTTTCTAGGGCATCCACCGTCCTTCAAGCTCTCATATAGGCCCATAACAACGCTGAGTTGTCGCCTGATTTCGTTACACTCCTTACATCGTGCTCACACAACAACATAGTCCATGGCAATATCATGTCCATACCCGACTGCCCCACAAACATCAAGCAAGCAGTGCATTTTAAAAGGCTGTGATTCAGATGGCGACTGACCCCCCTCAGTTCTTCCCTGAGCCACAGCACTCCCATTAGCTTAATCCTTGATCCTTTGCTGCTCTGGTCTGAGTCATGATTTCGATTTAATTTCAATAAAATTTCAATTTCAGTACAAAATTATAACCCTAAACTTGTATCCCAACACAGTTATAACACTATATATATTTTTCATTATTGAGTATTATCTACAAGTTCTGTTTACATAACTTCCGTATCATGTTATATATGTATTAATTAATTATGTTACGTTTGTATTCTAAGTCGTTATATGTATTTAGTTAAAAAGTACAATTTAATTGACAATGAAGTTTAACAAGATTAATAGATTTTACTGATTAATTGACAATATTATATTATATACTATACTAATGCTATCTAGTTCAGGATATAACGTATCGTATAACAATGGCGGCAAGTTACGAACGGTAAATCTACGGACACTTAAGTATTAATTTACTTCCAAATCTCGCTGTGTCAATTCAGAATAAACTGAATTGACACAGCGTAATTTTCCACAGGGAGATTTTTCTATAAGTAGCTTATAGACTAGGTCTATAAGCTACTTATAGGAAATAATTTAATATAACAATTGGTCAATAAAGCGGCTAAATATGGCTAAAAAACTTCTCATTCAGTGAAGCTGCAACTTGTAACATGTGGATTTGATAGTACCGATACTAAGTAATATGTACAAAATCTCTATCAAAGTTAAACTTTAAACTAAGTATCCTAGCCAGGAATATAAAGCTACTCTAGAAAATAATTGATCATAATCTGCCTTTGCCTGCCTAACCTCCTTTGTGACTTGGTTACAGACCAGCTTATATCTATCGTAGGTTTCCATGTCAACCATTAATTTATATATATATCCCATGCATTTTTCTTCTCTGCCACTTGTCTCATTAGTTCATCTGACATCCATTTAGGCCTAAACCTTGAACAATATTTCTTAGTTGGTATGTAAAGCCTAGTAGCTTCCAAGATAAGTCCTTTGAATGCTTCCCATTTTGAGTTTGCTGTTGGTAACATCATCGGTTGATCCCACCGTATAGAATTTAAATACTGTCTCAGACCTCCACAGTCGCCTTTACGAAAGCAAAAACCCTTCCCTTTACCCTTGATAGTAGTTACCTCTTTGAGTAAATCCCATTTCAGCACACTGTGATCACTGCCACCTAGTGGTTCCTTTATCTGCAGATTCTTAATGCATGAACAATCCCAACTGATAATCAGATCAAGAGTATTACTCCCTCTAGTTGCCCCCCAAACATGCTGATGTAGACATTATCCAAACAGTATCCAATACTGTAAATGTTACAATTGAAGGTAGTGCAATAAAAGATTCTCTCTCTCTCTCTCTCTCTCTCTCTCTCTATATATATATATATATATATATATATATATATATATATATATGCATGCTCTTCTTGTATAGCTTTCTTTCTATATGGATATTTGTTCATGTGCAGCCATTCCTAAAAAGTAGTGACAAATCTCATCCTCCCATGCTTTGTCCTACTGCACTTAATTGTGCAGTAGGACAAAAAAACAATGGCAAGAACTACATAAAGTGCAACTTTAGACTGTCAAGAAAACTTCCATCCAATTAATTATTAATAATGTTTATTTCATCAGTATCAATCTGCCTGTGATATTTTGGCTTATGTTGCTGCTGTGGATAATTTCTTTCAATATTTTTAAAGCTTTCTACAAGGTCTGGCAGAAAGAACTTCTAAGCCGTTGTATTTCTGTATTTTAGTAGCCAATTTTTTCTCTGAGAACATGCAATTGTAAATGGCCCTCTGTATTCTAATTTCTCGAATAATGCTAGAGTTAGGCAAAAAGTATTGGCAAAATGATGCAATGAAGCCTAATGCTTCATTGATGCTTCACCTACTCTTTTTATCTATTACCATTGACGAGAAATCTTATCCATAGTTTTATGATAATAAACTACACCATTACATTCATTGAACTGGCAGCTACATTTTACTTTCTTATTTAGCAAGTCTTACTCTACACAACAAAATTATTTCTCATATATCCACTTCCAATTTCTCAAATGCTGAACTGCAGGCAGTTTTAGAGTGAGCAGAATAAAAACAGTTCATTCCTTCAAAAACTTAGGTCTGGATGCTGCATCTCAGGAAAGACATTGAGGTTCTTAAAAGGATCCAAAGACATCATCCATCTGAAAAGAATATAAAAGAGATGTTCATATGAGAGAAGATTACAAATGTATGAGTTTAGAGTTTGGAAAACAGGTATCTCAGGGAGGCACAAATCAGGTTTATACAGCACTAAATGGGGGGGGATTGACAACTGGAATTTTCACACTGACGTTGGACACAAACTCTAGGGAACATAAACTACTGGGAAATATAACAACTTGATTTAAGGAAGTTTACGTTTTGTTAGTATGTTGTTGACTGCTGGAATAAACTGCCTTTATGAATTTTAACAGTCTCTAGGCTCTCTCTCATTCAACCCAATGCTTTCCTTCTAAGCAGCTATTATATCTATACAAGTCACTAATCTGCCCCATCACACAATTCTGTTCCCCAGAATTGAAGTAATACTCATAACTTCTCTTAAACTCCTAGACTTTGTCCAAAAGAGAAAAGTTAGATTAGTTATGTTTCCTCTCTCTCTCTCTCTCTCTCTCTCTCTCTCTCTCTCTCTCTCTCTCTCTCTCTCTCTCTCTCTCTCTCTCTCTCACTCACTCACTCACTCACTGGTATTTATTTTCTGCTGCATGCTTTTTCTACATCTATTCAGAAGAACAATGTTCATTGTTCTTCTGAATCTGTAATTCCGCCCCCTCTTTCTTCCAAATCAGTTCAAACACGTTTCAACTAGTTGACATCTATTTAGAGTTCAACACCACACTAAGAAAACCTAAGAAAACTTAACTTTTCTTTTTCTTCATTTATTTATTCTACTTCTGTTTTTAGCACAATCTTCTTGCTTATGAATTTCCTGAAAATTACAATCTACAGAAATTCAAGTTCAACTTCAACAAGTATCTCTGTCTTCTCACTCTAAAACCATACACGTGGCATTGTACATGTGCTATGTACAGTACACTACATTATATAATAAGAAGTATTTGGACCTGTACATGTAGTTGCAAACCAGTCTTTTAATTCAGAACAAATGCACAGAAGCACTGTTTCTGGGGTGCACAATGACAATCTCATGGATATATTTTCTACTGACTCATGGGATGTGCCGGTTGGATTTTTCCTCCACTCCTTGGAAAAGGATTTTCCAGAGCCAGTTTGTAAAAAAGACACTCTTGGCTTAATCTAAAGCTCCAATTCTTCCTACAGGCATGAGTACTAGCATTAGATGAAGTATATATAATGCAAGAAAGCAAACTTATAGAGCATCAGCCAAAAAAAAAAAAAAAAAAAACCTCGTCCCATTTCACCCATCCAGTCACTCCAAATGTTTGTGTAATTCAGCCTTAAATTTATTTAAGCTATCAACTTCCACAGCCACAGATGGAAGTCTGTTCCAGGAATCAATTACCCGCTGCCTAAAGCAAACTTCTGCATATCTATTCTACAACTGTCTTTCCTCAGTTTGAATCTATGAGATTAAGAGCCCCTCATGTTCTTAATCTCAGCAAGTGGAAGTATGCCATCAGTATTGAGTCTTCTCAAACCATTCAAGGCCTTGTACACCTCAATCATATCACTTCACAGGCACCTAGTCTTCAGATGCTGCAACTGACAGAATTTAAGTCTCTCCTGGTAAGAGAACCCCTTTGTTCCTCTCATTAATCTTGTTGATCTTCTCTGCACTCATTCTAGCAACTCTACATTCTTCCTAAAATGAGGCCTTCAGACCTGTATGCAGGTGTACTGTACACAGTACACATGCACTCAAGGTGTACTGTGTACAGGTCTGACCATTGCCTTATACAAGGGTATGATTACCTCCTTGTCTCTGCTAGCAAAATTCCTATATATCATTGACAAAACTCCATGACCTGCTCTGGCCACCTGTCTACACTGCTCAGAGAACTTCATATCTGAATGCACAATTACCTCCAGGCCTTTTTCATTCTCCACCTCTCTGAGTGTAGTACCACACAGTTGGTTCATTTCTCTTGGGTTACTGCTACCCATATGCAGTACTTTGCATTTGTCAGAATTAAACTTCAGTTGCCACTTCTCAGCCCATCTACCTAACTTTTCTAGCTCCTATTGCAGTAGCTTACTGTCTTTACTGTCATTAACAACCTGGGCCAAATCATTTGCAAACTTGGACATTAAGCCTGATATACCTTCATTGATGTCATTAATAAATATACAAAAGAACAATGGGCCCAGGACCCAACCCTGGGGGGACTCCACTAATAACATTAGTCCATGTAGAGCAGTGTCCATTTATTACCAGTCTCTGATGTCTCCACTCAACCATCCCTTTATCCATTGCAGCAACTTGCCCTTAATGCCATATGGCTCCAATTTGTATAGCAGTCTTCTACGTGCAACAGTATCAAAAGCTTTCCTGAAATCCAAGTATATGATATGAAAATTATTTTTGGCATCCAGTTCCTTTGTAACCACATTGTAGTATCCAATGAAATTGGTCAGACAAGACTTCCCCTTAAAAAAACCATGCTGTGTCTGAGCTATAAATGACATCTTGTCTAGTTGATCCTGCAGTGCTTCTTTAACTAGTGGCTCCATTCACTGGAACAGAAGTTAAACTAACAGGTCTGTAATTACTTGTCCCCCTCTTAGATCCTCCTTTGTGAATTCGAGTCATATTTGCACATCTCCAGTCCATGGGAACCTCCCCTGCATCCAAGAAAGCTCTCATAATTATGGCTAAGGGTTTGCTTACTTCCCTCGCTGCCTCCTTCAGTATAACTGGATAGATTCCATCTGCACCAGGTGCCTTTTTTATGTTTAACTTCAACAATTTCTCCTCCACTTTGCTCTCCATTATTACAAAATCATTTAGCTCCCTGTTAGAGTTTACTAAACTTCTGCCCTCCTCTTCCTTACACAATTCCTCATGTGTGAATGTAGATGCAAAATATTCATTCAGTTTGTCAGCTATCTGAGCGGGATCATCAACAGTCATTTTGCAATGATGATTGTGATTATTCAGTCTACTCTACCACTGAATCTAATGTAGTTCCACATAGATGTCTGATGTAGTGACCGATATTCCTGTATGCACTTCCTTAGATTTTGTGTTTCTTAACTAACAGCATAACCCCTCCTCCCTTTCTTCCCTGTCTGTCCTTTCTATACACATTGTACTCACCAAAAACATTGAGAGGGCATAAATTCAAATTGAGGAAAGACAGTTGTAGGATAGATGTGCAGAAGTTTGCCTTTAGCCAGCAGGTGGTTGATTGCTGGAATAAACTTCCATGTATGGGTGAAATTAGATTCTTTTTTGTCTGATGCTATATAAGCTTGCTTTCTTGCATCATGTGCCTTTGCTAATGTTCCTCGGGCCTTGAACCTACTCCATAATGTTTTTTGCAGATTAAATATCTGCATAAAGCATGAATTTATGGTTCCTTAAACATATTACATGAATTTCAGGCCCCACCTTTTTTTTTTATGGTTTAATTTACACTCTTTGAATAACATTTGCCACAGTGGATTTTGAGAAGTTCAGACAAGTCACAAATTTGTGCACAGAAAGATTACTGATGTGGCATCCAGAAGCTATCAAGTTGAAAATCTAAAGTTAATACACTGCATGGGCAAGCCCATGATGTGTGAGCCAATATGTATATTGTGAGAGACTTTTGGCATGGTACACAATAATCGTGGAGAGAGAGAGAGAGAGAGAGAGAGAGAGAGAGAGAGAGAGAGAGAGAGAGAGAGAGAGAGATGTCTGAATACTTTTGTCATATAGTCTAGCTTAACCCCCCAATCCAAAAGGAATAAAGATATGTTAATCAGAAAGAGAAGCATCTGCACTGTTGAAAAGATTTTTTTTTTTTGAGTACCACCCAATTAAGTCTATCCAGTTAATCTTAACTCTTCAATAGTCGAGTGACCTTTATGGTAGATGATTATTTTTCTCCAGTTTATGATTCATTTTTAAGCTTGTCCCCTTTTTAATTTCTTAATAAGTATTCTTATTGATCTATTCAGAGACACTATAAACTGGTTTTAAATTTTTGGAAGAAAAGGACGGCTATAAATAATCATCTAATACTCAGTGTGATACAATATTTGTATCAAGCATCAATGGTGAATATGCTGTCAATGATGATAAAAAGACTGAATATTTCTATTGATTATGATATCAAACAGTAGATTATTATTTATAGAAGGTTCATCTTGGAAGAATCTAATGTTCAGTGCTAACAGATCATTTATTTCGTGTGCATTAAACACAGAATAAAGATACTGGTTTCCATTATATTTATACTATGTATTTTCAAGAAATATTTCTTTTGAGAAATAATAATATTTATTACAGTAAATTTATGTTACGTTATGTTGTCACGTCATGTTATGTTGTGTCCTGTCGTGTTGATATGTTAGATCACGTTGTTATAAAATGTCATTATCTGTACCCATTTATCCACTATAAAAATTGTGCCTCATCTCAAGTACTAAAATCACCTACTCTAATTTTTTTAGAACATGACATGGCAAAATCTACTTGCACAAATAAAATAGCAAATGAGGATACTGCACTGTAAAATCTAAGTGAAATGGTAACAAGAGCAAATTAAAATAACTGTAGCAATCAACAGCAAACCAGAACTGCATGATTAAGCATGCAGATGGCTATTGTTTATAGGCCAATTTGTGTGCAAATTACTCAAAAAACTAACTGCCAGCTGACCATGACTCACACAGAAACAATAAATTAGCTTAAAAGAGGAAGATATTAAGAGCTGAACAGCTGCAAGTACAGCCGTTTATTGGCACCAATTTAAAATTCCATTGATGACTGTTGTCATCCAGACAACTACTAAAGGGTTAAAAACAGTCCGTATGTGACACCATTATTAGACAACTCTGGCAATAAACATACCTTGACAGTTGGCTTTTATTGCCAACTATTTGAAGTTGGCTTTTATTGCCAACCATAGTTGGCAATAAAAGCCAACTGTCAAGGCCATATTGCACCTCACCAATGTGTGTGCTGTTTCATGGCAGTACAGTATTCAGCATTTAGCATTAGCATTAGTAGAGGCATTTGATGCAAGAAAGCAAGCTTATGCAGCATCAGCCAAAAAAAAAAAAAAAAAAAGTAACATAAATAAATAAAAATAACCACTTCCACTTCACCCCTCTGTTCGTTCGAAATACCTGTCCAGCTGAGCCTTAAACTTATTTAGGCTATCAACTTCCACGACAAGGGATGGAAGTCTGTTCCACCCACCAACCACCCGCTGGCTAAAGGCAAATTTCCGCACATCTATCCTACATCTGTCTTTCCTCAATTTGAATTTATGCCCTCTCAGGTGATTTTTCTGAGCTAGAGGAAGAATCCCATCAGCATTGAGCATGCTCAAACCATTCAAGGCTTTGTACACCTCTATCAGATCACCCCGCTGGTGCCTAGTTTCCAGACACTGTAATTTGCAAAACTTAAGCCTTTCTTCGTAAGAGAACCCCTTTGTCCCATTCACCAATCTAGTTGCCCTTCTCTGTACTCGTTCCAGCAGCTCTACATCCTTCCTGAAATGAGGCCTCCAGGCCTGTATACAGTACTCTAGGTGTGGCCTGACCATTGCCTTATACAAGGGAATAATCACCTCCTTATCCCTGCTAGAAAAATTCCTATATATCATTGACAATACACCATGAGCTACTCTTGCAGCTCGTCTGCTCTGCTCAGAGAACTTCATATCTGCCTGCACCACCACCCCCAGGTCCCTTTCATTCTCTACCACTGTCAGTGTAGTACCACAGAGTTGATACGTTGCTCTGGGGTTGCTGTTTCCCATATGTAGTACTTTACATTTGTCAATGTTAAACTTCATTTGCCACCTCGAAGCCCATCTGCTCAACCTTTCCAAATCCTGTTGCAGCAGCATAGTGTCAGTAGTGTCCTTGACAACCCTGCCAACCTTCGTATCGTCTGCAAACTTGGACATTAAGCCTGATATACCATCATCAATATCATTTATAAATACAGAAAACAATAAAGGCCCCAATACTGAACCCTGAGGGACTCCACTAATAACATTTGGTAATGCCTTGTGTAGCAAAACTCTTCAGTAATATAGAGCCACTCATAATGTTCTAGACAATATAAACAAATTTGTGCGGAAATTAACCATAATTAAAATTGAAAGATGCAATGTGCAGGTTATTCCAGAAACCCAGGTTTTTTATTTATTTATTTTTTTTTTTTGTGAACCTCGTTTATATTCAGGTGAGTGTTGCATAGTGCTTGCATCATGCAGAATATGTAAATGGCAATTGGTAGAGTAAAGAAAGTGTGTTCTGTGGTTTTATGAAGTGGAATTGCCATACCATACAGAAAAATTTCCAGACAACTTATAGACATGCATTACCAATACATAAGGTTACTTACAATTTGCATAAATTCCTGGAGAATGGTTGCTGCTGTAAAAGTAGGAGCAATGGTTACCCACTGGCATTTGAAGTTGTCAATTGTGCAAGACAAATATTCTTATGTATGATAGTTTACCTAGGATTATTGTAAGAATATTTGTCTTGCACAATTCGTGATACTCCTCTCAGGAGTATCATGAAGCACAGTGTGATACTCCACAGTGTGATAAATCAGCATATAAGAATGAAACAATACAAGATACTTTTTTTATTAATGTTTTTTTGATATTCAAAATTATGAATAATAAAATAACACAATGCCACTTTCAAAAAACAAACAATTACTAATAAAAATGGAATATATTTTTAATTAAAAATTCAGTTAACATGATCATACCATAAACATTACGGCAGATAATGCAATGGAACTCCTTATTGCTTTCTTCCACCATGGCATTACTGGCTCAAATTCCTAGTAATAATTTCAAATATCAATATATAAGTTGTGCAGTAACTATCTACAACAACAGTGCCAAAATTAAAACTGAATATTAACATTAAAAAGTAACATATCCAACAATACCAGTTGCTGGAATAGCACAGTACAGCACACTGTATAATGAGATATCAATCAAGATGTAGATGCATTATTTTAGTATGTAACCTTAAGTAAATTTATTTTAGGTCAGCAAAATGGATAAGCTCTGCAAAATGAAAATATGATGAAAACAGTATATATATATATATATTCAAATATTTATTTAATTCAATAGATATAGCATAAAATGGTGAATATCCACAACCTACAAAGGTCCCCACCAATCTCTATATATAGCAAAGCCAATCAAAATCATAATAATTCCATATTTACAAAATACAAAATTTTAACAGTTATTATTGAAATAGGCTTACATCGAAAGGCACGTCATCATGGGGCTAGCGCCTCTCAATATATGCCATCAATAACAACTTAAACTATCTGTTTCTGCTAGTTATATGCCAGCCTAACAATATTATTATATACTAAATATAGTATAAATAATAGCATTAAGTTTAAATTAGATTATGCAAAGCTGAATTTTGAGTTGATATTAGTTCATATTATAATCAGTTATCTGAAATTACATAATATGAAAATAATGGCAGAATGTAGTTACTAAGGAATTCATAAATTTTAAATTTTTGAATAATGTTTTACACAACATTAATTTAGAGCAGATTCCAAATCACTTTAACTATGCATTGCCTTTAGCAAGTTCAAGGATTAGAACTAGATTCAGTTACGTTAAGCCTTCCTTTTTAATTATAAAAAGGAAGCTATAAAGCTTAATAGTGTAGAGAATGAGCCCCTGTGCTTCTGCCATTTACCAGAATATCAACCTTATGTTGATATACATCATAAGCATATCATTACAGGAGACCTGAATATTGTCCAGCATGTAGAACTAAGGAAATTGTTATCTTATTGTTTTAAATTTAGGCCTCGTTTTAGGACTAGTGTTAAACAAATTTGTAAGCAAATTCGTATTGATCTGACACAGTACGGTCTAAAATTGGCATATAAATATAGTATACCTGTTGGGGCTGTCCATATGTGGATTTCCCTTACATTTGAGGCATTGGTTAAGCAGATATATTGTAAGTTCAAATGGTGTGATAAGGACATGATATTTGATTTAAAGTTAATTAAACAGCAGTTGTCAGATATGCAATCTAGATTTATTATCACTACCATTGATAAGGCAGCCAACAACTATTGTATTATTTGTAAAAAGTTTTATATTGCTACTTTAGCTAAAGAGCTTAACAACAGTACAACCTACAGGAAATTGGAAACAAACAGTAATATTATCAGCAAGAGACTGGTTGCTATAAATAATATATTTATATGGGGTAGCATTATGATGTGCTAGTTTGTGCATTCCTACCGCCATCTATAGCCTAATTTGTTTCTATATATATTCAGTTCAACTATTGTTTTGTCAGTGGTGTGGTTTGGCCATGCGAGTACTAGGCTTTCTGTCTGATTATTTCTCACTGCATAAGGACCACCGCTATGCAAATTATTGCATTGGCGGCTTGATCTTAGTATCATTCCATCATTGCATGGATTTGTTTAGTGTTCGAAATGCAATGATTCCCTGACTATTATTGGCCTCGAGGTCCTTCATCGAGATGGGGCATAATGGTCAGTTTATTTTATTTCATTTTATTAATTATTATTTTCAGTTTATATGGTCATGTAATGTTGTTAGTCCACATTTCCACCTTAGTGAGATTTCACATAATTCAGAAACGGGTGCCTACAAGAGGTGCCGCTAAATTTCTTTTAACTGGCTTAATTTTCTAAATTATTTTAGGAATGTTGCTTCAATGCTACCCTTTTCTTCTTTATTCTTCCCCCCCCACCCCTTTTTTTGTTATTTTTATTATTTTATTTGGTTAAGTTCATTTTCACTACTGGTTTGCCATGCTACTGGCAAATATCCTATTTTAGCTTATTATAAGCAACATGTATTTTTTTCTTATTTATTTATTTTTCTTATTTGTTTTTACTATATATTTTTATTACTTTTATCTCTCTATTTAATTTTTGGATTAATTGGATTATATATACAGGGTTATTCAAAATGAAGTCCGGGGTTTCAGAATTTTTTTTTGGGAAAGCGCATGTGTCATAATCATTTGTAGCCATCTCAAAAGAATGCATAATATCTCAAGTTTCGTTCCCACGCTCGCGATGTTCAGTATGCTGCACGGCTAACCACCAGATGGTGATGAACGCATACAGCTGTGCAGTCATTCGTTTGCCTGTGACGCCAGTTCTGCTCTGTTGCGACATGGCTTCGGAATGTAATGAGAAAGCTTTTACTGTGTTGGAGTTTCATGTAAGTAAATCTGTTACCGTTGTGCAATGCCATTTTCGGACAAAATTTAAGAAAGATCCACCAACAGACAAGACAATTAAACAATGGTATACACAGTTTAAGGAGACAGGATGTCTGCGCAAGGGAAAAAGTCCCAGTTGCCCGCCCGTATCAGATGCTAATGTGGAACGCATTAGGGAAACTTTTCTAAGGAGCCCAAGGAAATCCACTACGAGGGCAAGCAAAGAACTTCACATCCCACAAACTATAGTTTGCCGTGTTTTGCGGAAGCGATTACTAATGAAACCATATCGTCTAACCCTGTTGCAGTCTTTGAAACCAGATGATCTGTGCGCGAGGAGTAACTTCTGCATTGCACTGCAGAGGCGCATGGAAAAAGATGACACGTTTGCTGACAGAGTGATTTTTTCTGATGAATCGACCTTCCATTTGTCGGGGAAAGTGAATAAGCAGAATGTGCGATTTTGGGGGACATCAAATCCACATACACATGTGGAACACGAGCGGGACTCTCCAAAAGTAAATGTCTTTTGCGCCATATCTCAAAGGAAAGTTTACAGTCCATTTTTATTTTGTGAAAAGATTGTAACTGGGGAGATTTATCTGGATTTATTACGCTTATGGCTTCTACCCCAACTACAGCATGATAGTGCAAACTTCATCCTACAGCAAGATGGTGCCCCCATGTCATTTCCATCATATAGTCCAGAATTTTTTAAACTGCCATTTACCGCAGCGATGGATCGGACTTGGGAGGGCTGCAGATCAGTAGATCGAATCCTGGCTGCCTCGGTCTCCCGACCTAACGCAATGCGATTTCTTCCTGTGGGGTTTCATAAAGGATAACGTTTTTGTGCCTCCCTTACCTGCAACTATACCAGAACTGAAAGATTGGATCACCAAAACCATTGACAGCATCACTCCTGACTTACTAAGCCGTGTGTGGGAAGAATTCCTTTTCCGAGTTGATGTCTGCCGGATCACTAAAGGCTCTCATATTGAACATTTATGAGGTATGTAAAAAAAACTTCATTACTATACTTGCATTCTGGAAATATTTCTTTCTTCCTATGTCTGCTCATGTGTGTGCAGGAATTGTTTGAAACCCCGGACTTCATTTTGAATAACCCTGTATGTATATATATATATATATATATATATACATATATATATATATATATATCTGTATATATATATATATATATATATATATATATATCTGTATATATATATATATATATATATATATATATATATATACAGACTTCATTTTGAATAACCCTGTATGTACAAATTTGTATATATATATAAATATATATATATACAGGGTTATTCAAAATGAAGTCCAGGGTTTCAAACAATTCCTGCACACACATGAGCAGACATATAGAAACATAGAAGAAATGGAGGGGGACTATATTAAGAATAAGACTGCTAGAAGAGGAATACATCCCCTGAAAGTTTAGAATTCTTTAATCAAAAGGCCAGTATAAAATTTTCATTTCAGTGTAAAATTACAACTTAACTGCCCAAAGTTTTGAATTTGACTTGCTACATTTTGTTGGCTGTATATCGTGCATCTATTTGAGTAACAGCCAGAATCAAAAGTAATTTAAGGTAATTAGGTCAAGGGTAATTCCTTGGGAAATTGCAGTTAATGGCGGTAAGCAACTGCTATGGAGCTAGCAGGATCTTCTATCCTATACATGTAATATTAACACACTATAGAATTTTTCCATTAAAAATTTTACCTGAATACTTTTGATATGCCTGTCACCGAATTTCAGTAGTCAATACCACTATAAGGAATTCTATTTGATAACAATTTGCTATAATTGTCAAGGCTTTGGGTATCAGGCAAGACTTGTGGAGCTGCAGAACCAACATGTAATCATTGCTCTGAGTGAGGACAATTTTCCTGCTTTCCCAAATTCACTTCCAAAACCACCTGTTCTAATTATTGTAATAGGAACCAAGCTGCAAGCCATTCAGCAAAGGATTAAAAAGTTCAAAATATGTAAGAATATTGAAATTAATAAAAAAAAATTAACACAGAACTCTGATGTGCATAATGATATGCACATCAGAATTCTGATGTGCTTAATCCCTACAGTTGTTTTCCTCATCAATATCATGGACTAAAAACATTACAGATAAATGCATGAAGGTTACACTCTGTAGAAAACACATTAATAGTTTTCAACAGAGAGAAGGCAGACATTTTATGTCTCAGAAACTATATTCAATGGATAAATTAATTGGCTTTCCACTCTCTCTCTCGCTCTCTCTCTAGAATAGTGTGCAAGAATGATACCAATTATCTTAGTGTTCAAACGAGGCACAGTAATTATGGCAATCGAGTCACTTTGCACATCTCATGCAGTTTGCTTTAATACTAAATCTTATGTGTGGTGCCTGCATTTATGCAATTATGAAAAAGATACCAAGTTATACACAGAATGTGTTTTGTTAAGGACCATTTCTAATCGTATAGATCTAATGTGAAGAGTCAGTCCTGGTATAGTAGGATTTCAGATTTAAAAAAAACGTGCTTTTGGATGAGTTAATAAAGAAGTATTGATCCATAATCAACCTGAGCAAGGCCATACATTCTAAACTTTCAATGGGACATCAAATGTTACTCTGTCATCAAGTGTCAAATTGACGTTACTTTGCATAACTCACTGGGTTGTTGTTGTTGTTATTTGGTTTTTAGGAGCATTAGCAACTAAGGCCATATTGCTCTGGGATATGCAGTGGTCATTCCCTGACCTTTCCGCATCCTCCGTATTTGGTGGTGAAGGGCTCGAACCCCGGTCTAATCAAGAAGCATGTGCTACGCACTGCTACTCCTTCCCACCTGGCTACGGAGGCGCCGAACTCACTGGGTTAAAAATGATAGCAGATTGGACTGTTAAGGCAGACTTGATTAGTGGTGACTACTATTCCATCTGTTTTGACATTGTAATAATTAACAATGAAATAACTTGTTAGAGAACACAGTTAAGAAATTTTCTGTAAAACATGCAATTGAGTAAAGTTTGATTAGGAAACCCAAGTAAGATAGTAATATATCAATTATGGTTTTAGCAAATATGAATGGGGCAAATTTACTGAACCTGGTGCAAAGGTCCCTTTATGAGGCATCATCAGCTTCAATAAGTCTTATCCAGGTTAAGAAGATGCTAGTAAAGCGGTAAACAAAGCAGCTAACTGCACTGAGGAATCTGGAATTCTAACGTTGGAAATAAGGTGGTGATAATACCGAAATATCTGATTTCAAGGAAGAATATGCTCAGGTGATGTATTATGCCCATTTGATTGCAGCAGAAGCTAGAGACATGGAGGGAACTGGTAAAAAGTTTGGGTTTATGGAGACCGATAGGACTCTATAAGAACTTTGCAGAGGAAAAGTCAGGGTGCCTACAAGAGATATCAACTATTCCATAGGGTCTGGAGATAATGAGGCATTAATTCGGGAAAACACTGTTTAATGCAGGAGTTCCCAAACTTTTAGAGAAGCAGGCCACATATGAATTTTTGGAATATTTGGCGGGCTGGAGAAAATTCCGAATTAGTGAAAACTACATTCTCTGCATAACTTTAATGTTATGCAGAGGAAACAAATTTTATACCTACCTATATCTACAGATTCAAAAATAAATCAATGGATTATTATAAAAAATATACCAGTTTGTTTATATCAAATTTTAATTATTACTTATTTATTGTACTAATCACAAAAATACAGTTAGTAATACAACAAAATTATAATTAATGCAATGAATGTGGTTGTAGAGTGCGACTAAGTTTTGTAATATCGGGCTTTAAAGTACTAGTTCCAGTTTTTAAAAAGTCATGTAAATGCGAGTCAGTTAGACGTGATCTTATTTTTGATTTTACATATTTCATTTTTGAAAAGGTCTGTACACATCACATAAATATGTACTTCCAAAAATTGATGTAACCTTTCTTGCAAAATTTTTAATTTTTGGATAATCTGACTCATATAATGTTGAATAAAATTGAATTAGATTTTCATTTTTAAATATTGTCTTCATTGCATCATTACATTGAAGATCAGATCTACCAACTCTAATTGTAAATTCTCATCAACATCATTGATGAGTACATCAAATGGATTTTGAAAAACTTCAAACACCATTGAATTATTTTTAAAATCAGAAAATCTAGCTGCAAAATTTTCCTGCAACAAACTAACGTTTTCAACAAAATTTTCAGTAGAAAAATTACAACTAGGCATATTTTTAAATAAATTATTGCAACATGGAAAATGTGAAAAATTATTCTGAAGTAGTTGACTTTTAAATAGCTCCAGTTTTGTTTCAAATGTTTTGACATTATAATACAATTAATTCACAAGTTTGTCTCGTCCTTTCAGTTTCATATTAATAAAACTCAGGTGTTCACATATATCTGTTAAAAAGGAAAGGTTCCACAACCATTCGAGATCTGACAGTTCCGGAACAGGTTTCAATTTTTCTTTCATAAAAAGATCTATTTCAATCCTAAGTTCAAAAAATCACTTCAACATGTTACCGTGACTCAACCATCGTACATACTTCACTGTGGTATGACAAATCACCATATTCGGCCTCAATTGTTTCAAAAAAATTTCTGAATTGCCGACAATTCAGACCAGTCTTGGGAATAAAATTTACTGTTGATATTACAGTCGACATGACTGAATCTATACCCAAAAATTTTCTGCACAAAGACTGCTGGTGAATTATACAATGAAATTGCATTTTTTTTTTAATATTTTTACTCTCAAGATATTTACAAAGCTGACCCACAAACCCAATTTTATTGCCGACCATATTTTTAGCGCCTTCCGTCGTAACCGCTGATAGCAAATCCCAATTCAATTTGAGGCCATCAATTGCTTCTGATACATTCAAAAATATATATTTTCACATGTACCTTTCAAGCTTTTTAATGCAACTAGCTCTTCAGTTACTGCAAAATTTTGATTTATACCTGTGATATAAATTAGTAATTGAACTGTATCTTCACTCTCATCAATTGCTATTGAAAAATGTGTGAATTCACGAACTTTTTCTACAAGTTGATTTTGAACATCAGCTCCTAAATCATCAACTCTTCTTGTTACATTTGATGAAGATAAATGTACAGATGCAAATTTCTATACTTTCTTAGGATATGCTTCGTTTGCAATTGCCAAACAAATTCGCTTTACAAATTCTCGATCTGTAAAGGTCCTTCCTTCCTTCCTTCCTTCTTCGGCAATGATTTCGGATGCTTGAAAACTAGCTCCAACTGCAGATAAATTTTGATGAATAAAAGTTCAAATATTCTGTTGTTGACTTTGAAAAGTTTGGGTTAGTTCTTGGAATTTGTTCTGCTGCAAAGCATATCGTAATTTGAAATTGTAATGAAGTTTATCGTAATTTGAGGCATGTTTTATGGTGTAGTGATGTTTCACATATTTCTTGAACACCGAAAAGGTTTCATTGCAAATAAGATGTGCAAGTATCATTGAGCAGTGCCCAAAAGTAATCAATTGGCTACACCTCATTAAAAATGCAACACTCAGCATTAACTTTTCTTTTTTTCGACATCAACTTTGAGATGATTTTTATGGTTTTATGAAGTAAGTAATCACCAATGTGCATAAAATGCATTTAGGGTTTAAGCCTCAGGGTGCATAAAAGTTTAACTGATGTACAAGTTTGTGCAAATGCATAATCTTAGTATGCAGCAAACTCTAAATTAGCTGAAAACAGCATCGTTTCAGGTGGATCTCATATTGCATATACCTTCACAACAAGTTGCCATGACATTTCAGGAAGGATGTAGAGCTGCTGGAACATCCCTCATTACATCCCTCATTTCAGGAAGGATGTAGAGCTGCTGCAACGAGTGCAGAGAAGGGCAACTAGATTGGTGAATGGGACAAAGGGGTTCTCTTACGAAGAAAGGCTTAAGTTTTGCAAATTACAGTGTCTGGAAACTAGGCACCAGCGGGGTGATCTGATAGAGGTGTACAAAGCCTTGAATGGTTTGAGCATGCTCAATGCTGATGGGATTCTTCCTCTAGCTCAGAAAAATCACCTGAGAGGGCATAAATTCAAATTGAGGAAAGACAGATGTAGGATAGATGTGCGGAAATTTGCCTTTAGCCAGCGGGTGGTTGGTGGGTGGAACAGACTTCCATCCCTTGTCGTGGAAGTTGATAGCCTAAATAAGTTTAAGGCTCAGCTGGACAGGTATTTCGAACGAACAGAGGGGTGAAGTGGAAGTGGTTATTTTTATTTATTTATGTTACTTTTTTTTTTTTTTTTTTTTTTTTTTTGGCTGATGCTGCATAAGCTTGCTTTCTTGCATCAAATGCCTCTACTAATGCTAATGCTAATGCTAATTTCACTACCTCGAATAAGTAACGCATCACCAGTGGAGATGACTATTGTTACTTATTCTCAGCGGATACCACCACCCAGACAGTAGTGTTTCAAGGCTATTTATTTGGCCTGTCTTCGGTGGGTGGGTAGGTACCCTGATGATGCAATGATGGCAATTCAGTTATGAAGTATAATTCCATAATATGAGAGATACCTGATAGTGTATGAAGTGAATCAAGCTAAAACGCTTTTAGGGCTCAAGTCTCAAGCTGTGATATTTTTGCAAACTAACTGATGTACAAGTTTGTGCAAACTCATCATTTTTAACATAAAGGTTATTATTATATTCATATCACTCTTATATCACATGGAATTAATAATATAGTTTATTAGGCTGTTTGCCTAATATATTATAATATAAAAGTTATAGTTTTATATTACAATATAAAACTATATTATTACTTATAATATAGTTTAATAAGGTGATGTTTTGGGTACCTTACATAATCATCATCAGACCATGCTGTGGGGAGAACAGAAAGGGCTACAAATTTTAATATTTTAGGATAATTATAGTTACAGTTCCAATTACCAATATTACAATTTGCAAATTACGATTCTAAAGTATTAAATTTTAAATTGCTGTTACATTAGAAAACAGGAAATTTATTATTATTATTATTATTAATATCCATATGATGCAAGGAAGCCTGAGGCTTATGCTGCACCAGGAAAAAAAAGGTTCCGGAGTAACCCTGAGAGAGAGAGAGAGAGAGAGAGAGTCAAAATTAGAAGGGAATCACCAAGAAAGAGAAGAATTATGATATCCAGCTCATGACCCTGGATGTGCCAAGCCCATACTCACCAGATGTGAGCCCCCGGGGTTAATATATGATAATACAAAGATATTAAGTTCATACCTACCGACAGCCTCCACTTGTGATGCTACCAGAAACTTTATGTGCATACAGGCTGACAGCAGTTAATTTATAGTGGAGAGATTAGCTCCATTAGCCAATAGGATAGTGTGATGTTTTTATCCTGAATCTGGGGTTCTTTTATAGTAGAACCCAGGAGCAACCTTTGTTCCAATACTCTGAATTTCAGAGTTCAGGATCTTACTGATACCAATCATCAGACCATTCTGCTGGTGCCAGATTTTATCCTGGATCCAGGATTCTTGTGTAGTGGAATCCTAGGGTGATCTTTGCTTCCATACTCTGAACATCAGGGTTGGTGTGCAGGCTGGCAAGGAATTAGGAAATCCCTAATTACTGTCAATCAGCCTGGTCTGTGCTTGTTAACAGGAGACACTGCTTCTACAGGGATCGATTCACTTAAATAGAAAGGGTGCAAGAATATTTGCTGATGCTATCGAGGCAGAGTTAGGTGAGTCTGAAAACTGTAGGTTGGGGGTAAACACAGAATAAGACATTAACAGAAGCCGCTGGCGAGGCGAAAGTGATTCTTGCACTGCTATTGAAATGAGCAGCAACCTGGAAAACAAGGTGCAATGGATTCCAGAGACTGCTGGGAGTCATTGTGGAACAAGAAAATACATCGGCTGTGTTAGGGTAGATAAGAATAGGAAGAGGTGCATGGATACTTTTGCGTACATAAATGCTAGGAGTTTGGTAAATAAATTTGACGAATCTGAGGTGTTGGTAAAAACTTCAAAGGCAGATATTGTTGGGATAACAGAGATGTGGTGTTACACAGATATGAGGAATGCAGAAGTGGAATATGGGGAGTATGTTTGGTGTGACATAAGCACTGGAGTACGTTGAGTCAGTTTGGTGTGACATAAGCATTGGGAGATCAAAATTGAGAGTAGGAGTGTTGTTGTTTGGTTTTTAGGAGCATTAGCAACTAAGGCCATGTTGCTCTGGGGATATGAAGTTTAACACTGACAAATGTAAAGTACTACATATGGGAAACAGCAACCCCAGAGCAACGTATCAACTCTGTGGTACTACACTGACAGTGGTAGAGAATGAAAGGGACTTGGGGGTGGTTGTGCAGGCAGATATGAAGTTCTCTGAGCAGTGCAGACGGGCTGCAAGAGTAGCTCATGGAGTATTGTCAATGATATACAGGAATTTTTCCAGCAGGGATAAGGGGGGTGATTATTCCGTTGTATAAGGCAATGGTCAGGCCACACCTAGAGTACTGTATACAGGTCTGGAGGCCCCATTTCAAGAAGGATGTAGAGCTGCTGGAACGTGTACAGAGAAGGGCAACAAGATTAGGGAATGGAACAAAGGGGTGCTCTTACGAAGAAAGGCTTAAGTTTTGGAAATTACAGTGTCTGGAGACTAGGCACCAGCGAGGTGATCTGATACAGGTGTAAAAAGTCTTGAATGGTTTGAGCATGCTGAATGCTGATGGGATTCTTCTTCTTGCTCAGAATAATCACCTGAGAGGGCATAAATTCAAATTGAGGAAAGACAGATGTAGGACAGACGTGCGGAAATTTGCCTTTAGTGAGTGGGTAGTTGGTTGGTGGAACAGACTTCCATCCCTTGTCGTGGAAGTTGATAGCCTAAATAAGTTTAAAGCTCAGCTGGACAGGTATTTCGAACGAATAGAGGGGTGAAGTGGTTTTTTTTTTTTTTTTTTTTGGCTGATGCTGCATAAGCTTGCTTTCTTGCATCAAATGCCTCTATTAATGCTAATGCTAATGTGGTGTTACACAGATATGAGGAATGAAGAACTGGAATTTGGGGAGTATGATTGGTGTGACATAAGCATTGGAGTATGTTGAGTCAGTTTGGTGTGACATAAGCATTGAGGGATCAAAATTGAGAGTAGGAGTGTTGTTGTTGTTGTTTGGTTTTTAGGAGCATTAGCAACTAAGGCCATATTGCTCTGGGGCTATGCGGTGGTTATTCCCTGATCTTTCCGCATCCTCCGTATTTGGTGGTCATGGGCTCGAAAGCCGGTCTAATCAAGAAGCGTGTGCTACGCACTGCTGCTCCTGCCCACTTGCCAGAGTAGGAGTGTGTTATAGGCTTAATGACTCTGATGGGTATAATAAACAACTGTACAGAGAAATAGAGTGGGCCAGTAAATCAGAATGTCTTATAATGGGGGATTATAATTTCCCAGATAGTGACCGGAATTGGTGGTTTGGTCACTCACACACTAGCAAGGCTTTTGTGGATTCATTGGATGGTTGTTTTCTACAGCAACATGTTCAGGAGGCAACTAGAGGGATTAATACTCTTGATCTCAGTATCAGTAGTGATTCTTCATGCATTAAGAATCTCAGATAAAGGAACCACTATGTGGAAGTGATCACAATGTGCTGAAGTGGGAATTACTCAAAGATGTAACTACCATCAGGGGTAAAGGGAAGGGTTTTTGCATTTATAAACTTGACTATGGTCATCTGAGACAGTATTTAAATTCTATACGGTGGGACCAACTGATGATGTTACCAACAGCATATTCAAAATATTAATCTTGGAAGCTACTAGGCTTTCCATACCAAATAAGATATATTGTTCAAGATTAAGCCCTAAATGTAATTCAGATAACCTAAATAGACATCTGGGAGTTAAAAAATATACATGGGATAGGTATAAATTAACAGGTGACACAGAAGCCTATGATAGATATAAGCTGGTCTGTAACCAAGTCACAAAGGAGGTTAGGAAGGAAAAGGCAGATTATGAGAAATCTTTGGCAAAGGATGCAAAGAAAAACAACAAAGAGTTCTTTAATTATGTAAACTCTAGAAGAAAGGAGATGAATCAGATTGGTCCACTTGATATTGATGATTCAACTGTTGATGATATTGCTCAGGTAGCTAAAAAACTAAATGAATATTTTTCATCTACATTCAAAAATGAGAAGTTATTCAGGGAGGGGAATGCCAGTGGTGTATTCAACTCTGACAGTAAGCTAGATAATCTTGTAATAACTGAGAGTAAAGTGGAGGAGAAATTGTTGAAGATATACACAAGAAAGGCACCTGGGGTGGATGGGATCTATCAAGTTATATGAAAGGAGGCAGAAAAGAAAGGAAGCAAACCTTTAGCAATAAACATGAGAGCTCCTTGGACACAGGGGAGGTACCCATGGACTAGAGATGTGCAAATTTAACCCCAATCCACAAAGGAGGACAAAGGGAAACACAGGTAATTACAGACCTATTAGTTTCACTTCTGTTCCAGGGAATTTAATGGAGGCACTGATTAAAGAAGCAGTGCAGGATCATCTAGACAAGACTTCAGTTATAGCTCGGACACAGAATGGGTTTGTTAAGGGGAAGTCTTGTCTGACCAATTTGATTGGATATTATGATGTGGTGACAAAGGAACTGGATGTAAAGAATAATTTTGATGTGATATATTTGGATCTTAGAAAGGCTTTTGACACTGCTGCACATGGAAGACTGCTGCACATGTTGGAGCAGTGTGGCACTAGAGACAGATTGCTGCTATGGATAAAAGGTGAGTGGGAGAAGACAGAGTAGTAATTGATGGACACTGCGCTTCATGGAATTAGCATTAGCATTAGCATTAGTAGAGGCATTTGATGCAAGAAAGCAAGCTTATGCAGCATCAGCCAAAAAAAAAACCCACTTCCACTTCACCCCTCTGTTCGTTCAAAATACCTGTCCAGCTGAACCTTAAACTTATTTAGGCTATCAACCTCCACCACAAGGGATGGAAGTCTGTTCCACCAACCAACCACCCGCTGGCTAAAGACAAATTTCCGCACGTCTATCCTACATCTGTCTTTCCTCAATTTGAATTTATGCCCTCTCAGGTGATTATTCTGAGCTAGAGGAAGAATCCCGTCAGCATTGAGCATGCTTAAACCATTCAAGGCTTTATACACCTCTATCAGATCACCTCGCTGGTGCCTAGTCTCCAGACACTGTAATTTGCAAAACTTAAGCCTTTCTTCGTAAGAGTACCCCTTTGTTCCATTCACTAATCTTGTTGCCCTTCTCTGTACTCGTTCCAGCAGCTCTACATCCTTCTTGAAATGAGGCCTCCAGACCTGTATACAGTACTCTAGGTGTGGCCTGACCATCGCCTTATACAATGGAATAATCACCTCCTTATCCCTGCTGGAAAAATTCCTGTATATCATTGACAATACTCCTTGAGCTACTCTTGCAGCCCGTCTGCACTGCTCAGAGAACTTCATATCTGCCTGCACAACCACCCCCAAGTCCCTTTCATTCTCTACCACTGTCAGTGTTGTACCACAGAGTTGATACGTTGCTCTGGGGTTGCTGTTTCCCATGTGTAGTACTTTACATTTGTCAATGTTAAACTTCATTTGCCACCTCTCAGCCCATCTGCTCAACCTTTCCAGATCCTGTTGCAGCAGCATAGTGTCAGTAGTGTCCTTGACAACCCTGCCAACCTTTGTATCGTCTGCAAACTTGGACATTAATCCCGATATACCATCATCAGTATCATTTATAAATACAGAAAACAATAATGGACCCAACACTGAGCCCTGAGGGACTCCACTAATAACATCAGCCCACGATGAGCAGTGTCCATTGATTACCACTCTCTGTCTTCTCCCCCTCAACCACCCCTTTATCCATAGCAGCAATTTGCCTCCAATGTCACACTGCTCCAATTTGTGTAGCAGTCTTCCATGTGCAACAGTATCAAAAGCCTTTCTAAGATCCAAGTATATAATATCAAAGTTATTCCCTGCATCCAGTTCTTTTGTGACTGCATCATAGTATCCAATCAAGTTGGTCAGGCAAGACTTCCCCTTAACAAAACCATGCTGTGTCTGAGCTATAACTGAAGTCTTGTCTAAATGATCCTGCAGTGCGTCTTTAACCAGTGCCTCTATTAATTTTCCTGGAACAGAAGTTAAGCTCACAGGTCTATAATTACTTGTGTCAGCCTTTGATCCTCCTTTGTGAATTGGGGTCACATTTGCACATTTCCAGTCTATGGGTACCTCCCCTGAGTCCAAGGAAGCTCTCATAATTATGGCTAAGGGTTTGCTTACTTCCTTTGCTGCCTCCTTTAATATAACTGGATAGATCCCATCCACCCCGGGTGCCTTTCTTGTGTTTATCTTCAACAGTTTCTCCTCCACTTTACTCCCAGTTATTTCAAGATTCTGTAACTTACTGCTAGAGTTGAATACACCTCTGGCATTCCCCTCGCTGAATAACTCCTCATGTGTGAATGTCGATGCAAAATATTCATTTAGTTTGTTAGCCACCTGAGCAGGATCATCAACACTTGACCCATCAATATCAAGTGGACCAATCTGATTCATCCCTTTCCTTCTAGAGTTTACATAAGTAAAGAACTCTTTGCTGTTTTTCTTTGCATCCCTTGCCAAGGATTTCTCGTAATCTGCCTTCGCCTGCCTAACCTCCTTTGTAACTTGGTTGCATATCAACTTGTATCTATCATAGGCTTCTGTGTCATGTGTTAATTTGTAAGTATCCCATGCATTTTTCTTCTCTGCCATATGCCTTATTAGTTCATCTGACATCCATTTTGGCCTAAACCTTGAACAATATTTCTTAGTTGGTATGTAAAGCCTAGTAGCTTCCAAGATAAGTTCTTTGAATGCTTCCCATTTTGAATTTGCTGTTGGTAACATCATCAGTTGGTCCCACTGTATAGAATTTAAATACTGTCTCAGTCCATCGTAGTCGCCTTTACGGAAGCAATAACCCTTCCCTTTACCCCTAATGGTAGTTACCTCTTTGAGTAAATCCCACTTCAGCACACTGTGATCACTGCCACCTAGTGGTTCATTTATCTGTAGATTCTTAATGCATGAAGAATCACTGCTGATAATCAAATCAAGAGTATTACTCCCTCTAGTTGCCTCCCGAACATGCTGATGTAGAAAACAATCATCCAATAAATCCACAAAAGCCCTGCTAGTGTGTGAGTATCCAGCCCCCAAATTCCAGTCAATATCTGGGAAATTAAAATCTCCCATTATAAGACACTCTGATTTACTGGCCCACTCTATTTCCCTGTACAGTTCCTTATTATACTCATCAGAGTCATTAGGCCTATAGCACACTCCTACTCTCAATTTTGATCTCCCAATGTTTATGTCACACCAAACTGACTCCACACTGCACTGTCCAGCGATGTCGACTGGCTTCACTTCCTTGGTTTTTATGTGTTTCTTAACTAATAGCATAACACCTCCCCCCTTCCTATCCTGTCTAACCTTTCTGTAGACGTTGTACTCCCCAAATTGCAGTTCTGCATCCCTTATATCTGTGTGACACCACGTCTCTGATATCCCAACAATATCTGCCTTCGATGTTTTGAGCAATACCTCAAATTCATCAAATTTATTTACTAAACTCCTAGCATTGGTGTACATGCAAGTATACCTGCACCTGTTTCTATTCTTAGCTACCCTAACACAACCCATGTGTTTACTTTTACCACAATGGCTCCCAGCAGTCTCTGAAATACCATGCATCTTGTTTTTCAGGCTTCTGCTCATTCTAATAGAAGCAGTGCAAGAATCTCTTTCACCTCTGCCAGTGGCTACTGTCAATCTATTGGTCTTTGTCTCCCCCCAAGCTAGCAGTTTTCCGACCCACCTAACACTGCCTCGATAGCATCAGCAAATATTCTTGCACCCTTTCTATTTAAGTGTATCCCATCCCTGTAGAAGCAATCTCTCCTGTTAACAAGTACAGTCCAGGCTGAAAAAAATTCTACCCCTTGAGCCTTGCACAGTCTTTCCAGGGCCGAATTGATCGACAAGGCTCTCATCATATACTCCCTCCTATCGTGTCTGGGCAGAATTGCAGACACTTTCAAATTCAACCCTAATTCTCGGCTTTTGTTCAACAGTGACCTGTACTTGTTAAGTAATTCTGCCGGTCTCCTACTCTTAATATTATTAGTGCCAACGTGTACAACTATATCACCTTTTGTGCCCTTAAAAGATGATATTCGCTCTACAACGTCATCAACCTTTGCCCCTGGCAGACATACCCTGGTCCTGTTCCAGCTATCCTTTTTACAAAGCATGTTCCCTGTTTCCCTGACAATAGAGTCTCCAACAACTACTAGTTCCTTCGGGACCAGTGCATTCTTCCTTGGGGGTTGCCTCTGTGTCACGTGATGCCCAAGTGCAAGCTCTGGCGTTGATGTGGGCAGCTGAGAGCTTGATGGGCCCCTCAATTTAGTTTCTTCGAGGGCATCCACCCTGTCCTTCAAGCTCTCATATAGGCCCAAAAGAACGCCGGGTTTTTGCCTGATATCGATACACTCCTTGCATCGCGCACACACAAAGACATCCCCCTTGGCAGTATCATGTCCCGTACCCGATTGCTCTGCAAACATCAAGCAAACAGTGCATTTTATAAGGCTGTGAGTCAGAGGACAACTGCCCCCCTCAGTTCTGCTCTGAGCCACAGCACTTCCATTAGCTTGAGCCTTTTGCTTTGCTGCTCTGGTCTGAGTCATGATTCTATTAATTTATTAATTAATTATGTTATGTTATTAATTATATTACGTTTGTAATCTAAGTCGTTATATGTATTTATTTAAACGTACAATTTAACTGCTAACGAAGTTCAACTAACGCTATCTAGTACGGTATATAACCTACGGTATATCTAGTACGGTATCACAATGGCGGGAAAATTAATAATGGTAGCGGTAGTTACGAACACGTGGAAACCCTTACCGATACTTTTACAAGGCCGAGTAAAGAATAAATACACCAAATTAATCAAAAAATCACAAAATAATGTTATACTACTAAATTTAAATCAAAAGTTTTAGAAAAACAATAATTTCAAATCAATAAATAAGAAAAATCCACTTAGCGGCTTGGAACACGACCGTCACTAGTAGCCTCGTCAGCAGACTCCTCCACTAATAATGTTATTAGTGGAGTCCCCCAGAGTTCAGTGTTGGGTCCATTGTTGTTTTCTGTATTTATTAATGATATTTATGATGGTATATCAGGTGTAATATTTGCAGACGATACGTAGGTCAGCAGAGTTGTTAATGACAGTACACTGCTGCAAGAGGATCTTGAAAAGTTGAGTAGATGGGCTGAGAGGTGGCAAATAAAGTTTAACATTGACAAATATAAAGTACTGTATATGGGAAACTGTAACTCCAGTGTAATGTATCAACTGTGTTGTACTACACTGACAGTGGCAGATAGTGAAAAGGACCTGGAGGTAATTGTGCAGGCAGATATGAAGTTTTCTGAGCAGTGCAGATGGTCTGCAAGAGTAGCTCATGGTGCTTTGTCAATGATATACATAGGAATTTTTCTAACAGGGATAAACAGGTGATTGTCCCATTGTATAAGGCAATGGTCAGGCCCCACCTTGAGTACTGTATACAGGTCTGGAGGCCTCATTTTAACAGAGAAGGGCAACAAGATTAGCGAATGGAAGAATGGGTTGCTCTTACGAAGAAAGGCTTAAGTTTTGCAAATTACAGTGTCTGGAGACTAGGCATCTGCGAGGTGATCTGATTGAGGTGTATAAAGCCTTGAATGGTTTGAGCATACTCAATGCTGATGGGATTCTTCCTCTTGCTCAGAATAATCACCTGAGAGGGCATAAATTAGAATTGAGGAAAGATAGTTTTGGGATAGATGTGCGGAAGTTTGTCTTTAGCCAGCGGGTGGGTGATTACTGGAACAAACAATCTGTCATTGTAGACGTTGATAGTTTAAATAGATTCAAGGCAAAACTAGACAAACATTTGGAGTGAGTGGATGGGTGAAATGAGAAAGGTGTGTGTGTGTGTTTTTTTTTGGCTGATGCTATATAAGCTTGCTTTCTTGCATCATGTGCCTTTGCTAATGCTAATGACTGCATTATTATAATGTGATCACTGCCTGCTAGTGGATCTTTTATCTTCAGATTCGTAATGCATGTAGAATTATTGCTGATAACCAGATCAGTAGTATTGGTTCCTCTTGTTGCCTTTTTAACATTTTGCTGCTGTAGAAAACGGTCATACGAGAAATCTACAAAAGTCTTGCTAATGTGTGACTGACAAAGCCAGAAATTCTAGTTAACATTTGGAAAGTTAAAAATCCCCCATTATAAGACATTCTGATTTACAGGCCCTCTATATTTTTCTATATAGCTGTATACTCATTGCAGTCATTAAGTCTATACCACAGTCCTAATCGCAATTTTGTTTTCCCATTGCTTAGGTCACACCAAATTGACTGAACATTGCACTGGTCACCATGTTGACTAGATGCACTGCCTCAGATTTAATATTCTTCTTAACTATGAGCAAAACTCCAGTTTATATTTTACTCCTTATATTCAATTCAGCATCACTTATGTCTGAGTTGAACCATGTCTCCACTATTTCTACAAGGTCATCACTCAATGACTAAATCAGTATTTCAAATTCACCATGATTATTTACAATGCCCTTGGCATTAATGTATATGCAAGTATTCATGCACACGTTCTTACTTTTAGATACCCTTACACAGCCCATGTATTCATTTATTCCATGATGACTCACAGCAGGGCCTGCAATCCTCAACACCTTGTTTTCCAGGCTGGTGCATTTTCTAATAAAAATTGAAATGGAAGTTTACAGGACTTGAAAAACCAAAATAACAAAAACTTACGTATGAACAGTTTGGAGCATAACTGAAAGGGTACAAGAAACGGAAATATATCTCTCCCTAAATTAGCATTAGCAATAGTAGAGGCATATGATGCATCAGCCAACAAAAAAAAACCTCCTATTTGACCCATCCATTCATTCCAAATGCTTGTCTAGTTCTGCCTGGAACTTATTTCAGCTTTTGACCTCCACTACAATGGATGAAAGTTTGTTCCAACTATCAATCACCTGCTGGCTAAAGGCAAATTTCTGCACATCTATTCTACAATTGTCTTTCCTCAATTTGAATCTATGCCATCCCGCCATCTCAGGTGAGTAATCTTAGCAAGAGGGAGAATCTCATCGGCATTGAGCTTGCTCAAATGATTCAAGGACTTACACTCAGTTAGGTCACCTCGCAGGTGCCTAGTCTCTAGGTGCTGCAATTTGCAAAAGCTAAGTCTTTCTTGGTAAGAGAACCCCTTTGTTCCACTCACAAATTTCTTTTTCCTTCATACTCATTCCAGCAGTTCTACAGCCTTACTAAAATGGGGCCTCCAGTCCTGTATGCAGTACTACTCAAGGTGTGGCCAGACCATTGCCTTACACAAGGGGACAACACCTTCTTAGCATATTTATTAGCATTAGTAGAGGCATATGATACAAGAAAGCAAGCATATATAGCATTAGCCAAAAAAAAAAAAAAAACCTTCCCATTTCAGCTATTCATTCACTCCAAATGTTAGCATTAGCATTAGCAATAGTAGAGGCATATGATGCAAGAAAGCAAGCTTATGCAGCATCAGCCGAAAAAAAAAAAAAAAACCTTCCACTTCACCCCTCCGTTCGTTCGAAATACCTGTCCAGCTGAGCCTTAAATTTATTTAGGCTACCAACTTCCACAACAAGGGATGGAAGTCTGTTCCACCAACCAACTACCCGCTGGCTAAAGGCAAATTTCCGCACGTCTATCCTACATCTGTCTTTCCTCAATTTGAATTTATGCCCTCTCAGCTGATTATTCTGAGCATGAGGAAGAATCCCATCAGCATTGAGCATGCGCAAACCATTCACGGCTTTATACACCTCTATCAGATCACCTCGCTGGTGCCTAGTCTCCAGACACTGTAATTTGCAAAACTTAAGCCTTTCTTCGTAAGAGCAACCCTTTGTTCCATTCACTAATCTTGTCCTTCTCTGTACTCGTTCCAGCAGCTCTATATCCTTCTTGAAATGAGGCCTCCAGACCTGTATACAGTACTCAAGGTGTGGCCTAACCATTGCCTTATACAAGGGAATAATCACCGCCTTATCCCTGCTAGCAAAATTCCTCTATGTCATTGACAATACACCATGAACTACTCTTGCAGCCCGTCTGCACTGCTCAGAGAACTTCATATCTGCCTACAAAACCACCCCCAGGTCCCTTTCATTCTCTACCACTGTCAGTGTAGTACCACAGAGTTGATACGTTGCTCTGGGGTTGCTGTTTCCCATATGTAATACTTTACATTTGACAATGTTAAACTTCATTTGCCACGTCTCAGCCCATCTGCTCAGCCTTTCCAGATCCTGTTGCAGCAGCAGCAGCAGCATAGCATTAGTGTTCTTAACAACCCTGCCAACCTTTGTATCGTCTGCAAACTTGGACATTAAGCTTGATATACCATCATCAATATCATTTATAAATACAGAAAACAATAATGGACCCAACACTGAACCGTGAGGGACTCCACTAATAACATTAGTCCATGATGAGCAGTGTCCATTAATTACCACTATCTGTCGTCTCCTCCTCAACCACCCCTTTATCCATAGCAGCAATTTGCCTCCAATGCCACACTGCTCCAATTTGTGCAGCAGTCTTCATGTGCAACAGTATCAAAAGCCTTTCTAAGATCCAAGTATATAATATCAAAGTTATTCCCTGCATTTCTTTTGTGACTGCATCATAGTATCCAATCAAATTGGTCAGGCAAGACTTCCCCTTAACAAAACCATGCTGTGTCCGAGCTATAACTGAAGTCTTGTCTAGATGATCCTGCAGTGCTTCTTTAAACAGTGCCTCCATTAATTTTCCTGAAACAGAAGTTAAACTCACAGGTCTATAATTACTTGTGTTAGCCTTTGATCCTCCTTCGTGAATTGGGGTCACATTTGCACATCTCCAGTCTATGGGTACCTGCCCTGAGTCCAAGGAAGCTCTCATAATTATGGCTAAGGGTTTGCTTACATTCTTTGCTGCCTCCTTTAATATAACTGGATAGATCCCATCCACCCCAGGTGCCTTTCTTGTGATTATCTTCAACAATTTCTCCTCCACTTTACTCTCATTTATTACAAGATTATCTAGCTTACTGTCAGAGTTGAACACACCTCTGGCATTCCCCTTGCTGAATAACTCCTCATGTGTGAATGTCGATGCAAAATATTCATTTAGTTTGATAGCTACCTGAGCAGGATCATCAACAGTTGAACCATTGATATCAAGTGGAACAATCTGATTCATCCCCTTCCTTCTAGAGTTTACATAAGTAAAGAACTCTTTGCATCCCTTGCCAAAGATTTTTCGTAATCTGTCTTCGCCTGCCTAACCTCCTTTGTAACTTGGTTACAGATCAAATTGTATCTATCATAGGCTTCTGTGTTTGTCTAGTTTGTCTAGACTTTTGTGTTTGTCTATGTTTGTCTAGTTTTGCCTTGAACATATTTAAGTTTCTGTTCTGCTCCACAAAAGATGGAAGTTTGTTCTAACTATGAACCGCCCACTGGCTATAGGCAAATTTCCACACATCTATTCTACAATTGACTTTCCTCAATTTGAATTTATGCCACCTCAGGTATGTAATCTGAGCAAGAGGAAGAATCCCATTAGCATTGAGCTTGCACAATCCATTCAAGGCCTTATACACCTCAATTAGATCACCTTGCAGGTACCCAGTCTCCAGAAGCTGCAATTTACAGAATTTAAGCCTTTCTTGGTAATAGCAACCCCTTGTTCCAGCAGCTCTCCATCATTCCTAAAATGAATCCTCCAGACCTGTATACAGTACTTAAGGTGTGGTCTGACCATTGCCTTATACAAGGGGACAATCACCCCTTATCCCTACTAACAAAATTTCTGTACATCATTGACAAGACACCATAAGCTACCCTTGCCGCTTTTTTGCACTGCTCAGAAAACTTCATATCTAACTGAGCAATTATCCCCAGGTCCTTTTATTTCTCTACTACCCTGAGTGCAATACCACACAGTTGGTACTTTACTCTGGGGTTACCACTATGCATATGCAGTACTTTACATTTGTCAATGTTAAACTTCGGCTGCCAGCTCTCAGCCCATCTGCTCAACTTTTCTAGATCCTGCTGCAGTAGTATGCTATCATTACTGTCATTAACAACCCTGCCAACCTTCGTATTGTCGGCAAACTTAGACATTAACCCTTATATACCTTCATCAATATCATTGATAAATACAGAAAATATAACATTGGGCCCAACACTGAACCCTGTGGGATTCCATTAATAAAATTAGTCTACATTAAATACATTATAATTAAATTAAATTATAATGTATAGAGGAAGCTCATAAGTTTACCTGCATTAAAAAATAAACAAAAAAAATAAATAAATAAAACTAATAAAATAAATTAAGAATAAGAATAAAAAAAAATATATAGAATTACAACACACTATCTTAGATATATTAATATAATTTTCATTAGAATATGCCAAATTTGCAGACAATACAAAGGTTGACTGGGTTGTTAATGACAGTAATGATAGTACACTACTGTAACAGGATCTGGAAAAGTTGAGCAGATGGGCTGAGAGGTGGCAACTGAAGTTTACCGTTGAAAAATGTTAAGTACCGCATATGGGTAGCAGTAACCGTAAAGTTGCGTATCAACTGATTGGTACTAGACTCAAGGCAGTGGAGCATGAAAAGGGATCTAGCAGTAAATGTGCGGTCAGATATGAAGTTTCCTGAGCAGTGCTAAAGGCTGCAAGATTAGCTCATGGTGTCTTGTCAATGACATACAGAAATTTCGCTAGCAGAGATAAGGAGGTGATTGTCCCCTTGTATAAGGCAATGGTCAGGCCGCACCTTGAGTACTGTATACAGGTCTGGAGGCCTCATTTTAGGAAAGATGTAGAGCTGCTGGAACAAGTACAGTGAAGGACAACGAGATTGGTGAGGGGAACATAGGGTTGGTGTTACTAAGAAAGGCTGAAGCTCTGCAAATTGCACCTTATAGAGATTAGGCACCTGCAAGGTGAACTAATTATTAGACAAATATTTGGAGTGAATGGATGGATGAAATGGGAAGGGTGTTTCCCCCCCCCCCTTTGTCTGATGCTATATAATCTGCTTTCTTGCATCTTATGCCCCTACTAATGCTAATATATTAATTAATATAATTACAGGCTAATGGCAGATATATGGGAAATAATATCTCTTCAGGATTCCACACCATTTCACTTTTTGAGTAATATATAAGGAGATAGCCCAGTATACAGTCAATAATTTTCAGAAGTTGCCTGAACATTTACCCAAATGTCGAAGTGCAAGTATACAATTTCTTGGTAACATGTACAAGCAATTGTGGCATCTATGTTACATTAACAATTTGTATTAGCTAATTCAGTTTAATTAATGTTAAATAGTCCATTATACAGTTCAGTCATTTTTTTGGAAGAATAAGAGAAATTTACCTCAATATGATATGTAGAACACTTCTGTACAATACTCTCCAAAAATTTAGACGAATAAAAGATTAACTCAAAATGATTACAGTAAAAATTCAATTTAAAACAATTCAGTTAATTATAAATTAATTAAAATTAATTTATAATTAACTGAATCAATAAATTAATTAAAAATTCAAAAAACAACTTAAAAAGTTATACATAAATTTTGAAAAATGATTTTCTTTCCTACAGGTGACAGTGCTTTTCGACCATATATCATGATCACAGGAATGGAAATTACAGAGCATGTGAGCTTGGATCTTAAATAGAGATTATTCGTCCTCGAGCCTGTGTGTAAAAAGGCCGTGATTATGTGTCTTCGCATATGCACACAAAAAACCATGAATCAGAGATTAGATATGGACGGCGAATGTTAATAGAATTCTCATGTAATTTAATTTCGATGGTTTCTGCAATTCATAGTCTCATATAATTATTTTGGCCTTGTTAAATAAAAATGTATGGTTTTTATTAACGCCATGAAAGGCTAATTCTAACGCTGCTGAATGAGAAGCATGTCCTGAGGACGCGTGCTGTTTTACCTGAATATTCAGTGGGAATCACGTAAATTCTTGGTAAGACAAGTTTGTAATGACTGCAAGAAATGTTGTATACCAGGTCATTTATTTGTGTCACGAAAGAGGATATGACTGAGTGATTTTTCAGTACAGAATTCTAATTTCCTTATTGGTCTGGCCACTACCTTAAATTCGGTATCTTTGTGTAAAGTAGCTGTTATGTGGTTTGTATAACAATAAATCAATCAATACAAATGTTAATCATACTTAGCAGTCACGGGCTTGAACCTCGGTCCAGTCAAAGAGTCATGTGCTATTGCACCTCGCTCCTGACCACTCGGCTACATCAGGCCCTAAAAACTTGTTTATACTCCGGCAATAGCAACATCAAAATATATTTGATGTTACTATTGTTGGTTGGTGTAGTTTTTTGTATCCTATCCTTAGCTTGTACCCTAATTCAGTTTATTGTAGCAAGGGGGTAACCCCTGTTTAAGAAACTGCTAGTTAATAACTGTATTTCTGAGTCTAAAGCAGATTCGTCGTTGAATATTTATAGGCATTGAGAAACTGATTAAACATAATAGATCTTTTGTAGGTGAACAGGCGATAGCTGTTATAATGTAGAAGAATGCTGATGTTTGTTGGTTTACGTTAGATGGATTTAGTAAGCATGAAATTTAGAAAATTTAATAACTATGTATCCAAATTTTCCCTTTCCAATGTAATTAATGCTATTATCAGTAATAACCAGAACATAATGTAAATGTTCTGGTTATTACTGGCTATTAAACATAGGACTGATGTAGCTGAGTGATCAGGAGCGTGAGTGCAGTAGCATCGGCTCTTTGAGTAGACCAGGTTCACGCTCGTGACTGCTAAATATGATTAACGTTTGTATTGATGATTTACTGTAAACTCCACTGACCTCGTGGTCACACCAGAGTATAAACAAGTTTTAAGGGCCTGACGTAGCCGAGTGGTCAGGAGCGAGAGTGCAATAGCACATGTTCTTTGACTGGACCGAGGTTGAAGCTCCTGACTGCTAAGTGCGATTAACATTTGTATTGATTGATTTATTGTAAACTCCACTAACCTGGTGGTTGTACTGGACTATAAACAAGAACATTTTTGTAGAGGCCTGACATAGCCGAGTGGTCAGAACGCAATTGCAGTAGCACACACTCTTTGAGTGGACCAGGGTTCAAGCCCGTGACTGCTAAATACGATTAACATTTTATTATAAACTCCACTGACCTAATGGTCATGCTGGAGTATAAACAAGAACATTATTATTATTAAATACCTTCCATAGTATGTGATATGGGGTAGAAAAGGAGTCAAATGTATACACTCAATTGTTGAGAGATAATTAAGCTCCGATATTAAGCTGCTTATACTCAATCCCATTGGCTAACCAAAAATTTGTTTGTATACTTTATCTCGAAAGGTGATATAGTTAGCTTCAATTCAAAGCTTAATTATGTGAAAAATTTCCTTAATAGGAAGCTTCATATAATTAATCGGTATAGAGTTATTACCAAATTAGATATTCTTTGGTATATTTTCATATACCAAAGAATATCTAATGTGTATTCAACATTTACATTTGTATATAACGAAGTAACATCCAGAGAGAATAAATTATCATTATCCCCAGGTCTACAGTCCTTAATGTTATTAATAAAATGTATCATAGTTTTTTACTCCAAAACTGTATCATCTGTTTAAAGCGTTTTATAATACTATATACATGTGTGGCTAATGATGAAAATGTTGAGTTTCTTACAGAAACAAAGGGCCGAATAGGAAATCCAGTCTCATGCAGATTTACCTGACTGAAAAATGCAGGAATGTTGTATGTTCAGGCCTTCAATTTTTTTAACTGAGACATGGTAATGTAATCAATTTTTCGATATATGATTAACGTTTCATTGTACTGATTGACTAAATTGGTAAATAGTACTGGATCTACTTCAAGTAAAGTGGAGTTATCTGATATAATTGAATCTAATTTATTTATATAATCAGTTTCATTGAGTATTACAACTGTATCGCCTTTATCTGCTCTCTCAATAATAATGTTCTTATTTTCCCACAGTTCACGTAAAGCTGAACTTTCATGTCTATTCAATTTAGGAAATCGCATGTATTTTATGATATTAACCACTTGGTTAACTTGTTGAATAAATAAATCTTTTTTGTGGAACATTACACATGCCAAATTCAATATCTATTATTAACAGTTTTTTAGTTGCAATGCAGTAAATTAAAATTTAATTCTTTGTATAAAAGTGAAATTTTATCCTGAGTTAGCGCATACAAGAAAAGATGTGTAACCTATTGATGTGTTGGTACGTTGCACGTTAGGCGAAGGGGAGTTCGAGCACTAGCTGAAGCATTCTTTTCAGTGTGGTCTGTGCTTGTTAACAGGGGAGACTGCTTCTATAGGGATGGGTGGTACACTTAAATAAAAATGGTGCAAAAATATTTGCTGATGCTATCGAGGAAGTGTTAAGTGGGTCAGAAAACTGCTAGCTTGGGTGAGAGGATTCACAGACTAATAAATTAACAGTAGCCACAGGCAGAGGTGAAAGTGATTCTTGCACGGCTTCTATTAGAATCAGCAGCATCC
The DNA here is from genome assembly GCF_048544385.1 of Mastigoproctus giganteus. NCBI lineage: Eukaryota > Metazoa > Arthropoda > Arachnida > Uropygi > Thelyphonidae > Mastigoproctus > Mastigoproctus giganteus. The sequence continues at coordinate 114,112,077 of NC_143580.1, read as the reverse complement.
TGGAAAGCAAGGTGATGGGGATTTCCAGGAGTGTGGGAGTCATAGTGCAACAAGTAAATACATGGGCTGTGTGAAGGTAACTAAGAGTAGGAACAGGTGCATGTATACTTGCACACACCTGTGTTATAAGTATAGTTAATAAATTTGATGAGTTTGAAGTGCTCATCAAGACATCAAAGGCAGATATTGTTGGAATATCAGAGATGTGCTGCCACACAGATTTAAGCAGTGCAGAATTGGAATTTAGGGAGTAAAATGTGAACAGAAGGGATAGACAGGACAGGAAGGGAGGAGGGGTTATTCTGTTAGTTAAGAAGCACATAAAATCTAAGGAAGTGCATCCAATTCACATTGGTGGACAATGCAATGTTGAGTCAGTGTGGTGTGACATAAGCACTGGGAAAACCAAGTTGACATTAGGAGTGTGTTATAGGCCTAATGACTCTGATGAGCATATTTAACAGTAAATCAGATTGTCTTTTAATGAGGGATTTTAACTTTTCAGATATTGACTGGAACTTGTGGGTTAGTCCCTCACACATTAGCAAGACTTTTGTGGATTTATTGGATGACCGTTCTCTACAGCAAAATGTTAGAAAAGCAACCAGAGGAATTACCACTCTTCATCTCATTATCAGCAGTGATTATTCATGCATTAAGAATTTGCAGGTAAAGGAAACACTGGGTGACAGTGATCACAGTGCAGTAATGTGGGATTTACTTAAATATGTAACTACCATCAAGGGTAAAGGGAAGGACTTTTTATTTTGTAAAGCTGACTACAGTGGTCTCATACAGTTTTAAAATTCTAAACAGTGGGATCAACTGATGATGTTCCCAAAGGTGAATTATAAAAGGGAAGCCTTCAGGGACTTAACCTTTCAGGCTATTAAGCTGTTCCTGCCAACTAAGAAATGCTCTTCAAGATTTAGGCCTAAATGGATGTTGATGAATTATTGAGGCTTGTGGCAGAGAAGAATAATGAATGGGATGCATATAAATTATAAGATGACACAGAAGCCGATGGCAGCTATAAGCTAGTCTGTAATCAAGTCACAAAAGTGGTTAGGCAGACAAAGGCAGATTATGAGAAATCATTGCAAAGGATGCAAGGATAAAGAGCAAAGAGTTCATTACTTATGTCAACTCTATTGGTCCTCTTAACATATATATGGTTTCACTACTGATGATCATGCTCTCAGGTAGCTTATAAACTCAATGATTATTTTGCATCTACATTCGCACATGAGCAGTTATTCAAGGAGAGGAATGCTAGAAGTTTATCAAACTCTTAACATGGAGCTAAATGATTTTGTAATAATTGAGAGCAAAGTGGAGGAGAAATTGTTGAAGTTAAACAAAAGGAAGGCAGCTAGGTTGAATGGAATCTATCCAGTTATATTAAAATAGGCAGCAAAGCAAGTAAGCAAACGCTTAGCCATAGTTATGAGAGCTTCCTTGGACTCGGGGGTTCCCATGGATTGGAAGTGTGCAAATGTATCCCCAATTCACTAAGGGGGTTCAAAACGTGACATAAGTAACTATACACCTGTTAGTTTAACTTGTGTTCCAGGGAAAATAATGGTGTCACTGGCTAAAAAAGCATTGCAGGATCATTTAGACAAGACTGCTGCAATAATTCAGACAGAGCATGAGTTTGTCAAGGGGAAGACTTGTTTGACCAAACTGATTGAATAATATGATGTGGCCACAAAGGAACCGGATGCAAAAATTAATTTTCATATCATATACTTCAACTTCAGGAAAGCTTTTGATACGGTTGAACACGGAAGACTGCTGTACAAATTGGAGCAGTATGGCATTAAGGGGAAGTTACTATAATCTATAAAGGAATGGTTGCGTGGGAGATGACAGAGTGGTAATCAACAAACACTGCTCTTTGTGGACTAATGTTATTAGTGGAGTTCCCCAGGATTCGGTACTGGACCCATTGTTGTTTTGTGTATTAATCAATGATATTGATGAAGGTATATCAGGCTTAATGTCCAAGTTTGCAGATGATACAAACATCTGCAAACTTGGTAGGGCTGTTAACCACAGTTGTTTACCACTGCAGCTGGATCTAGATAAGTTGGGCAAATAGGCTGTTAAGGGGCAACTGGTTTAACATTGACAAATACAAAATACTACATATGGGTAGCCGGGTGGGTAAAGTGCCTGCCTGGCAACCCAAAGGTTGCGGATTCGATTCCCGCCTCGGGCTTGGATCAAACTGAAACTTGGATCGTACTGCAAAAAACCTTGGGAGGTGCATTATGGCCACAGATTTGGATTTTATTGGCACATTAGCAACTAAGGCTATAATGTGCCATGGCCACAGAAGCCTATGCGCCAACAACTACCAAAAAAAAAAAAAAACATATGGGTAGCAGTAACCCCAGAGAAATGTACCAACTATATGGTACTACACTCAGGGAAGTGGAGAGTCAAAAAGACCTGGGGGTAATTGTGCAATAAGATATGAAGGAATTTTGCTAGCAGGGATAAGGAGGTGATTATCCCTTTGTACAAGGCAATACTCTGGCCACACCTTGAATACTGTGTACTGGTCTGGAGGCCTCATTTTAGAGGCTGCAGAGTTGCTAAAAGGAGTAAAAAGAAAGGCAACAAGATTGATGAGAGTAGCAAAGAGGTGCTTTTACAAAATAGGCTTAAGTTCTGCAAATTGCAGCACCTGGAGACTAGACACATGCAAGGTGATCTGACTGAGATGTCTATAGCATTAAATGGGTTCAGCAAGCTCTATATTGATGGGATTGCTCAGATTATGAACCTGAGGGGGCACAGATTCAAATTGAGGAAAGGCAGTTGAATAATACAACTGTCTCTATACTGCCAAACAAAAGGCTCAAGCTAATGGAAGTGCTGTGGCTCAGAGGAGAACTGAGGGGGGCAGTTGCCTTCTGAATCACAGCCTTCTAAAATGCACAGCTTGCATGATGTTTGTGGAGCATTCAGGTACGGGACATGATATTGCCATGGGGAATGTCTTTGTGTGTGCGCGATGCAAGGAGTGTATCGAAATCAGGTAACTCAGCGTTCTTATGGGCCTATATGAGAGCTTGAAGGACAGGGTGGATGTCCTCGAAGAAACTAAACTGAGGGGCCCATCAAGCTCTCAGCTGCCCACATCAACGCCAGAGCTTGCACTTGGTCGTCGTGCAACACAGCGGCAACCCCCAATAATTGCTTAACAAGTACAGGTCACTGTTGAAAAAAAGCCGTGAAATAGGGTTGAAATTGAAAGTGTCTGCAATTCTGCCCAGACACGATAGGAGGGAGTATATGATGAGAGCCTTGTCGATCAATTCGGCCCTGGAAAGATTGTGCAAGGCTCAAGGGGTAGAATTTTTTTCAGCCTGGACTGTACTTGTTAACAGGAGAGATTGCTTCTACAGGGATGGGATACACTTAAATAGAAAGGGTGCAAGAATATTTGCTGATGCTATCGAGGCAGTGTTAGGTGGGTCGGAAAACTGCTAGCTTGGGGGGGGAGACAAACACGAATAGATTAACAGTAGCCACTAGCAGAGGTGAAAGAGATTCTTGCACTGCTTCTATTGGAATGAGCAAAAGCCTGAAAAAACAAGGTGCAGAATATTTCAGACACTGCCGGGAGTCATTGCGGTACAAGTAAACACATGGGTTGTGTTCGGGTAGCTAAGAATAGAAAGAGGTGCATGTATACTTGCGTGTACACCAATGCTAGGAGTTTAGTAAATAAATTTGATGAATTTGAGGTATTGCTCAAAACATCAAAGGCAGATATTGTTGGGATATCAGAGACGTGGTGTCACACAGATATAAGGAATGCAGAACTGGAATTTGGGGAGTACAACGTCTACAGAAAGGATAGACTGGATAGTAAGGGAGGAGGGGTTATGCTATTAGTTAAGAAATACATAAAATCCAAGGAAGTGAAGCCAGTGGACATCGCTGGACAGTGCAATGTCGAGTCAGTTTGGTGTGACATAAGCATTGGGAGATCAAAATTGAGAGTAGGAGTGTGCTATAGGCCTAATGACTCTGATGACTATAATAAGATACTGTACAGGGAAATAGAGTGGGCCAGTAAATCAGAGAGTCTTATAATGGGAGATTTTAATTTCTCAGATATTGACTGGAATTTGGGGGGGGGGCTGGTCACTCACACACTACAAGGCTTTTGTGGATTTATTGGATGATTGTTTTCTACATGAGCATGTTCAGGAGGCAACTAGAGGGAGGAATACTCTTGATTTGATTATCAGAAGTGATTCTTCATGCATTAAGAATCTGCAGATAAATGAACCACTAGGTGGCAGTGATCACAGTGTGCTGAAGTGGGATTCACTCAAAGAGGTAACTACCATTAGGGGTAAAGGGAAGGGTTATTTCTTTCGTAAAGGCGACTACGATGGACTGAGACAGTATTTAAATTCTATACAGTGGGACCAACTGATGATGTTACCAACAGCAAATGCAAAATGGGAAGCATTCAAAGAAGTTATCTTCGAAGCTACTAGGCTTTACATACCAACTAAGAAATATTGTTCAAGGTTTAGGCCTAAATGGATGTCAGATGAACTGATGAGGCATATGGCAGAGAAGAAGCATGCATGGGATACATACAAATTAACACATGACACAGAAGCCTATGATAGATACAAGTTGATCTGTAACCGTGGTGTCACACAGATGATACAAAGGAGGTTAGGCAGGCGAAGGCAGATTACGAGAAATCTTTGGCAAGGGATGCAAAGAAAAACAGCAAAGATTTCTTTACTTATGTAAACTCTAGAAGGAAGGGGATGAATCAGATTGGTCCACTTGATATCGATGGGTCAACTGTTGATGATCCTGCTCAGGTAGCTAACAAACTAAATGAATATTTTGCATCGACATTCACACATGAGGGGTTATTTAGCGAGGGGAAAGCCAGAGGTGTATTCAACTCTAGCAGTAAGCTAGAGAATCTTGTAATAACTGAGAGTAAAGTGGAGGAGAAATTGTTGAAGGTAAACACAAGAAAGGCACCCGGGGTGGATGGGATGTATTCAGTTATATTAAAGGAGGCAGCAAAGGAAGTAAGCAAACCCTTAGCCATAATTATGAGAGCTTCCTTGGACTCAGGGGAGGTACCCACAGACTGGAGATGTGCAAATGTCACCCCAATTCACAAAGGAGGATCAAAGGCTGACACAAGTAATTATAGACCTGTGAGTTTAACTTCTGTTCCAGGAAAATTAATGGAGGCACTAGTTAAAGAAGCACTGCAGGATCATTTAGACAAGACATCAGCTATAGCTCGGACACAGCATGGTTTTGTTAAGGGGAAGTCTTGTCTGACCAATTGGATTGGATACAATGATGCAGTCACAAAGGAACTGGATGCAGGGAATAACTTTGATATTATATACTTGGATCTTAGAAAGGCTTTTGATACTGTTGCATATGGAAGACTGCTGCACAAATTGGAGCAGTGTGGTATTGGAGGCAAATTGCTGCTGTGGATAAAGGGGTGGCTGAGGGGGGAGAAGACAGAGAGTGGTAATCAATGGACACTGCTGGTCGTGGACTAATGTTATTAGTGGAGTCCCTCAGGGCTCAGTGTTGGGTCCATTATTGTTTTCTGTATTCATAAATGATATTGATGAGGGTATATCAAGCTTAATGTCGAAGTTTGCAGACGATACAAAGGTAGGCAGGGTTGTCAAGGACACTACTGACACTATGTTCCTGCAACAGGATCTGGAAAGGTTGAGCAGATGGGCTGAGAGGTGGCAAATGAAGTTTAATATTGACAAATGTAAAGTACTACACGTGGGAAACAGCAACCCCAGAGCAACGTATCAACTCTGTGGTACTACACTGACAGTGGTAGAGAATGAAAGGGACCTGGGGGTGGTTGTGCAGGCAGATATGAAGTTCTCTGAGCAGTGCAGACGGGCTGCAAGAGTAGCTCATGGTGTATTGTCAATGATATATAGGAATTTTGCTAGCAGGGATAAGGAGGTGATTATTCCCTTGTATAAGGCAATGGCCAGGCCACACCTAGAGTACTGTATACAGGTCTGGAGGCCTCATTTCAAGAAGGATGTAGAGCTGCTGGAACGAGTACAGAGAAGGGCAACAAGATTAGGGAATGGAACAAAGGGGTGCTCTTACGAAGAAAGATTTAAGTTTTGCAAATTACAGTGTCTGGAGACTAGGCACAAGCGAGGTGATCTGATAGAGGTGTATAAAGCCATGAATGGTTTGAGCATGTGTTCAATGCTGATGGGATTCTTCCTCTCGCTCAGAATAATCACCTGAGAGGGCATAAATTCAAATTGAGGAAAGAAAGATGTAGGATAGACGTGCGGAAATTTGCCTTTAGCCAGCGGGTGGTTGGTTGGTGGAACAGACTTCCATCCCTTGTCGTGGAAGTTGTTACCTAAATAAGTTTAAGGCTCAGCCGGACGAGGTATTTTGAACGAACAAGAGGGGTGAAGTGGAAGTGGTTTTTTTTTTTTTTTTTTTGGCTGATGCTGCATAAGCTTGCTTTCTTGCATCAAATGCCTCTACTAATGCTAATGCCTTTATGTCATTAGTATTAGTAAAAGCATACAATGCAAGAAAGCAAGCTTATGCAGCATCAGCCAAAAAAATCCCCTCCCATTTCATCCCTCCATCCTTTCCAAATGCCTGTCCAGCTCAGCCTTAAATTTATTTAAGCTATTAGCTTCCACAACAAAAGATGGAAGTCTGGTCCATCAATCAACTACCCGCTGGCTAAAGGGAAATTTCCGCACAACTATTCTACAACTATCTTTCCTCAGTTTGAAACTGTGCCCTCTCAGGTTCTTAGTCTGAGCAAGACGAAGAATTCCATTGGCATTCAGCTTGCTCAACCCATTCAAGGCCTTATACACCTCAATGGGATCACCTCGCAGGTGCCTACTCTCCAGGCACTGCAATTCGCAGAACTTAAGCCTTTCTTTGTAAGATGTTTGTTATTTAGTTTTTAGGGGCATTAACAACTAAGGCCATATTGCACTGGGGACATGCAGTGGTCATTCTCTGACCTTTCCACATTTGGTGGATCACGGGCTCGCACCCTGGTCTAATCAAAAGGTGTGTGCTACGCACCGCTGCTCCTGCCCACCTGGCTACGGAGGCGCCTTCTTGTTAAGAGCAATGCTTTGTTCCCCTCACCAATCTTGTTGCCCTTCTTTGTATTCGTTCTAGAAACTCTACATCGTTCCTAAAATGAGGCCTCCAGACCTGTACACAGTACTATAGGTGTGGCCTGACCATTGCTTTGTATAACAGGATTATCACCTCCCTGTCCCTGCTAGAAAAATTCCTATATATCATTGACAAGACTCCATGACCTGGCCTGGCAGCCCGTCTGCACTGCTCAGCGAACTTCATATTTGGCTGCACAATTACCCCAGGAATTTTTCACTTTCCACTTCCCTGAGTGTAGTATCCCCCAGTTTCTCTTCAGTTATTGTTACCCATATGCAGTACTTTGCATTTGTCAATGTTAAACTCCAGTTGCCACTTCTCAGCCCATTTTCCCAACTTATTTAGATCCAGTTGGAGTAGCATACCGTCATTACTGTCATTAACAACCCTGCCAACCTTTGTATCATCTGCAAACTTGGACATTAAACCTTATATACCTTCATTAATATCACTGATAAATATACAAAACAACAATGGGCCCAACATCTTTATGGCTGAGCAGGGCAGGGCGTTTGGAGTGAATAGATAGGTGAAATGGGAAGGTTTTTTTTTTTTTTTTTTTGGGGTGATGCTGCATAAGATTGCGTTCTTGTATCGTATGCCTCAACTAACGCTAATTCGAATTGTGTGTTAGGAAGTTGTATGCATGTAAGGGGGTCGTGGAGTTGACAGCTTAACAGATTCTTTAAGGATACCAAATTTAAGAGATTGTGGCTAGACCAATACGGATATTACACGTTATACTGAACAATCGCTCAGTCCTTTCGTCTCTCACAACACAAATAAATGACTTGGTATAAACATTTCATGCAGTGATTGCGACTTTTCTTACCAAGGATCTAAGATATTCCCACTGAATATTTGAGTAAAACAGTACACCTCCTCAGTACATGCTTCTCGTTCAGCAGCGTCAGAATTAGCCTTTGATGCTGTTAATGAAAACCATACATTTTTATTTAATGAGGCCAAAATACTTAGTATCCAAATTAATTATGTCAGACTATTAATTGCAGAAAACTATCAAAATTAAATTACATGAGAATTCTATTAATGTTCGCCATCCATATCTAATCTCTAATTTGTGGTTTTTTGTGCACATGTGCAAGGACAAATAATTGCGGTCTTTTACACGCAGGTGCAAGGACAAATAATCTCTATTTAAGAACCAAGCCCACATACTCCATAATTTCCATTCCTATGATCATGACATACAGTCAAAAAGCACTGTCAGTTTCAGGAGGAAAATTGTTTTTCAAAATTTACATGTAATTTAATTATTTTTTGAATTTTTAAGTAATTTATTTTGAATTGGTTTCTTTTGTTTGTTTTAATTTCTGTTGAGTATCATACAGAAGTGTTCTACTATATAATATCAGTGGAAACACACCATAGTTTACCCATAAATTTAACTACATAAGTAGTGTAAAGGCACTGTTTGATTATATCTCATATTGTGGCTACCTTAACGAGATACCAGGTATTGCACTTCGAATAAATAACACTTCTCTAGTAGAGGAGACTACTGTTATTTATTCTCAGTGGGCACCCCCCCCCCTCCCCAGACGTGTTTCGGAGCTTGTTGGCTCACTCATCGGTGGGCAGGCAGGAACCCTGATAATGCAGACATGAATTTTTTCTCTTATTCTTCTACAAATATTGATATCAATATAGAATGTATTGAGCATCATAGCTATGTTATATACTATAAAAATAAGTTCAGTAATGTATATAATGGTATTGTTTTCGAATATGAAACAACTTAATTTAATCTATCAATAAACACACTAATTCAATCCGTATAGCACTCTAGTATTCAAGAAATATGTAAAACATCTGCCCTGACCACATGTTAGAGTGTTCACTAAGAACGAGACCTGTAATTTTACTCTAACTAAATGGATGTTGTCAACATTATAATATTGGGAAAATATATTGTAAAACAACAACATGTTAAAAAAATAAATAAACGCATACATAATACAGAACAGCACCAAAAAATAATATAAAAATTATATGTATAGAAATGTCTTATTAACCTGCGGCATGTATTTTAAGGTTGGTGTAGTCGGCAAACCTAGCTCAACTGACAATTATTTTCTTTTCTTTTCATCCGAAGTAAGGATTGTACTGATCTCAAATTAGAACTTGGTGCTTTATAAGATGAATTTGATTCACTGAAGAAATGAGTACTTGCCATAGAGACAAATGTATCAGTTAGCACATGACTTGTCAAGCTATGACCCCCGATTTGGGTCCCAGATAAGAATAGTCAAGTGCATACCGTTCTGGTTGAAGGCGATCTAGTTTTATTGGGAAACCTTATTGTCAAGAAAATTGGTAATATTTTTTATAATAAAGATGGGAGCAACAACTGATGATGTTACAAACAGATCGTTAGATTTTAAGGGAGATAAAGAGTGCATTATTATATTAAACAAACATGATCTGACCATTTATTGGATAAATATAGGACCATGCTGGAAAAAATGTTAGAATGAAAAAAAAGTTAGGTCAGAATGTGTCCGCAAATCCCTCCTAAGATGCCTACAATTCTGCCCGAAATGATAGGAGGGATTATTAGCATTAGCATTAGCAGAGGCATATGATGCAAGAAAGCAAGCTTATGCAGCAACAAAAAAAAAAAAAAAACTCTTCTATTTCACCCCTCCGTTTGTTCGTTCATTCGAAATACCTGTCCAGCTGAGCCATAAATTTATTTAGGCTATCAACTTCCACAACAAGGGATGGAAGTCTGTTCCACCAACCAACTACCTGCTGGCTAAAGTCAAATTTCAACACATCTGTCTTTCCTCAATCTGAATTTATGCCCTCTCAGGTGATTATTCTGAGATTATATGCTGAAAGCCTTGTGGATTAACTTGAGACTTGAGGGAATCTGCAAGACTATGGGGGGGGGATTTTTTAGCAACATGGCCTGCACTTGTAAGTAAAAGGAATCTATTTTGTAGAGATAGTATTCATATGAACAAAGGTGGTGGAAGGATTTTTGTCAGTATCAGTCAGAATACCTTAAGGGTTCAAGGAAACTGCTAGTTTGGGGGTGGAGAAGGATAATTTGAATTAGAATTTATCTGATATGGATCAAAGTAATGTTGCATTCACCTCAAGTATTCTTATTTGTTGCCCCAACAGCTAGTGTTGGTAAAATTGTGAGGGTAGAAGATAAAGCTAGGTAAACAAACCAAAATAACTTCAAGGGGTGTGTCAGGGTAGTAAACTATAGAAGATTACTTAGGCTCAACTGTGTCTACAGTAATGTCAGGAGTGTTGTCAATAAGATTGCTGAATTTGAACTCCTGGTTGGAACAACTAATGCTGACATAATAGGACTAACAGAAATGTGGTGCCATCCAGAAAATGGGGATGGCGAGTTCAACTGTGGTCCCACATTTCTGTTGACATCACAGGGCTTAAAATACAAGAATCATTGGCAGGTAGTGATCATTCAGTTGTCAGTTGAAAGATGAAGAAAGATGCTGCAGTAGTTAAAGATAGGGGTTTTAATTTCAGAAGAGGGGGAACTTTGACAGTTTAAGGTGCTATATGGCATCTATTAATTGGCAGGACTGGAGAGTGAGAGCAAATACACTTGAATTAGGGAATACATTTAAAGCAAAAAGCAAATGGATGAATGCAGAGCAGCCAGTCAAACAGAGCAGAAAAGATAGCATGGGATGGTTACAGAGCAATGAAAAGTACTGAAGCCTACAACAGCTACAAGTTTATTTGTAATAGTACACAGATAAGGTTAGAGAGATCAAGGCTGAATATTAGCATTAGCATTAGTAGAGGCATATGATGCAAGAAAGCAAGCTTATTCAGCATCAGCCAAAAAAAAAAAAAAAATATGAGAAAGCACTGGCTAAGAGAGCAAAGAATGGGGACAAGGAATTTTTGTGTATATAAATAAAAAAAAAGAAAAAAAAAAAAAGAATTAGATCTGACCCTTGTGCACTGGGCACCAAAGAAGATCTAAGAAAAATAGAAAACCATCCTGAAATTGAAAAACTGGGCTTGCTCCCTGAAAAACCAAAAGGGAAAAACCCTAATATTATAATCTTTGATGTACCTGTGTCAGTAATAGAAAGAGAATTCATGATGGATATCTACTTCAAAAACTTTAACAATGAAATGACAATAGATGAATTTGCTGCTGAATTCCTGCTGAAAAGAGCAACAAAAAACAAAAGGAATGGACAACTCAACATAATTGCAGAAATTACACCAAAAATTTGGAAGGTATTGCAGGGACAACAGAGAATCTATGCTGGCTGGACCAGTCATAGATTTAGAGAACATTTCCCTATCCAAAGTTGCTTTAACTGCCATAAATATGGTCACATTGCCAGAGACTGCACTCAGAAAGAACCTGTCTGTGGTCACTGTGCAGTCACGATTACAAAAATTGCAAAAATAAGTCTCAGCAGCCAAAATGTGCTACCTGCAAGGCAGCATGGCTGACTGACTATACACATAGTATCAGGGATGATAAATGCCCCAGTTATAAAAAAATGGCAAAACTTATACAATCTAGGACCAACTATGGGCCAGATTGAAAACATAAATGTGACTAGGGCTCTAAATCTTGTCCAATTGAATGCTCAAAGAGCAAGAGCCGTTGTAGATCAGATCAAACTCAAATTGGAAGAAAATAATATAGATATCTTGGTACTCCAGGAGCCCTACGCACATATGGGTAGAGTTCAGGGATACCCAAGAGACTATAAAATAATAGAATACACCTCAGGTGTCCCTTCCACAGCAATAGTAGTTAAAAATACTGACCTTACAGTCACAAAGGTGGGTCACCTCTGCTCCCCAGTGGGAGTGTGTGCCCATATTACCAGTGCTGTAGGACAGTTTTACATTATCTCACTATATTCCAGACCAGGTGAAGATATAAATCCAACTATTGAATACCTACAAGTAGTCACAAACTTGCTACCTACTGCAAATATCATAGTGTGTGCTGATGTCAACTGCCGGTCAGCCTTATGGCATAGCCGTACAGAAGACAGAGCAGGCACACACAATGGCCAGATACTTTCAGACTATATAGCCACCTCACCCTTTCAAGTGCTAAACCAACCAAATAACCTCCCAACTTTTAGCAGTACCATGTGGGAGAGTGACATTGATATCACTCTTGCCACCAATTCAATAGCTTATAAAATCACAGACTGGTGTGTCCAGCCAGCCTGGACCACATCAGATCACAGAGCCATTTCCTTCAAACTAAACAGGCAATTACAAACAACCCAACACTCTCTGTTGGATATCAAAAGGTATAACCTTAAAAAGGCAAACTGGCAGATTTTTGCAGAACATACAGCAGCTGAGCTGCAAAAACAGGAAAATGAGTGGTCTAGATCAGGCAACTGTAGCCCGGACGAGCAAGCACTGACTATGACAAACATTTTAACAAAAACAGCAACCCTGTCTATCCCACGGAAAAAACCGAGGAAGCAGACAGTTCCCTGGTGGTGCCCCGAACTGACTATACTCAGAAGTAGGGTACACCAGGCACGGAGACATTTTCAAAGAGCCAGAACATCTTGGTCACAAAATGAGGTGGATGCACTGAGAGATTCTTATAAAACTCACAGGAATCAGTATACAGCCCTCATAAGAGATAAGAAAAATAATGCTGGAAGCACTTGGTGGGAACTACTGGAAACAATAACCCTTGGGGAGTTGTCTACAGAATAGTGACCAACAAGCTGCCAAGAGGAGATGTCTTAGAAACTACTGTCAAACCAGATGGAACCCCAACCCTGTGTTGGGTGGATTCTGTAAATAACATCCTAGACAGTATCATTCAGACTGAAACTGGAAATCATTCCCCCACCCAGCTCGACATTATAAAAGAAAACACTGAATATGACAATGCCAATATTGAACCTCTGTTCACTATACAAGACTTAGAAATAGCACTATCTAAAACCAAAAACAATAAATGCCCAGGTTTTGACCTCTTAGAGGTTGAGATTATCAAAAAATTAGCAGAAATAGCACCAGATAAATTAATAGCACTATATAATAACTGTATGACAGAAGGTATATTCCCAAAAATATGGAAACAAGCTGTGTTAAGGTTAATCCTGAAAAACCCTGAAAAACTCCCTACTGATCCCAAATCATATAGACCAATAGCCCTACTCCCTGTACTAGGGAAAATATACGAAAGATTAATATACAGCAGATTAGCTCAATATTACACAGAAGCAGGCTTGCATTCCAACAATCAGTATGGTTTTAAGCAGGGCAATTCTACGGAGGATGCCATGCACCACCTACTGACAACAGTTAAAAACACAGAGGAGAAATATATGCTGGCAATCTCCATTGACTTTGCTGGGGCATTTGACTCACTGTGGTGGCCTAGTGTCCTTAGGAGACTTCGCCAGGCAAATGCCCCACAAAACCTCTATAAGGTAATAAACAGCTACCTTACAGACAGAAGTGTCTCAGTACGCACAAGGTTCCAGGAATTGACACGCCCTGTGAATAAAGGCTGCCCGTAGGGATCAATCCTTGGCCCTTTCTTTTGGAACATTGTTCTGGATGAATTTCTGGCCTTGGATCTGGGCCCCGTGGAAAGCCTGGCCTTTGCAGATGACATGATTTTCCTTGTAAAAGGCAACTCACGAGTGGTTGTAGAGCAAAGATCAAATGCCGCTCTCTTGCAGCTGCAGGAGTGGGCACAAATGCACATGCTCAAAATATCACCTGAAAAAACCAAACAAATACTTCTAAAAGGTAATTTGGACATGAGAAGACGTCCACAAATCAAAATTAACACAATCACTATAAAAATGGTAACAGAACTAAAATATCTTGGAGTGGTCTTTGATTCAAAATTAACTTTTTACCCCCATTTGATCTACTTGGCGAAGAAAGTGCGAAATTATGCAGGTATGATTGCCAGGATCAGTCGAGCAGACTGGGGACTCAAAAGAAAGACCTTGGCAATCAAATACCGTGCAATGTTCCTGCCTGTTATCACCTATGGAGCCGGTGCGTGGTTCATCCGCTCGGCCATAGTAAGAAATAGGAATAAATTAGAATCGATATAAAGGACAATACTACTCACTATTACCAGAGCATGTCGCACGGTAAGCACACCTGCACTACAGTTGCTGGCCGGAACTCTCCCACTTTACCTGGAAGTAGCCAAAAGAGGCTTATATTATAGATTTAAAAAGGGCATACCCACAGAATTTCTGGGGATAGCCCTTGATACAACCAATACCTTCAATGATGAAAGAAAAAGAATAGCCACAAAGCTCCACGAGCTATGGCAAACAAAGTGGGAGCAGGAAACCAGAGGTCTGGTCACCAAACGGTTTCTGCCACTGGTGTCAATGGTTAGCCCAAAGCCACCTAAGTGGTATGCCCCTGGACTTTTTACAACATTTATATTGACAGGGCATGGCTCCCTAAAGGCGAAACTAACCTCCTTAGGCCTGACCGATGACCCAAACTGCACCTGTGGCGAAAGTGAAGACTGGGCACACATTCTCTATGAATGTATAATATATGACATCCCCAGAACAGAGTTAATAGCACAGATTGGTCCCCTTCCCAGGGGAGAAGAACATCTCTTCATCATAGAAGAGCAAAATTATAAAGCTTTTACATCTTTCACACAGAAAGTTTTCGAAATGCGCAGAGCAATCTCAGCCCCCCAGCAGTTAAACAATAATCAATAGTAAAATTGCCCAAGTTTCCCACCACGCCCAGATGATGACTTAAAAACTGTTAGGATAGCAGTATTCTGCACCCTGACAGAAACCTGATATAACAAAATTCCCCATGACTACCATGCCATGTGTAGGAACCTGGGGCCCCAAACCAATGTAGGGGAGGGGAATGGGAATGCATGCAGAGAAAGTGAATGGGAATGAGCAGAAGAGCAAATGTAATTGTCCAAAAGAATACAAAGTTAAAAATAACTTACATTACTTTATATATACTGTACCAACAAACATTTACAAACCACATCACTGCATTCTCCCCTGGCCTGCAAAAAAAAACCTTGCAGCTAGGCCTGCACCACAACTGAAGAATAACAGTAAGTTGCGGTGCCCAGAGAGTGCAGTGCAGAAAGAAAGAGTCGAATAAATGAGATGAGAGCTAGAAGAATGAATAAAAGTGCAAGCGTGAGAGAAAAGAACACAAACCACAAATGCTAAGTTAAGTACACACTAACCCTGGTTTTAATTAGTATTTAAATTTACGCTACCCATCATTGCATCCCCTCCTGGTGTGTGAGAAAAAGATGAATGAGTTGAGTGAAATAAAAAAAAAAAAAAAAAATTATAAAATAAGAAAAAAGTATAAAAAAAAAAAATATATTATAAAATAAGAAAAAAGTAAAAAAAAAAAAATAAATAAATAAATAAAAAAAAATTATAAAATAAGAAAAAAGTATAAAAAAAAAATAAATAAATAAATAAAAAAAATTATAAAATAAGAAAAAAAATAATAATAATAAATAAATAAATAAAAAAAAAAAAAAAAAAAAAAGAATGCAAGTAGAGTGAGAATGCACATTACGAATGAAGTAAATGTGTGCGTCTCCCCCCCCCCCTTCACCTGGTAGGTTCCCCACTGCCAGCTAACATATCCCACCCCCAGAGCGGGATGGGCAGCTGGACCTTCATGCCGGATTCGACACTGCTTGGACATGACACCGACGAAGACATTCTGTGGCTTTGCTGCCAACACGCCATTGGCGATCCGAACTGGGTACTCTAACCTGGTTCCCTTTAAAACCCCATCCCCAGGCAGGGAATGGAGGAGACGGATCTCTGTCTCCTCTCCTCCCTGCCTACCCCCCATATTTTGCCTGGTGGGGCTCGTCTCCACTGACCTCTTTGGGGATGCCTACTCTATCCGTCCCTATTCTTCTGTCTGTTTCCTCCCCAGTCTTCAATCTTCCCCCCCCTCACTAAATCGACCGAGTACACCCCTTAACAATGCCGCCAAATTATAACCAACGTCTAAATTCTACCGGTTTTGTGCAAATCTCTAAGATATCTAACACTATCAGCTTTTATCTAGCGTTACATGTCTAAATTTAATAACATCAAAATTTTGCCCGACCTATTTGGCCTTTAACACATCTCTTTAGTGTTCAACCCTAACCAGCGATTTCCTAACAGCAATCCCATTAAGCATTAATGTCAAATGCATAAACTTTTATTTTATTTTATTTTATTTATTTATTTATTTTTTTTAAATAGGGCCTAGCCACTGAAATCCCAGGAAACTAGGTGGCAGGACCTGCCAGAGCAAATTGTTGTGATACTGGATACACCCGGCTAGCCTCCACAAGGCAGGGTATGGGCAATGTCGGGCCCCACTAGAGGCCTGGCTGCCAATAAGCCGGATAAACAATGGGCACAACATATCACACTGCACAGACACGACCCACACACTTTCAAGTTTCTGGCTTGACAGTGTACTGTCCTCGATACAGTGAAACACACGCGGAGATGGGAGAAATCCCAGGTGCCATCTGACATGAACATGCCTTATACCTTATACCTTATGCACTGGGCACCAAAGTATTAGACAATCCAGCTGGTGTTGTGGATGAAAAATTTTCTCAGCTGGATTGCTGAAGGGCAGAAGGCAGAGGGTTGTGATCAGGGGTGTGCCGTCTGCGTGTGCAATGCACACAGATGTCAGGAGGCCAAAGCTAAAATTCATTGCAAAATACTTAAAAAAAAAATAATTCGCTGGCACCTTATTTCATGACATTATCAATCTAAAAATTAAAATTGTTGATAATTAATAACTTTAATAAAATTAATAGTGATAATTTTGGGTTGATTTAGAGAGAAATTATGTTAAATTTTAGAATATTATTTTCTGATGTTTTTAATTAATGGGGTGCCATATAAATTTTTGCACACAGGCACTGCACACTCCTGGCATGCTTCTAGTTGCGATTAATAGTTATTCTTCAGATTTCTTAAAGTCAGAAGTGTGGTCTCCCAGGGATCAGTTATTGGACTACTGTTGTTTCTGATTTCGATAAACAACATCAATGATGGAATATAAGGCTTGATGTCAAAATTTGCAGATGAAATAAAGATTGATAAAGTAGTTAATGATCAGTAAAAGCAGCACTCCTTCAAGATGACTTGAACAAGTTGCAAGAATGGTCAGAAAAGTGGCAGCTATGTTTTAATGCAGAAAAATACACTTGGGGAACAGCAACCCCAAAATAAATTACACACTTGGTAGGGTTGAATTAAAAATGGTGCAAAAGGTACCTGGGGCCTGGATGAAAAAGGAGTAAAGGGGCCTTGTTTATGTTGAGACTTTGATGGCTCCTTCAATTGGGACCCCTAGATCATTCTAGGCCCGTAGTGCTGCACATCCAGTGCACTCCCATTTACACAGCCCTGTGTCCTATCAATACTTTATCAAACATTATCCTGTAGAGATAATGGAGGTCATAGTCCCACCATATAAGGCAATTGTAAGATCACATGTGGAATATTGTGTTCAAGTATGGAGACCTCCTCTGAAAAATGACACAAGCTTCTTGAAAGTGTCCAAAGATGGGCAACTTGGATGGTGAGATCGGCAAAAGGTTAACCGTACAGAGCTTGACAACCAGGCACCCGACTGAGGTTTATAAGGCTCTGAGAGGAGTTAATAAAATGAACAAAGGTGGAATTTTCACTGTTTTAGAGAATTCCAGAACTTGGGAATATGAATTCAAATTACAAAGAAGAGGTTTAGACTAGATTGTAGGAAATTTTCTTTGGGCCAGTGGTTCGCTCATTGTTCAAACAGGGCGCCTCCGTAGCCAGGTGGGAAGGAGCAGTAGTGCATAGCACACGCTTCTCGATTATACCGGGGTTCGAGCCCGTCACCACCAAATACGGAGAATGCGGAAAGGTCAGGGAATGACCACCGCATATTCCTGGAGCAATATGGCCTTAGTTGCTAATGCTCCTAAAAAAAAAAAAAACCTAATAACAACAATAACAATAATTGTTCAAACAGGTTGCCTTCACAGGTAGTTGAGGCTGACAGTTTGAATGACTTCAAAGGTCAACTGGATAGTTACCTATGTGAAGAGGGAAGCAAATAATTTGTATTTTCTTATCTACTTGTTCTCCCCCCCCCGTAGCAAATGCAGCAAAAGCCTCTAGTTTCCTTCCACTATATGACTATTACTATTACTATATTAATTAATTAATTAATATTAATTACTAATAGCTACATTAATTAATTTATATATTTAGAAAGAACAGAACTGCACAGATATTTGCTGTTGTTGTTTAGATAATATTCTGTACATGAACAGGGTTTTCTATTTTACTATTATTGAATATATCATTTAACTATAATTTAATAAAATTGTTCCATTCAATAACTGCAGTACCTCATACCTTTTTTGGTTATTATTGTAGATATTCATAACTCTAATCATTGTTATTATATTCCTCTGTATGAATACTTTTTATACCTATGTTATTGGATTGTGGGAAATCCAAGATGATGGAAGTGCTGTATGTGAGTTCATGAGTGTTTTGTTGAAGAAAAAGAAATAGTTAAGGTTTTTTTTTTTTTTTTTTTTTAATATTCAAGGAGAAGAGGAGTTTCCTAAGAGGATATTTTGTTTGCGTTTGAAGTTTTGGAGCTTTATGTGAGATTAGTTGGAAGTTATTGAAGGTTGTAATTTTAGCCTTCATAATAGCTGCCATTAATTATAACAATTGCAATAATCACTATCAAGTCTGACGTGGCAGACAGGTTTGTGAAGCATAATTTGAATTGTGTCTTAGGTTAGCGTTCGATATGTAGCATGGGCCTCCGTAGCCGAGTGGGCAGGAGCAGGAGTGCAGTAGCACACGCTCTTTGAGTAGACCGGGGTTCAAGCCCCTGACTGCTGAATACGGTCGATCTGCCAACCCGCACTGGACCAGCGTGGCAGATTATGGTCCATTTCCCTCAGCATTAATTGTTGAGGAGGCTTCCATCCTGCAGTGGGTTGATAATGGCTGCACTTTACTTTTTTACTTTATGTAGCATGTAAACAGGTAAGAGGATACCCACTGAGGTACAAGATTAAATCTGACGGTGACTCACCAGGTGCCGCAATCATTATTAGAGCCAATGATTTTGCTGTTATTAAGGTTTCAGCCTTATGTAGCAAAAAATACTGTATGTTGTGAAGTGATGCATGGCATGATAGTTGCTATTGACTCCAATGCAAATTCTCCACTCTGGGGCAGCGAAGACACTAATGGAAGAGGACTAGTTCTTGAAGAGTTTGTTGCTGCCACAGGAATTGAGATATTAAAATACATAAGTACATGCTCTGACATATTAACTGTCCATGGGCAGTCATATATTGACTTTACCATGGCAACTTATGCTATTAAGAATAAAGTTAAAAACTGGCAGGTGTTGGAAGATTACACAACCAGTGACCATAACAGCATATCCTTCAGTATTGTTAATAGAGATGAAATAAGAGAATTTTGTGATACTGAGAGATATTTTATTAAAAACGCAGTGTGGTCAAAGTTCCAAAGTTTGTATATAAGGTATGTTAATGAAGTAGATTGGCAAGTGTTGAAATCTGAACAGTATACCAGAAAATTTACAAAAATTTTAGTAAAAATTTGTAATTCTTATACAAAAAAAAGAAGAAGTAACCACCAAAAAACTGGTTACAAAGCCAGTTTTTTGGTGGAGTCAAGAACTTACTCAACTCAGGTCTCAAATTACGAAACTGAGAAGGCAATATCAGAGGCAACGAAGGTATAGGAATTTAAGATACGTGCAGTATTTATTTAGAGTTATATAGAGAGCAAAGGAAACAATATGTTAAAGCTGTCAACAGGGCTAAGATTATGTCATGGAGAAAATATGTTGAAGAGCAAGGATCCCGAGATACATGGAGTACTGTTTTTAAAGTACTAACAAACAAGAAAAATCTATCTGAAGTTGTTAATACCACTGGAGTTGGCGAAAATTAAACTTTAACTTGGCATGATTCTGTGGACAGAATTATGGAAGACCTCTTTCCTGATATTGGAATTGGGAATGAAAGCCTGGAACAACAACAAATTATTATTTAAAATGCTCAGTATCAATGAATGAATGTGGAGCAAAAGTTCTCAATTGAAGAAGTTAGTGAAGCCATGGGCAGCGCAAAGGATGGCAAGTTGCCGGGCCTAGATAAAATTGAAATTGCTGTTATAAAAAAGTCACATGAATGGAAATCTGAATTGTATACTGAATTATTTAATAACTGTTTAGAAGAAGGAGTCTTCCCCCAATGCTGTAAGAATGCTTGGGTGAAATTAATTGTTAAAGGCATGGATAGAATGCTTAATGAGACACGGTTGTACTGACCTATTGTTCTGCTCCCTGTTATAGGCAAAGTGTATGAATGGCTGTTGATCAACTGCTTAATGATTATGTATAATGCAGAAAATTTGTCCTCTAGAAATCAATTTGGTTTCAGAAAAGGATTATGCGCAGAGGACGCTGTGTATCAATCGATACACATGACCGAGTAGAGTGATACTTGCTATATATGTGGATTTCAGGGGAGCATTCAACCGGCTATGGTGGAAGGGTATTTTGAGTAGAATAAGGTTTTCTAATTGTTCACAGAATTTATATTCTGTGTTTAAGAGTTATTTTTGCTCTAGAGAAATAGTTGTTAAGACAAGCTATACTCAAATTATTAAGAAGGTTTCATGCGGATGTCCCCAAGGCTTGGTGATTGGCCCCTTTGCATGGAACATCGTATTAGATTAATTTTTAAATAAAAAAGATTTCCAGCATAACATATATAGAGTATGATGATGATCAGTATTAGTACAAGGAAACTCTCGTTCTTTGACTGAAAACAGAGCAGCAGAGGTTTTAGGTATGTTAGAAAATTGGTGTCAAAATTACAAGTTGCAAATTTCCAAGGGAAAGACTGTTCAGATGCTTCTGAAAGGGTGCCTTAGTATAAATCTGTTAGACTTAGGGGGATGCCAATCAGTATGTTAGAGTTACGAGGTATTTAGGTTTATATCGTGAGGAGTGTCTCTTTTTTTTACTGAACACGTCAAGTTTTTGAAAACTAAGATTAGAACATTATATGCCAAGCTTTGGAGGATCATTAGGACCTATTGGGGAATCAAAAGACAATCTTTAAATTTATTATATGACTGTTTGTTCTTCCCAATCGTGACCTATGCCTCTGGAACTTGGGTTTACAGAATTAATAATGTTATAATACAGAAATATTTCATTCGAGCTCAGAGATTTGCTCTTCTCAGGTTGACACGTGCATGCCGGACTGTCTCCTCTGAAGCTTTACAGATTATTTCTGGAAGGCTTCCTGTTCAGTATGGAGTTTTGCTAGCTGGATTACTATATTATACAAAATGTAATATTAGAAGGACTATTCTGGGCATAGCATCTTGCCCAGAGGAAAATAGGAATTATTCTAAAGCTGATTTGAAATCTGAGAAAAAAAGAATTATCTTGCAAATAATGGACATGTGGCAAGATGATTGGGAAAATGCAGAAAAAGGCCGTCAGACTTTTATGTTTTTCCCCAATAATAAAATCATTAATTCAAAGTTAAAACCATGGCTTCAATTTGGTTTTCATGCCACAAGCCTCATTACAGGACATGGACTGGCACATAAATTGTCACTGTTAAGACTATGTGAGCAGGGGTCATGCGTCTGTGGTGAACCGGAAACATCTGAACATGTTATGCTGGACTGTCATTGTTATTTGGATGTCAGATCTAAATTGGAAAGATCAGTTGGTTTTTAGAGAAAGAGCAACTCTAGGTTCTGTTTACAGATCGTCGCCTATTTGCATATTTTAATGACTTCATGAGTGAAGCATTTAGAAGACGGAAAACACTGATGCAAGATAGCAGTGGCCCACCTCCTTGCAGAAGGGAGGGGAACCCACCTGATTAAGATTTACAGATAGGAAGTATAAAGTTAGTTTTCCTCACTTGGGGCCTAGTGGCCAAATTCAAAGTTCAAAAACAAAAATAAGAAAGGAAATTATGTATTGAGCTTTTTTCATTGCCTATATATCAATCCACTGTAAATAAACAACTTCGATTCAGTTAACAGCACAACACTGCAGCTGATAGCCACAGATAGGCTGCAGCCTAGGGAGTGGCCTTTAGCGTTAATGGAATTTTAAATGTATATTCCTGTGTATCTTAATGGGTGTAGTTGAATTCCAATTAGTCAGATTTATTACTTCAAAGCTGTTCCCTTTTGTCACTGGTCTGATTTCAATGTACAGGCAGTTCCTGCTTTACGAGTTTTTGCTTTATGAGTTCCCGGGTTTACGAGTTTTTTTTTTTCCCCAAGTATCAAGTATCAACAAAATCAAAAATATGAAGATTAATTGCAAAAAAAATTAATGTTAAATGTTCATAAATCCCGCATTTCAAACCATGCACATAGCTATACAATACAGTATACCCCACTTTACGATAATCTGTTCCAGAGACACCATCGTATTGTGAAAATATCGTAATGTGAACCCAGTAACACACTGTTTTTTGGTAATTTGTTCCATGACCTTGGAAGTTGAAATTTTTGCTATATAACTCTCTGAAAGGTCGTTGTTTTTATAGTGTAAATTGTATTAGTTACCAATTCAAATCATTAAAATGTACTACACTTTCATCGTTATCATATCCTCTGTTATAAGAACCAATTTTGAACGGCTTTGTGATTTTTTCTAAAGCACATTTCTGGAGGTCACGACTATAAAACAATAAAAACAATTTGCACTTTCTGGTTTATTTGGCTTTACTGTTACTTCAAGCAATTATAAATGGGTAGTAAACTCCATGTTATTGCATTTGTGAAAATACGAATAGCTGGAATTGTGTGGATTTTTACGTTATTATGGTGAAATGTGTTTCCCCTTTACTGAAATCTTCAACTGTATAAAAAACAAATAAATTTTCAGAATCTTTTCTTCATTCCTTTTTTTTAAACTTCGTAAACTTGTTACTCTGTGAAAATTGTGTTAATTGCAATCTCACTTGCCCATATTGTGTAAGTTCCAATTTGTGTATGCCATTTAAAAAAATGCTTGTGCATGCTATCGTGAAATTTATAAAGAAAAGAGATTATCTTGGAAACAAATGCCTCTTGAACCATTTCTGGAGAAGACAACTCCTTGTGAAACAAACCAATGAGTGCCAAGCCAATAACGAGTGATGAACAAGTGTGCATTTAGCTGATGATGATGAAGAATAAACATTCTTTAAAATTTGTAAGTCATAAATAATTTCTCTATTATTATAATTTGCTTGATTTTACAGGTTACGCTTTCCTTTCTTTGGATTAATCAATCATTGTTTAAACATAAACTAATTAGCTAACTAATATCATTGTTGAGAACATAACTCCCATTTTTAACATTATGTCTATGGTATATAAATTCCCGCTCTACGAGTTTTTGCTTTTCGAGCGTGCACTAGGAACAAACGAATTAACTTGTAAAGTCAGGAACTATCTGTATTTACTCTTGTTTTTTTCAGATCTAAAAATGTGATTTCTTCGTTTTGGTTAGTTTAAGCAGTGGCATAACTAGGGTGAGGCAGGTGGGGCACATGCCCTGGGACCAAATTTGAGTACCAATACAAGAATTCAGCCAGAATTTTAAAGATCAATTTTCAAAGGGCGGCATTATTTTATTTGCCCATTATTTTATTTACGCCTCTGGTTTAAGCTGTTTGACAGTAGTTTAGTTTAAGCTGTTTGACAGCTTAAACTAAACTACTTGACACATTTTAAGCAAATTTAATTATATCAGCTTAACTGAAAGATGTGACTGAACTAACCAATCAGCCGATGTGCAGATTAGTGCAAATGCATCATTTTAGTATACACAGAAAACTACTAAAGTATCTAAGAATTGGCATCATTTAAGTATATCTCATATTCATAATGAGTTTCCATGATGTTGCACTACCTTGAATAATTAACCCTTCACCAATGGAGAAGACTATTGTTACTTATTCTTGGCGGATACCACCACCCAGATGGTACCGTTTGCATAAAGGTATAGGATAAGGACTGTGTTATCCACATATCTGTCCCTATTAAACTTAGGAAAGCAAAAAGTTACAGGAAATTGATAGGAGGAGAGGAAGAAGAAAATGCCATTGAAAGTGGAAAGGGTCAGTTACTCCTCACTCATAAATCCCTTGAATAGGCAACACTTCCCCATTAGGGAAGACTGTTGTTACCTATTCTTGGTAACTCAGGTAGCGTCAAGCTCCTGCAGATGGCAATGTTTCGAGCCTTATTGGCCTCTGTTCAGTTGGTGAGCAGGTACTCTGGTGTTGCAATGATGACAACCCAGTTATGAAGTATAACTCCACAATATGTGAGATGCCTGATGGTGTGCAAACAGATCAGACTAAAAGCATTTTAGGACTAAAGCCTCAGGTTGTGTAGAAGTTAACTGATATACAGGTTAGTGCAATGATGCCAATTCTTAGTTACTTTAGTAGTTTGCTGCATATTAAAATGATGAATTTGCATTAGTATGTCAGTTAACTTTTATGCAAACTGTGGCTTCAGCCCTAAAATGCTTTTAGTCTAACAAATCAGTAAGATGTAATCCTTCTTTAGCTCTTATTTGCTATTGCATATCACATGTTGTTTTGTTTGTTTGTTTGTTTGTTATTTGGTTTTTAGGAGCATTAGCAACTAAGGCCATATTGCTCCGGGGATATGCGGTGGTCATTCCCTGACCTTTCCGCATCCTCCGTATTTGGTGGTCACGGGCTCGAATCCCGGTCTAATCAAGATGCGTGTGCTATGCACTGCTGCTCCTGCCCACCTGGCTACGGAGGCGCCTACATACATATCACATACATTTCACCTTGCATCAAACACACTATACTAAACCGGATACAATCACATGGTCTTGATCAAGCTGTTCTACAACTGTGCAAAAAAGCAAAATATTCCAAATTATTAACTGTAAATTAGTTTCTCAAATTTATTAGACTCAGTGAAATGTCATTCTATAATACTTTAGTAACAGTACAACATGATTTAATATTATTCTCACCATTGTGACTTTATTTAGACGATAGTGATCAGCAGAATCTTCATAATCAGGCCTAACAAAATCCTGTAAAAAAAAAAAATTTATTGAATTACTTTTCACATTTTGAAGCTTTTATTTTTCTTTAATAAAGCAAATAAATGCAGTCAATAAGCACAGCAGATTTCTTACAAATAAACTAATTTTTAACTAAGTTTAAACTTTCCTCATGATATACTGAGGACATACTAAGTTTATTATTAGTAGCATATCGTAAATTACCAAAATCAAATAAATAAAAATTTCTATTTTTAAAAAGACTGGTTTATAAATTATGCATGAAGACATTTCTGAAGTATTCTGCATCTCCCCATTCTTTACAATTTTCTTTATTTACATTTTAATTGTTAAGCAAATATCATCTAAATGGTTATGGTTACTAATGAAAGAGGTGGAAGCAGTTATGGTTACTAATGAAAGAGGTGGAAGCAGTTATGGTTACTGATGAAAGAAGTAAAATCGGAGTGTCTGATTCTTTCAATTATATATGGCCAACATGACATATGGCCATCATTATGACGTGTTATATAGGAGACATGTTTCAATCTCACTCCTGAAGCGGATTAAGTGAAGGTGCTTAACATCAACTGTCTGGTAGACAAATTTTTTCTTTAAAATTAAAATTTAATTTTGGTAATTTTTAATTCTTATTTCAGTAATTTGGTATATTTTCTAAATTAAAATTACGTAATATATTTTAAATTTAAATTTTTAATTTTATTAAGTTCAAATTTTTAAAAAATTTAATAAAAAATGATTATACTTTTTTATGAACTATTCTGCTTGCTATTTCTAGTTGAGCTGCAGAATTTAAGACCAAATTAAGTTGCATCTCATAGCAACTGCACAGTTGACTCATGAGTAGGGTATAACCTTGCTAGTCAGACAAATTTATGTCTGTTCAGTTTTGCTTATGTAACAATAGATGTGATATTCTAGGTATGGTATGCTGCTTTCAAATTTTGTTTCTGTCTCAAGGAAACATCAGATGAAGTGTATGATATGTTAAAAGAGGCATATAGTGAATCTACACTTCCATACAGCATGGCTCACAGATAATTTAGAAAGTTTAAAAATGGATGTGATTCAATCACAAAAATCAGATATCCTGAAGCTCCAACCACTGCTGTCACCACACAGAAACCATAAACTGATTCTGTGATCATGAACGATGATCATCATATAACAGTAAGGCAACTGGCAGAGATATTCAGAATATCAGTAGGAAGCATTCACTTTATTCTCTATGACTATTTCCATATGACACACATGTTTGTGCACACTGGGTACCAAGACTACTCATGCCTGAGCAACAGCAAGTATGCATGGAGGTTTGTCAGGAGTTGCAACGGATGGTTAATGAAGATGGTGAGGTTCTGCACAAGATGATAATAGCAGACAAGACATGGCTTCATCATTTTGATCCAGAGAGTAAGCAACAAAGCTCTGTTTGAACACCAACATCATCTCCAACACTGAAAAAAGCAAAAAGTTATGGCTTCTGCAGGGAAGATTATGGCCATTTTTTTTTTTTTTTTTTTTGACATTCAAGGAATGATATACCAGCATGTTGTGCCACATCACACAACTGTTACAGGACCTTACTACAGAATTGTAGTGCACACTGTGGGATCACATTCACTGCAAACAAACAACTGCACACAGATGAGTGGATGCTGCATCAAGACAATGCAAGACAAGACCTCACACTGCTCATACCATCATTGAGTGGTAGCCAGAATTAATGTCAAATGTGTTCCTAATCCACCCTACAGCCCTGACATTACACTCTGATTTTTTTTTTTTTTTTATTTCCAAAGTTAAAGAAGGAGTTACAAGGAAAATGTTTCCAGTTGTCAGAGGAAGTTATAAAGTCATCAGAGGCAATTATCAAATGCAGGTCAAAAAATGGCTTTCACCATGTTTTTGAAGAATGGCAGAAATGTTGCAGTAAGTGCATTTCATCAAATGAAGACTGCTTTGAAAAGGATCACCAAAATATGGACGATTAAGGTAAGCTGTGAAAAATAAAAAAATTATGATCATTCTTTATTGAACAGTCCTCGTAAATAAGGCTTGTTAGAAGCTCCACTTACAATACAAAGTCCAACGATATCATAACTCAGACGGAAATGCCTGTGGATATTTCCAGTGTGAGTCACGACTTCATTGATTGTTCAGCATGTGGCTTGCATTCTAAGGGTCACTCTGGTAGACAAACCAAGCTTAACTGATGGTTCTTTTCTTTGCATCCGATGTAAGGAGTGACCTGATCACAAATTAAAACTTAGTGTATTAAAGAAGAATTTGAGTCACTGAAAAAAGAAGGGCTTGTCCTAGAAGCAGATGCAACTAGGAGCCCTTCGGAGATTCAAGTATCTTGTGCCTCGCCTAGTGATGCACCCTTAAATCAGGTCCAAGAAAAAGAACAATCAAGTGCATACTGCTCTGATTGTAGGAAATTTGGTTTTCTTGGGAAACTCTGTTGTCAGGGAAAAGGGTAACATTTTTTGAGGAAATCTGCAAGGCTCTAGGTGGAAATTTTTGCCAGTGTGGTCCAAACTTGTAGAAGAAGGAATCTATTTTGTCGAGAAAGTATTCATTTGAACAAACGTGGTGTAAGGATTTTTGCCAGGATCAATGAGGATACCTTAAGGATTCAAGCAAGCCTAGTTGGAGGGGGGGGGGGGTAATATAGATCTGTGTTTATTTGATGATATGGGACAAAATAATGCTAGTACTCACCTAAAGAATTATTTTTTGTTGCTATAACAGCCAATGTTGGAAAGATGTTCTGAGGATAGCAATGTTTCAGATAAACAGAATGTGAAAGACAGGGAAACAAGCCTAAATAACTTCCAGGGGCAAGTCATGGTAGTAAACTGTAGAAGAATATTTAGTCTTGATTGTGTCTACAGCAATGCCAGGAGTGTTTTCAATAATATAGATGAAATTGAATTCCTGGTTAGGACAACTAATGGTGACATACTGGAGCTAACATAGTGTTATCCGAAAATTGGGGTTGACAAGCTCTGTTATGGTATGTATAATGTATTTAGGAAAGATAATAAAGATAGAAGGTGTGGTGGGCCATGCTTCTTATCACAAGCAGCCTGAGCATGAAAAGGGCTTTTGCCAAGTCAGAAGTTACTTCTGCCAGTATAGAATGTGTAGTATGAGTTAGCTGGAAGAAAAAGTATAATGAGAGTAGGAGTAACCTACAGACCAGAAGACTGTGAAGAGTATGACAAGAGTCATAGATGGAAGGAGCAAGCAAGCATAAATGTCTTGTTATGGCTGACTTCGATCTGCCCCTAACTGACTAGAACGAGTGGAAGGGAAACTCAACCATGAGAAACAAAATTTTTAAATAAACTGGATGATTATTATTTGTACCTGAATATTAGAAAAAATACTAGGGGTAAGAATATTCTAACAATCATCATTACTCACAAATCAGATGACACCAAAAGGTCAAAAGTGCAGGTAGCACTGGCAGGTAGTGACATGCCTTCATTATTTCGAAAATGAAGAACGATGTGATCATGCCTTCATTATTTCAAAAATGAAGAAAGATGTTGCAGTAGTTCAAGGTAAAGGCATGGGGTTTAATTTCAGAAAATGGGACTATTCATCCAATTAGCAGATGCCTTATATGGTAGCTGATTATTGGGTGAACTGCAGAGGGAAGATAAATACATTAGAATCACGGAATATCACACATGGATGAGACTGGGATGGATGACTACTGAGCTGACCAGTCTAACAAAACAGAACAGCATGGAAAAGTTACAGGGTAACAAAAAAATTTTGAAGCCTACAACAGCTACAAGTCGATCTGTAATAGTACCACAGATGACATTAGGGATTGCAAGTCTAAAGTATGAGAAAGCACTAGCTAAGAGAGCAAAGAATGGAGAGAAGGAGTTTTTCATGTATGTGAATACAAAGAAGAAGAAGATAATTTGATTGGAGGAATTTGTGGGAAAGTCTTAGATAATCCAGCTGATGTTGCTGATGAATTGAATAGGTACATTGTATCGCTCTTTACTGATGAAAGACCCTTCATGCTGAGGAGAGGCTACACAAATGAGGCTGAGCCATATGAAATTAGTGATTTCGAAATTACAGATGGCTGTTTATCAGAAAAAACTTTTGAACTAAGGGCAAGTAAGTTGATGGCATATACCTACTAGTTTTGAAGGAGGTGCCACAGAGTGTATTAAATCATTGAGGTTATGGGGGAGGGGAGAATCTTTTGATTTAGGAAATCATTACTTTGGATTCATTCTGAAGGAACACACACACACACACACACACACACACACACACACACACACACACACACACAGAGAGAGAGAGAGAGAGAGAGAGAGAGAGAGAGAGAGAGAGAGAGAGAGAGAGAGAGAGAGAGCATGATTTTGTTAAGAGAAAATCATGTTTACCTTACCTGGTAAGCTATTTTGACACAGTTTCTCATGAGCTAGATGTAGGGAACAATTTTAATATAGTTTATTTGGATTTTAGCAAGGCATTTTACTCAGTCCCTTATGAGAGGTTTAGTATAAGGTTACTGAGCAGTGTAAACACAGGGCCAGGAACATGTTGATATTAGTGGAAAGATTCTAAGATGGATTGCAGGGCGGCTGCTGGTCAGAAGACAGAGGAAGGGATAAAGGATGTGATGTTGAAATTTATAGATGATGTAAAGGTTGGGAGATTTGTTAGTGATCAGTGCCAAGTAGTGCTCCTTCAGGATGACTTGAACAGGCCTCGAGAATGGTCAGAAAAGTGCCTATGTTTTAATGTAGCAAAATGCAATGTCTTACAAAATAACTTACACCAACCCCAAAATAATTTATACACTTGGTGGAGTTGAACTAAAAATAGCAGAGAAAGGAAGGGATCTGGCGCCTATGGTATGGGCAGATATGAAGGTTTCTGAGCAGTGTAAACACAGGGCCAGGAAAGCCCATTGTTTCCTTTCAATGATTTGTTGAACAATATCTTGTACAGAGAGACAAGTCATAATTCCACTGCACGAATCAATTCAAGACAGCATTTGGAATACTGTGTCCAGGTATAGAGACCTTATCTAAAAAAAGATATTGAGCTGCTTGAAAGGATCCAACGAAGGGCAACTCGTATGGCAAGGTCGGCAAAAGGGCAAAGAAAGACTAGTTATTGGGCTACAGAATTTGGCACAACCAGACACCTCAACAGGAGTTTGGTGTATATATGTATTACATTACAAAATGATGCTAGTTACTGTGTTATTAAATTACATATTATATTTATAAAATTTATAAACATTACAAACATACTTATAATATTAATTATACACCTATCAAATTACATAAAAGAATGTTAAAGACTTGACTATTAGTAGAATGAACAGAATGGTGGCAGAATTCTCCCTTAATTCAGTTCTAATTTTTTCATGAATTATTCACCCAAGTAATAAAAAATTTTTCCTACTTAATCAGATGAACACAAATAATAATTTCACTGCAAATATAAACACTTCTATACCAAAAGAATCCTTGCTTGAATGTGTAGTAAAAAAAGTGCTTTGATCTAGTTGCTATTTGAAGACAGTTTTTGAAAGGGTGAAAATTCCTCCAGCTTTATACTGGTTATCTAACAGTGATGATATAGTACTCTCTTCCTAAGCCTGGGCAACTGCTCGGGCTTAGGAGGAGAGTCTGTTCACCATGTCCATATATCGGCTGGACAATCCAGAAAAATGCAATTTATGTTTACTATTATAATTATAAATATGACACAAAGAGATTCATTGTCTTTGAGCTATATGCTCTGTACATCACCGATATATAATCTATCAGGAAAGCTTTTGACACTGTTGCACATGGAAGACTACTGTACAAATTGGAGCAGAATGATATTAAGGGTGGATAAGTTGCTACAATGGATAATAGGATGGTTGAGTGGGAGAAGATAAAGGATGGTAAACAATGGGTGCTGCTCTTTGTGGACTAATGTTATTAGTGGAGTCCCACAGGGTTCGGTGTTGGGTCCACTGTTGTTTTGTATATTTATCAATGATATTGATGAAGGTATATCAGTCTTAGTGTTGAAGTTTACAGATGATACAAAGGTTGGCAGGGTTGTTAAAGACAGTAATGGCAGTGTGCTACTGCAACAGGATCTAGAAAATTTGGGCAGATGGGCTCAGAAGTGGAAACTGAAGTTTAACGTTGACAAATGCAAAGTACTGCATATGGGTAGAAGTAACCCCAGAGAAATGTACCAGCTATGTGGTTTGTTTGTTTGTTATTTGGTTTTTAGGGGCATTAGCAACTAAGGCCATATTGCTCCGGGATATGCGGTGGTCATTCCCTGACCTTTCCGCATCCTCCGTATTTGGTGGTGACGGGCTCGAACCCCGGTCTAATCAAGAAGCGTGTGCTACGCACTGCTGTTCCTCCCCACCTGGCTACGGAGGCACCCAGCTATGTGGTACTCGACGAAAAAGACCTGGGAGTAATTACAGTCAGATATGAAGTTTTCTGAGAAATTTGTCAATGGTATAGGCTGCCAGGGCAGGTCATGGGGTTTTGTCAATGATATACAGGAATTTTGCTAGCAGGGAAAAGGAGGTGATTGTCCCTCTGTATAAGGCAATGGTCAGGCCATGCCTTGAATACTGCATACAGATCTGGAGGCCTAATTTTAGGAAGGATGTATATTTGCTTGAGCATGTACAGAGAAGGGCAACAAGGTTGGTGAGGAGAATGAAGGGATCCTCTTACCAAGAGAGGGTTAAGTTCTGCAAATTGCAGTGGCTGGAGCAGGCACCTGCAAGGTGATCTGATTGAGGTGTATAAGGCCTTGAATTGTTTAAGCATGCTGAATTCTGATGGGATTCTTCCACTTGTTCAGATTACGAACCCAAGGGGGCATAAATCCGAATTGAGAAAGACATGTAGAATAGATGTGCAGAAATTTGCCTTTAGCCAGCAGGAGGTTATGTTGTTGTTGTTGTTATTTGGTTTTTAGGAGCATTAGCAACTAAGGCCATATTGCTCCGGGGATATGCAGTGGTCATTCGGAAGTTGATAGGTTAAATAAATTTAAGGAGGAACTGGACAAACATTTAGAGGGATTTGTTTTTTTTTTTTTTTTTTTTTTTTGGCTGATGCTGCATAAGCTCATACACTTGCTTTTTTGCATCACATGCCACTACTACTATTACTACAATCCAGAGAACGTTTTCCTCCCATCGTTTCTGCAGTCTGGAATTCACAGTTGAGGAAATAGTTTGATAGATCTTAATTTATTGATTATTTGGTCATAACAACTTATAATGTGCTTGTTAATACTCTGGCAGGACCATCAGGTCAGAGGAGTTTACAATAAATCATGAATACAATTGTTAATCATATTTAGTAGTCGTGGACTTGAAACACAGTCCACCGAAAGAGTGTATGCTACTTCACTCTCAATCCTGACCATTCAGCTACGTCAGGCTTATAGTCATACTACTACAAGAATGAACCCAAGGATACCACTGGTTGCTTTGAGTTTAAAGAGTAAAAGTTGATGGCGTGATTATGATGCTTTGATTTTTTGATTAATTTTAATTTTAAACAATGTAATCATGTAAATGCATAACAAATAATCTATAGAATCCATTCTGTTCCCATTTTAATCTTAGTCTAAAATAGAAACAATACCTGCACTTAACCCCCTTCCTTCTACTTTGCTAATCCCTCTTCTTCTTAGACTAGAGGTGAGCTACAGTTCATTGTCATGATAGTAAGACTATAGATGCTACTGCTGTTCACAACTATTTCAGATTATTTGCTTAAAGTCTTAATATAGCATTTTCAGTCCATGGTTTGATTGTGTTTGATTGTGCCCGTTACCACCTATATGACAACATTTTCAGCTGTTTTCTTGTTAGGATTGCGATGTGGTCCAGTACTCAGCAGAAAACTCTCTCTCTCTCTCTCTCTCTCTCTCTCTCTCTCACCAGCTGGAGGGAGGGGGTCAGCATACTATAATAAAGTCCTTTGAAACACCCATTATGATGTAAACTATATTCTCACATGATGAGGTGAAAATACTAGTGTTAATCGTGCTTGTTAGATAAATTCATATAATACCAACTTTCCAAAGCAACTGGTATCAATTAACCACATGCTACGATACTCAATGACCTATTACTAGCTAATGTCTTTGAATTAAAAGATTTTAAATTTATGAAATAAATTTTTATTTATATGCTAAATTAATTAAAAGTAGCACATCAAAAAAGCATGATGAAATGCAGGGCCACTCCCCAACTAACGACCATCATGCAAGCAAATAAAGTTCCAAATTTACACACAGAATGATGTTTCCACGAATGAATAATGATCAAATATTTATTATATTATTTGTCCTAATCAATTAAAAATGGATAAAATTTTTTGCACTGATGCTTAAAAAGAGACTACTTATGAAATATTCTCCAAGTACCCCTTGACATGGGCACCTGTACATGGTAAGGGGGGGCACCTCCATAGCCAGGTGGGATGGAGCAGCAGTGCGTAGCACAAGCTTCTTGATTAGACCATGGTTCGAACCCGTTACCACCAAATACGGAGAATGCGGAAAGGTCAGGGAATGACCACCGCATATCCCGGAACAATATGGCCTTAGTTGCTAATGCTCCTAAAAACAATATAACAAACAAACATGGTGAGGGGACCTCCCAGTGATGCTGCTGGTCTTCCAGATTAGAATCACTGGGATCCAGTGCCCACAGCCTAGGTTCCAGGCTAACATTAATGAAATCTGGAGTGTTTGCCATGTGCTGTAACCCGTGGAAATTTGGAAAGGGAGATCCCGGTTGTTGAGGGGCCCAGCTTCAACACACCACTTTGGCCCTAGCTTTGACAAGACAGGTGATCCTGGATGGCCCAGCTAGGATCAACTGCATTAGTATTAGTAATGGCCGCATGGTGCAAGATAGCCTATGGTTTATGCTGCACCAGCAAAAAAAAAAAAAAAAATCCGAACAAAACAATGATAAAAACAAAAAAAAAAATAAATAATAATAATTAATAAAAAAAAAGGAAATTAAACCTATCATCCTATGCGCTTCCCTTACCCGAAAGTACTATCCAGATGACCTTTGAATTTCCCCAAACTGTCGGCTTTTACCACCCATGAAGGCAACTTATTCTAGTAATTTATAACTTGCTGGCTAAAATAAAACTTCCTGCAGTCCAATCTAAACATTTTCCCCCGTAACTTGAATTTATGTCCCCTAGTTCTAGCTTCATTTATAATCTTGAAAATTTCATCCTCATTCATTTTACTGATGCCTCTCAGAGCCTTAAACACCTCAATCAAATCTCCTCTAAGGTGTTTAGTTTCCAAACTCTGCAACCCACATATTTGAAGTCTTTCTTCATAAGGATGCCCTTTTTCCGATCTCACCAGGCGAGTTACCTGTCTTTGCACCCTTTCAAGAAGCTCGATGTCTTTCTTTAGGTGCGGTCTCCATACTTGAACACAGCATTCCAAGTGTGGTCTAAAATAAGCCTTATATAATGGAATTATCACGTCCCTATCTCTACTTGCAAAAGTTCGATAGATCATCAATAGGACACCATGGGCCTTCCTTGCAACCTGTTTACAATGCTCAGAGAATTTCATGCCTGACCGTATCATAACACCCAAGTCCCTTTCCTCCAGTACTGGGTTTAGTTGAACTCCACCAAGTGAATAAGTTATTTTGGGATTACTGTTTCCCAGGTGTAATACCTTACACTTTGTTGGATTAAAGCATAGCTGCCATTTTTCTGACCATTCCTGAAGTCTGTCTAGGTCTCTCTGAAGAAGCTCAGCTTGACAGTGATCATTAACTACTCTACCAATTTTAACATCATCTGCAAATTTAGACATCACGCCCTCTATCCCTTCATCAATGTCGTTTATGAAAATTAAAAACAACAGTGGCCCTAATACTGATCCTTGGGGAACCCCACTTCTTACATCAACCCAATCTGAGGAATAGCCATTTATCACAACCCTCTGCCTCCTGCCCTGAAGCCATCCTTCTATCCATCTAAGGATTTTCCCAGTGATTCCGACCTGTTCCAGCTTACAAAGCAACCGCTCATGTGGGACTGAGTCAAAAGCTTTGCTGAAATCTAAATAAACAATGTCGAAATTATTCCCTAAATCCAGCTCGTGAGTGACCCTTTTGAAATAGCGAACCAGATTTGTTAAACATGATTTTCCCTTTACAAAACCATGCTGAGTATCCTTGAGAATTTCAATTCGATCCAAATGATCCTGAATTCCACCCTTGATCATTGCCTCCATGATTTTCCCTACTACTGAAGTCAGACTGACAGGTCGATAATTTCCAACTTCACTTTTAGAGCCACCCTTATGTATGGGAGATACATTTGCACTTTTCCAATCCAAGGGAATCTCCCCAGAGTCTAGCGATGCTCGCATAATTAGCCTCAATGGTTCAATGCACTCGCTTGCTGCCTCCCTTAAGATTATAGGGTATATTCCATCAGCTCCAGGAGCCTTACTGGTCTGTAGGCTCGAAAGTTTTTTCATTAAATAATCTTGAGAATTTTCAATATCATTAATTACATATTTTCTAACTTCGCTCGGCTAGTGTTCACCTGAAAGCGTCAATCGTGTCAATGCTATGCCCCTACCCTCATGGTCCGAGGGACAGAATTCAGGCTGGCGGTAGTGGTGGGTGGGTGGGGAGGCCGGGCACTGAACAAATACAAAAATACTATGAATTCTGATAAACTTATTTCTTCAGAGGCCCTAACCTGGTCCCTATCTACAAGTAACAATGAAGAAACAAAAAGGGCTATTGCTCCAAAGAGATACCACCAGGGCCTGTCCCAAGGTTTTTAATAATCCAGTGAAAAACTTATTGGAAAAATGTTGCCTTTTTTAATAAAGAAAAGTTTAGAGGGGTTAGCAGGTTCCCCTAAATCAATAAACAGGTTCTGTTCTGGAGACCTTAATCGAAACAAAAAATGACAGGCATTCTGAGCAGCTACTATAAGCAAAATAATTCGGAGAAATGCCGATAACTGTGACACCACATAGAACACTGAACTCAACAAGAGGTGTCATTTCAGAGTGGGACCTTCTCGAGGTTACGGAGGAGGAAATCTGCCCTGAACTAAAACCACAGAGAGTGACTGCTGTTAAGAAAATTTCTGCGCATAGAGATGGGCAACTTGTTCCCCCTAAAAACATCATCCTGACTTTCAATTCACCAACATCTCCTAATGAGATTAAAGTTGGCTATATCAAATGTTCAGTCCATCTTTATGTACCAAATCCTTTACAGTGCCAAAAATATGGACATTCCCAAATGGCCTGCAGTGGAGTCCTTGCATGAGCTCAATGTGCAGCAAAGGACCAGGAAGCAACATCCCATTCAGCTACAAAACCAACCTGTGTTAACTACCAAAGATGAATCACCTGTGTTAACTGCCAAGGAGAACACACAGCCTACTCACAAGCATGCCAGAAGTGGAAAGAAATTCAGAAATTCACTGACTTAAGGCAGAGTTGAACATATCATATTAGGAGGCAAGGTAAATGGTGAAAACTATAAATATCAATAAACCCACCTGTGCCCAGAAGGTAGCAGGGAGATATTCGGTCAGAACTTAGATAGACATTCCCATTCCTCCAAAAGAGTTATTCACTCTCATTGTACATTATCTCTTAATCTCATAAAAACCTGCACAGAAAGATCAATCAGCTGCCACCCCCATATCAGTATCACCTAATGCTCCAGAAATAATGAAAGCAATTTCCAAAGAAAATATAGTTCAGACACAGCATGGATTTGTTAAGGGTAAGTCTTGTGTGACAAATTTGACTGGATACTATGATGTGGTCACAAAGGAACTGGATGTAAAAAAATTTTGATACCATATACTTGGATTTCAGGAAAACTTTTGATACTGTCGCACATGGAAGACTGATGTACAAATTGGAGCAATATGGCATTAAGGGTAACAATTGGAGCAGTATGGCATTAAGGGTAAGTTGCTGGTATGGATAAAAGGATGGTTGAGTGGGAGAAAACAGAGTGGTAATCAATGGACACTGCTCTTCGTGGACTAATATTATTAGTGGTGTCGACCAGGGTTCAGTGTTGGGCCCATTGTTGCTTTGTATATTTATCATTGATGTTGATGAAGGTATATCAGGGTTAATGTCTAAGTTTGCAGACAACATGAAGGTTGCCAAGGTTGTTAATGACAGTACACTACTGCAACAGATCTAGAAAAGTTGA
The DNA here is from genome assembly GCF_048544385.1 of Mastigoproctus giganteus. Taxonomy (NCBI): domain Eukaryota; kingdom Metazoa; phylum Arthropoda; class Arachnida; order Uropygi; family Thelyphonidae; genus Mastigoproctus; species Mastigoproctus giganteus. The sequence continues at coordinate 114,074,363 of NC_143580.1, read as the reverse complement.
GCAGATGGACTGAGAGGGTAGCAACTGAAGTTTAACATTGACATATGCAGGTACTGCATATGGGTAGCAGTAATCCCAGAGTAACATATCAATTGTGTTGTACTACACTCAGGGTAGTAGAGAATGAAAAGGATCTAGTGATAATTGTGCACTCAGATATGAAGTTTTCTGAGCAGTGCAGACGGTCTGCAAGAGTAGCTCATGGTGTCTTGTCAATGATATACACAAATTTTGCTAGCAGGAATACAGAGGTGCTTGTCCCCTTGTATAAGGCAATGGTCAGGTACTGCATGAGTACTGCATACACTCAGGCACACCTTGAGTACTGCATACAGGTCTGGAGGCCTCATTTTAGGAAAGATATAGAGCTGCTGGAATGAGTACAAAGAAGGACAAAGCTGTCTTGGCAGGCTGTCTGCACTGCTCATAGAGCTTTATATATGACAGCACAATTATTCCCAAGGTTTTTTTTTTTTATTTTCTGCTAAACTGAGGGTAGTATCACACAATTGGTGCACTACACTGGGGTTACTGCTACCCATATGCAGTACATTGTATTTGTTAATGTTAAACTTCATTTGCCATTTCTCAGCCCATCTGCCTAATTTTCTAGATCCTGTTGCAGGATATCATCATTCGCCATCCTGCCAACCTTTGTATCATCTGAAAAACTTGGACATTAAGCCTCATTTGCCTTCATCAGTATCACTGATAAATATAGAAAACAACGAGCTCAATACTGAACCTTGGTGGAATCCACTGATAACATTATTTCACGAAGAGAGCCCTCTATCTTCTCCCACTCAACCATCCCTTTATCCATAGCAGCAATTTGCCCATAATGTCACTCTGCTCCAATTTGTATAGCAGTCTTTTATGTGCAATGGTATGAAAAACTTTCCTGAATTCGAAGTATATGATATCAAAATTAATTTTTGCATCCAGTTTATTTATGATCACAGTGGAGTATCCAATCAAATTGGTCAGACAAGACTTCCTCTTTACAAACCATGCTCTGTCTAAAGTATAATTGCAGTCTTGTCTAAATGAGCCTGCATTACTTCTTTAACCAGTGGATTTGTTATTTTCCCTGAAACAGAAGCTTAAATAACAGGTCTGTAATTACTCATGTCACCCTTTGATCGCCCTTTGTGAATACCTTTACACATCTCTAGTCCATGGAGACCTACTCTGAATCTAAGGAAGCTCTGATATTTTTTGCTAAGGGTTTGCTTACTTCCTTTGATTGCTTCCTTAATATAATTACATAGATCATATCCACTCCTTCAATAATTTCTCGTCCACTTTCTTCTGAGTTATTACAAAATCATTTAGATCCCTGTTAGAGTGTGATAAACTTATGGCCTTCACTTCCCTAAAATATTCCTCATGTGTGAATATAGATGTAAAATACTTATTCAGTTTGACAGCAACCTGAGCAGGATCAACAACAGTCAAACAATCAAGTGGACCAATCTGATTTTTACATAAGTAAAGAAGACTTTGCATTCTTTGCCCTGTATCAAATTTGGTAAGCCAAAATTTGTCCCAAACAATATGTCATGCTAAGCAGTTACTCCATTGTACATACATTTTCATATATAAACCAGATCACTGAATGGCATGTTGACATATGAGTGTTCATGAGAAAGAATGCACATCACATGGTCTGTACACCAACTCCATATGACTGTTAATTACAGTTAACAATTGTATTCATGATGTATTGTAAAATCCTTTCAACTGGAGTTCATATCAGAGTATGACAAAGAACATCTAATACTCATTAATTACTACATTATAAACAATTGACAATATAGTTTCAAAGTAAGTGTTATGTATTTGCTTTAGGAAATACTAAAATTCAATAATGCATTTGTAATTTAATTATTTTTCAAACAGAAGATTTTTTTTAGGGCCACAAGAAATGCCCATATTGTGTGTGTGTGTGTGTGTGTGTGTGTGTGTGTGTGTGTGTGTGTGTGTGTGTGTGTGTGTGTGTGTGTGTGCGCGCGCGCGCGCGATGTAAGGAGTGTGAGGAAATCAGGTGCCAACTCAGCATTGTTATGGGCCGATATGAGAGCTTGAAGGATAGGGTGGATGCCCTCGAAGGATTTAAATTGAGGACCCATCAAGCTCTCAGCTGCCCACATCAATGCCAGAGCTTGAACTTGAACATCACGCAACACAGCGGCAACCCCCAAGGCAGAATGTGCTGGTCCCAAAGGAACTAGTTGTTGTCAGTGATTCAATTGCCAGGGAAACAGGATAGGTGGAACAGGACCAGGGTATGTCTGCCAGGGGCAAAGATTGATGACGTTGTAGCGCAGATATCATCTTTCAAGGACGCAAAGGGTATTACCATTGTACATGTTGGCACCAATGATATTAAGAGCAGGAGACTGGCAGAATTACTTAACAAGTACAGTCAATGTTGAATAAAAAAGAGCCATGAGTTAGGGTTGAATTTGAAAGTGTATGCAATTCTGCCCAGACACGATAGGATGAAGTATATGATGAGAGCTTTGTCGATCAATTTGGCCCTGAAGAGATTGTTCAAGGCTCAAGGGGTAGAATTTTTCTCAGCCTGGCCTGTGCTTGTTAACAGGAGAGACTGTTTCTACAGGGATGGGACACACTTAAATATAATGGTGCAAGAATATTTTCTGATGCTATCAGGGCAGCAGAGTTAGGTCAGTTGGAAAACTACTAGCTTTGTGGGGGATACATGGACTAATAGATTAACAGTAGCCGCCGGCAGAAGTGAAACTGATTCTTGCACTGGTTCTATTGAAATGCAATTGAGAAGGAGCCTGGAAAGCAAGGCAATGGGTATTTCCAGGACTACTGGGAGTCATAGTGGAACAAGTACATACATGGGCTGTGTTAGGGTAACCAATGCTAGGGGTATAGTTAATAAATTTGATGAACTTGAAGTGCTACTCAAGACATCAAAGGCAGATATCGTTGGGATATCAGAGACATGGTATCACACAGACATAAGCAGTGCAGAATTGGAATTTGGGGAGTACAATGTGAACAGAAAGGATAGATAGGACAGAAAGGGAGGAGGGGTTATGCTGTTAGTTAAGAAACACATAAAATCTAAGGAAGTGCATGCAATTGATGTTGGTGGAAAATGCAATGTTGAGTCTGTTTTGTGTGACATAAGCACTGGGAAAGGAAAAATGAGAGAAGGTGTGTGTTATAGGCCTAATGAATCTGACGAGTATAATGAGCAATTGTGCAGAGAAATAGAGTGGGCCAGTAAATCAGAGTGTCTTATAATGGGGGATTTTAATTTCCCAGAGGTTGCCTGGAATTTGTGGGTTGGTCACTCACACACTAACAAGGCTTTTGTGGATTTATTGGATGATTGTTTTCTACAGCAGCATGTTCGGGAGGCAACTAGAGAGAGTAATATCCTTGATCTGATTATCAGTAGGGATTCTTCATGCATTAAGAATCTGCAGATAAAGGAACCACTAGGTGCCAGTGATCACAGTGTGCTGAAGTGGGATTTACTCAAAGAGGTAACTACCATCAGGTGTAAAAGGAAGGGTTTTTGCTTTTGTAAAGGTGACCACAGTGGTCTGAGACACACCATATAGTATTTAAATTCTATACGGTGGGACCAACTGATGATGCTACCAACAGCAAATTCAAAATGGAAAGCATTCAAAGAATTAATCTTTGAAGCTACTAGGCTTTTCATACCAACTAAGAAATATTGTTCACGATTTAGGCCTAAATTGATTCAGATGAACTAATGAGACATGTGGCAGAGAAGGAAAATACATGGGACACATATCAATTAACTGGTGACGCAGAAGCATATGATAGATATAAGCTGGTCTGTAACTAAGTCACAAAGGAGGTTAGGCAGGCAAAGGCAGATTGTGAGAAATCTTTGGCAAAGGTTGCAAAGAGTTCTTTATTTATGTAAACTAGAAGGAAGAGGATGAATCAGATTGGTGCAGTTGTTATTGATGGTTCAACTGTTGATGATCCTGCTCAGGTAGCTAACAAACTAAATGAATATTTTGCATCTGCATTCACACATGAGGAGTTATTCAGGAAGGAGAATGCCAGAGATGTATTAAACTCTGGCAGTAAGATAGATAATCTTGTAATAACTGAGAACAAAGTGGAGGAGAAATTGTTGAAGTTAAACATAAAAAAGACACCTGGTTATATCCAGTTATATTAAAGGAGGCAGCAAAGGAAGTAAGCAAAACCTTAGCCATAATTATGAGAGCTACGTTGGATTCAGGGGAGATACCCATGGACTGGAGATGTGCAAATGGGACCTCAATCCACAAAGGAGGATCAAAGGGAGACAGGTAATTACAGACCTGTTAGTTTATCTTCTGTTCCAGGGAAATTAATACACAAGACTTCAGTTATGGCTCGGACGCAGCATGGATTTGATAAGAGGACTTCATCATAGTCATCATAGTATCCAATCAAATTGTCTGACCAATTTGATTTGATACTATGATGTAGTCACAAAGGAACTGAATGCAAAGTATAATTTGATATCAAAAGATCATATATTTGGATCTTTTGATACTGTTGCACATGGAAGACTACTGTACAAATTGGAGCAGTGTTGCATTAGAGGCAAATTGCTACTGTGGATAAAGAGATGGTTGAGTGGGAGAAGACAAAGAGTGGTAATCAATGGACACTGCTCTTCATGGACTAATGTTATTAGTGGAGTCCCTCAGGATTTAGTGTTGTGTCCATTGTTGTTTTCTGTATTCATTAATGATACTGATGATGGTATATCAGACTTAATATCCAAGTTTGCAGATAATACGAAGGTTGTCAGGGTTGCTAATGACATTAATGACAGTATACTGCTGCAACAGGATCTAGAAAAGTTGAGCATATGGGCTGAGAGGTGGCAACTGAAGTTTAACATTGACAAATGTAAAATACTGCATATGGGAAGCAGTAACCCCAGAGTAACATATCAACTCTGTTGTACTGCACTGACTGGTAGAGAGTGAAAAGGACCTGGGAGTAATTATGTAGGCAGATATGAAGTTTGCTGAGCAGTGCAGACAGTCTGCAACAGTAGTTCAAGGTGTCTTGGTAATGATATACAGGTATTTTTCTAGCAGGGATAAGTAGGTGATTATCCCCTTGTATAAGGCAATGGTCAGGCTACACCTTGAGTACCGTATACAGGTCTGGAGTCCTCGTTTTAAGGATCTAGAGCTGTTCGGAACGAGAAGGGGAAGGGCAACAAGATTAGTGAATGGAACAAAGAGTTGCTCTTACGAAGAAAAGCTTAAGCTTTTTAAATTACAGTGTCTGGAGACTAGGCACCTGATGGGTGATCTGATTGAGGTGCATAAATCCTTGAATTGTTTGAGCATATTCGATGTTGATGGGATTCTTCCTCTTTCTCAGAATAATTGCCTGAGTGGGCATGAAGTCAAAGTGAGGAAAGACAGTTGTAGGATAGATGTGCAGAAGTTTTCCTTTAGCCAGCGGGTCGTTGATTGCTGGAACAAACTTCCATCTGTCGTAGAAGTTGATAGCTTAAACAGAATCAAGGCAGAACTAGACAAAGATTTGGAGCAAGTGGATGGATGAAATGAGAAGGGTGTGTGTGTGAGCGTGTTTTTTTTTTTTTTTGGCTAATGCGATATAAGTTTGTTTTCTTGCATCTTGTGCCCAATCTAATGCTAATTCCAATTTAATAGTAGTCCATTTTTGATAAATAAATCTGTAATTCAAATATTTGTCAATTCATAGCTAAACATGAGCATTAACATTAATAAACATTCACAGCTAGAAAATACCTGATGTATATCGAAATCAGTCAAATTCCAATGCCAAACAAATTGTGACTGTTCACGCTGCCATAACTTCATAAAAAGAAATCCTAGAAAACAAACACACTAATACTTATAATTATCAATGAGAATCTCATGGAAAAATTATTAATGAAAAATGTATCCAAAGGCAGCTTTGGCTTGCATAAAGTAATATGACAGAACTGCCTTCTATTATATGTATATATTCCATATACAGATATATTCTACAGTAATATACCATAAATTTAATTCATTTCCCCTCCCTTTCAAAAAATGCAGTTTTGTTGATTTAAAATTTGTTTAAACTGAAGATTTCACATTTGTTGACAGATTGAGGCATTAAGCTGGAGACTGCTTGCATAACTGCAGGAGCTCACATCTGGTGAGTGTGGGCTTGGCATACCCGGGATCCTGAGCTGGATCTCTCTCTCTCTCTCAGGGTAATTCAGAATTTTTTTTTTTTTTTTTTTGCTGGTGCAGCATAAGCCCAGGCTTCCTTGCACCATATAGCTAATAAGATTCTCTCATAGGAAATTTATAAACTAAAGTTTGGAAAAAATTTATTTTTTAATATGGCCCTGTAAGCATATTTTAATGGCAGCTGTAAAACACATATACTATTGCGACAGCTTGTTATAAAGTTTTCGTGGTATTATTCTAATCACATTAAAGATATATTACTGGTTAACAATAATATATCTTTAATGGCAGTGGTTCCTCATATTGCACTCTCAATTGGTTCCCAAGGCAATAGCATTATAATAAGATAATGCTAAACATGTCATTTACAAAATGCTGCCTATGGAGATATGATCTCCAGCTGTGTAAAAAATTACTTGTATGCAGCTTCTTTGGGTAACAAAGCTAAGCCCAGTATACAGATTGATATCAAAAATGTGATTAGGCAGAGATACTTAACAAATCGGTTAGATAGGCAAAGATACTTAACAAAACAATTTTTCTATTGGAATGAGCAGAAGCCTGAAAAACAAGATGCAGGATATTTCAGAGACTGCTGGAAGTCATTGCGGTACAAGTAAACACATGGGTTGTGTTAGGGTAGCTAAGAATAGAAACAGGTGCATGTATACTTGCGTGTACACTAATGCTAGGAGTTTAGTAAATAAATTTGATGAATTTGAGGTATTACTCAAAACATCAAAGGCAGATATTGTTGGGATATCAGAGACGTGGTGTCACACAGATATAAGGAATGCAGAACTGGAATTTGGGGAGTACAACGTCTACAGAAAGGATAGACAGGATAGGAAGGGAGGAGGGGTTATGCTATTAGTTAAAAAACACATAAAATCCAAGGAAGTGAAGCCAGTTGACATCGCTGGACAGTGCAGTGTTGAGTCAGTTTGGTTTGACATAAGCATAGGTAAATCAAAATTGAGAGTAGGAGTGTGCTATAGGCCTAATGACTCTGATGAGTATAATAAGATACTGTACAGGGAAATAGAGTGGGCCAGTAAATCAGAGAGTCTTATAATGGGGGATTTTAATTTCCCAGATATTGACTGGAATTTGTGGGTTGGTCACTCACACACTAGCAAGGCTTTTGTGGATTTATTGGATGATTGTTTTCTACACCAGCATGTTCGGGAGGCAACTAGAGGGAGTAATACTCTTGATCTGATTATCAGTAGTGATTCTTCATGCATTAGGAATCTGCAGATAAATGAACCACTGGGTGGCAGTGATCACAGTGTGCTGAAGTGGGATTTACTCAAGGAGGTAACTACCATCAGAGGTAAAGGGAAGGGTTTTTGCTTTCGTAAAGGAGACTATGCTGGTCTGAGACAGTATTTAAATTCTATACAGTGGGACCAACTGATGATGTTACCAACAGCAAATTCAAAATGGGAAGCATTCAAGGAACTAATGTTGGAAGCTACCAGGCTTTACATACCAACCAAGAAATATTGTTCAAGGTTCAGGCCTAAATGGTTGTCAGATGAACTAATGAGACATATGGCAGAGAAGAAAAATGCATGGGATACATACAAATTAATGGGTGACGTGGAAGCCTATGAAAGATATAAGTTGGTCTGTAACCAAGTCACAAAGGAGATTAGGCAGGCAAAGGCAGATTATGAGAAATCCTTGGCAAAGGATGCAAAGAAAAACAGAAAAGAGTTCTTTACCTATTTAAACTCAAGAAGGAAAGGGATGAATCAGATTGGTCCACTGGATGTTGATGGTTCAACAGTTGAGGATCCAGCTCAGGTGGCTAACAATCTAAACGAGTATTTTGCATCTACATTCACACATGAGGAGTTATTCAGGAAGGGGAATGTCGTAGGTGAAGTAAACATTGGCAGTGAGCTAGATGATTTTCTAATAACTGAGAGGAAAGTGGAGGAGAAATTGTTGAGGATAAACATAAAAAAGGCACCCGGGGTGGATGGGATCTATCCAGTTATATTAAAGGAGGCAGCAAAGGAAGTAAGCAAACCCCTAGCCATAATTATGAGAGCTTCTTTGGACTCAGGGGAGGTACCCATGGACTGGAGATGTGCAAATGTAACCCCAATTCACAAAGGAGGATCAAAGGCTGACACAAGTAATTATAGACCTGTTAGTTTAACTTCGGTTCCAGGAAAATTAATGGAGGCACTGGTTAAAGAAGCACTGCAGGATCATCTGGACAAGAATTCAGTTATAGCTCAGACACAGCATGGGTTTGTTAAGGGCAGGTCTTGTCTGACCAATTTGATTGGATACTATGATGTAGTCACAAAAGAACTGGATGCAGGGAATAACTTTGATATTATATATTTGGATCTTAGAAAGGCTTTTGATACTGTTGCGCATGGAAGACTGCTGCACAAATTGGAGAAGTGTGCATTCGAGGCAAATTGCTGCTATGGATAAAGGGATGGTTGAGTGGCAGAAGACAGAGAGTGGTAATCAATGGACACTGCTCAACGTGGACTAATGTTATTAGTGGAGTTCCTCAGGGTTCAGTGTTGGGTCCATTGTTGTTTTCTGTATTTATAAATGATATTGATGATGGTGTATCAGGCTTAATGTCCAAGTTTGCAGACGATACAAAGGTTGGCAGGGTTGTTAAGGACACTACTGATACTATGCTGCTGCAACAGGATCTGGAAAGGTTGAGCAGATGGGCTGAGAGGTGGCAAATGAAGTTTAACATTGACAAATGTAAAGTACTACATATGGGAAACAGTAACCCCAGATCAATGTATCAACTCTGTGGTACTACGCTGACAGTGGTAGAGAATGAAAAGGACCTGGGGGTAATTGTGCAGGCAGATATGAAGTTCTCTGAGCAGTGCAGACGAGCTGCAAGAGTAGCTCATGGTGTCTTGTCAATGATATACAGGAATTTTTCTAGCAGGGACAGGGATGTGATTATTCCCTTGTATAAGGCATTGGTCAGGCCACATCTTGAGTACTGTATACAGGTCTGGAGGCCTCATTTCAAGAAGGATGTAGAGCTGCTGGAACGAGTACAGAGAAGGGCAACAAGATTAGTGAATGGAACAAAGGGTTGCTCTTACGAAGAAAGGCTTAAGTTTTGCAAATTACAGAGCCTGGAGACTAGGCATCGCCGAGGTGATCTGATAGAGGTGTACAAGGCTTTGAATGGCTTGAGCATGCTCAATGCCGATGGAATTCTTCCTCTTGCTCAGAATAATCACCTGAGAGGGCATAAATTCAAATTGAGGAAGGACGGATGTCGGATAGATGTGCGGAAATTCGCCTTTAGCCAGCAGGCAGTTGGTTTGTGGAATAGACTTCCATCGCTTGTTGTTGAAGTTGATAGCCTAAACAAATTTAAGGCTCAGCTGGACAGGTATTTCGAACGAATTGAGGGGTGAAATGGGAGTAGTGGTTGTTTTTTTTTTTTTTTTTCTTTTATTTTGGCTGATGCTGAATAAGCTTGCTTTCTTGCATCATATGCCTCTACTAATGCTAATGCTAATGCTAATGCTAATCACTGGGCAAGGGTTTTAAAATGCAAGCATACAGTTGCAGATATGGAAACAGTGACTGTCAAATTCCAATCACTATTTGTGTGATACAGGGTGATCAACTGGGAAATGTGCCTACTATTTTCATTAAATTCCACCACGATTACTGATTTGTGTTTATTCTGCCATCTACTTCAGCACACACATTTCCTGATTAGTGAGTATTACTGATTAGTAAAAACTTGACAATCTCCTCTATCATTTGGAAGTGGTTCCAAGTTTATATTATGTACTCTATTCACATGACAAATATTTTAGTTTTGTAACGCAGATATGTCAACACCTTGTATAGTAGCATAATCAGGTACTGGTATTTATTGCATCAATTAAGTTTTATATATCAAAAATCATTTATTACACATAACACTTTTTTGATTTAATATTTTATCCTAAAATGTTATACAAAATGACCTAATACAAGGTAGTAAAATAATTTGTGCACTATATATTTAAGTAACCACAAAAGGTTACCCAAATTACACTGCATAGTAAGTTAATAAACAAATTAAAGAACACATATTTTAGAAGTTTTGCCAGCAACAAAACAAAAAAAAAAATCCCACATGAGAATATTAACGAGAATAGGCTTAATATAATCCGGAATTTTTCTGTGATGCAAGAAAGCAAGCGTATGAGCTTATGCAGCATCAGACAAAGAAAAAAAAAATTACACAACAATTTCCTCTTAATGTTTGTCCAGTTCTTCCTTAAATTTATTTAACCTATCAACTTCCACAACGACAGATGGAAGTTTGTTCCAGCAATTAACCATCCGCTGGCTAAAGGCAAATTTCTGCACATCTGTCTTTCCTCAATTTGAATTTATGTCCCTTTAGGTTCATAATCTGAACAAGTGGAGGAATTATTTGGCACATCACTTAGAAAGGAAAATCTGTCTGCTATTTCTTTGTACACCTCTCCTCTTCTCATCTCAGTTTCTAGTTTGTCAATAATTGGGTAAAAGATGGTGATACAAAATTTATCACTGGCATTCAGATCTCCTTCTGGTGCATCTTCATCATTGGGTACCTTCTTTCTGATACGTGTGCGTGTTTGAATGGCCTTGTAATCAACATCTGGTAGTATTTCCTTTACATGTGCTTCAACTTGTACAAAGTCATCTCCTAAAGAGCATAGTTGGTCAGCTAATGACTCATACAGATCTGCACATGTTTTTAAGTTCACATCTTCACTTTGCAGAACTTGACTTGCTCAATGAAACTTTTTCAAAATCTCATCCTACACGATCAACATGAAAACAAATTCTACGTCTTGCATCTTATTTTCCATATTGTCTGCTTCTCTTCTAGTGTCTGCCTTTAGTGACTGGTCTTCAGCTAAACACTCTAAAGCTTCCAAGATCTTAAAGAAACACTTCAAAATTGCTGCTGTTGCCATTGCATATGTCTCCCATTTGGTATTAGAGAGGGTTTTAACACAGGTTCATTTCCAAGACAAGCTTTAAGAATTTTTCACCTGCTGGTTGAGGCTGAAAAAATATGTATAGAGCAAATGCACTGTACAGAAAAAATTAACTACCACTTGACAACAAACAGCAGCACTTTGGCCTACCAGATTTAGTGAATGGGCTGCACAAAGCACATATATGGCACTTATTTTCTTCTAAAATCTTTTGCTGCATCTCCTTTATAAAGACCAGACATGTTAGCAGTGTTGTCATAGGACTGACCTATACATTTTGAAAAATTTAGTTTGCAAACTTCATGTAAGTACTGCAATACCTGGTTTGCCATTTCCTCACTGGTATGGATTTTTAGTTCCAAAAAGGTTAAAAAAAGTTTAATAGGCTGCCTATCTTTTAAGTATCGAAGTACAACACTTAACTGATCTATATGTGATAGATCCAGTGTTGAATCAACTGACATGGTAAAATAACCAAAAGAATTTACTTTGTCAACAATGAATGCATGGACCTTCTGAGCTATTAGTATAATGAGCTTCTGACAGGTGGTTTTGGACAGATAAGAAGGATTTCTTTTTCCAGAATTTCCATATTTCAAAAATGTGCCCAGCTAAAAATGGATGAAACTGACTTATGAGCTCAAGCACCCTAAAATATTCCCATTTTGCAGCGAACCAAAATTTTCATCTGTTCCTCGAAAAGCTAGGCCACGTTCACCTAACATACGAATGACAGCTATTACATGCTCCAAGACATGTTCCCAGTAATTGCACTCTTCTTTAATTTGTTTTTCCAACTCTTGTCCCAAGCCCAAACACTGTCTGTGAGTTAAGTATGTTAACACAGAGTCTCGGTGAGTAGTGTTTCATGATGAGCTATTACATTAATTACTCATCCCCAGTCACTGAACCCTTATCTTTCAACAAAACACAAGGAACATTTAGGAGCAAAAAATTTACAAAAAAAGCAGTAAACTGACCCTGCTGATGGTGAATACAATAACTACTCTCTCTTGTATTGCTCACCACTGGCTTTTACCCCAAAGAAATGTTTTTGTGAAAAGTATCTTATCTGTTTGCCACTTTTTAAAGCTCAGCAAGATTTGTCATGTGGCCCATTGAGATGCGGACAGTCACTGGGTCTACAAGCAATCCAATCCAATAAGCCACATCAACAGTAGAAAAAATCTCCCTCCATAATCCTGGATCTTTTGCTTTATTTACTTCATCTTTTTTCAGACCGATTCATTTCACCTTGGTCCAGTAAATTTTCATTATCAGCAATCTTTTCGACTCCAGATAGTCTTGAAGAGCAACTTTCCTCAACATTTACATTAGACATATCAAGAGAATTAACGGGCAAAGTGTGATCAGCAGTGAGATTCGTGCCAGTTGAGCCAGCCTATGACACCTCAACATCATCATGATGTTGACCAAGTGATACTGATAGGTGTGGAGCTTTGTTCATCTTTCATCTTGTCATAGTCAGATATAGTACAAGAGATACTATATTCCAAATCAAAACAGATGGAGATCTGTTTTGATTTGGAGGGTCAGGTTGTGTAACTTTTGTGAAGAAATCAGTCAGCTTTCCTCTCTCATTCCACTAAATCCAAAGCCTTTAATTGATTCTTTTTAGCCAGTTTTCTCTTTTTTGCACCACTTAATTGAACACATTTCATCTTGGGTCTGAAAATTACGGAAGAATAAATGTTAAAAAATATACATGAAACTAGCGAAAGCCACTATTTTAAATTTGTAATAAATACATTAATTGAGAGTGGGTTTTGTTTAGCCTTCAGTATCACGATAAGATAAGAGTAGTAAATGGATGGCCAGTGCTCAAAACAGAAGGAACTGGAAAGTTGCTGGAGAGGCCTTCATCCTGCAGTGGATTGAAAATGGCTGATGATGATCACGATAAGAGTGATTTTTTTTGGAGAATTTTTTTTTTTAACAATGCGGTGGAAAGCAGGTACGAACAATTATAAAAAATCAACTAAAGTAGATTTGTTATTTTGGTTTTTTTTTTTTTTTAGGAGCATTAGCAACTAAGGCCATATTGCTCCGGGGATATGCGGTGGTCATTCCCTGACCTTTCCGCATCCTCCATATTTGGTGGCTCACGGGCTCGAACCCCGATCTAATCAAGAAGCGTGTGCTACGCACTGCTGCTCCTGCCCACCTGGCTATGGAGGTGCCTTCAGGGAGATGCTCTGAGCTCACTATGGTTCTGTTCAGCACTCAACCCGCTATCCACCATGCTCAACGGCAGCAAGTATGGATATAAACTCAAAGAAGGAAGAAAGAACCTGTACACCCTCACCCACCTGATGTACATGGATGACATCGAGCTCTACGCAGAAACCGAGAAGCAACTACTCTGGATCACCGAAGAATTCAGCAAGGACATCAGGATGGAATTTGGTCTGGAAAAATGCAAGACCCACACACTGCACCAGGGAAAATTAGTTGCCTGAAACTACCAGCTGCTGCCTAGTAAAGAGATCGAAGCTATGACAGAAGGAGAGACTTACAAATATCTAGGGATGATGCAGGCTGAGCAGTTAGAGCAAAAGGAAATCAAGAAGTGCCTGACTGAAAAAATCATCAGCGACTCAGAAGTCTGCAGAACGCAAAATTGAATGGAGGAAACACAGTTAAAGCCATAAATACCTATGCAGCTCCAGTACTAACATACACATTCGGGGTCATAGATTGGACTAACACCGAGCTAGAAGATATCATGCGAAAGACAAGGACAGTGATGACCAAGAGCCGCCAACACCACCGGAAGTCAGCAGCGGAGAGAATAACAATACCTCGGAAAGAGGGAGGAAGGGGCCTGATAGAACAACAGAAAACAGTGATAGTTAACCTGAAGGATTACTTCGAGAACAACACAGCATCACTCCACCAGGCCATAAGGAAGATAGATAAGTGGTATATGTCACTCAACCTAAGCGAGGAAACCCCTCCCACCCAGACAGTACAAGAAATGAAGTTAGAAAGATGGGCAAAGAAGACACTCCACAGCAGACACTACAATGACCTCCATCTAGATCACATTGACACCACTGCTTCCAATGCATGGCTCACAAGTGGAACGCTCTTCCCCGAGACTGAAGGATTCATGCTTGCCATCCAAGACCAGGTAATCAACACCAGAAACTATAGAAAATACATAGCAAAGGAGCCCAGAATTTCAGATGACACATGTCGATGATGCCACCTGGCTTCAGAAACGATCCAACACATCACCGTGGGGTGCAAGGTGATCCCCCAGACTGAGTACACTCATAGACACAACCAGGTAGCCAGGATAATACATCAGAAGCTACTGAGGAAATACCAGTTGACCAAAGAAAGTGTACCATACTACAAGTACGAAACCCAGGCAGTACTAGAGACCCGAACCCACAAGCTGTACTGGGATCGCACCATAATAACGGATAAGACCATCCCGCACAACATACCGGACATAACCCTTGTGGACAAGATGGAAAAGGTTACCCATCTGAGGTTAGCGGTGCTGAACACTAGCAATGTCCAGAAAACCCATTAAGAAAAAATTAGGAAGTACACGAACCTGAGACATGAGATCAAGGAGATGTGGCATATGCAAGAAGTATCAACTATCCCAATCATCGTGTCAACCACCGGTATGGTACCAAAGACTCTACATAGCATCCTAGCAGCAATAGGTTTCCCAGAGAACACCTACAAGAAACTCCAGACCTCCAGAAAATCGCAATCCTGAACGCCTGTAGGATAGTCAGAGATTTCCTCGACCAACAGTAATACCAGACATTACAATCACCCTGTGGACTTGGTAGCAGTACCCGTCATGGAGTAGAACCCCTCCAATCAGGGAGAAATAATATAAGAGCAACAATAATAATAATAATAATAATAAGACAGGGAATGGTAATCAATCGATACTGCTCATTGTGGATTGGGTTTGGTGTTGGGACAACTGCTGTTTTCTATATTTATAAATTAGCATTAGCATTAGCATTAGTAGAGGCATTTGATGCAAGAAAGCAAGCTTATGCAGCATCAGCCAAAAAAAAAAATAAAGTAAAATAAATAAATAAAAAGTAACCACTTCCACTTCACCCCTCTGTTCGTTTGAAATAACTGTCCAGCTGAGCCTTAAACTTATTTAGGCTATCAACTTCCACGACAAGGGATGGAGGTCTGTTCCACCAACCAACAACCCACTAGCTAAAGGCATCTGTCTTTCCGCAATTTGAACTTATGCCCTCCCAGGTGATTATTCTGAGCAAGAGGAAGAAGCCCATCAGCATTGAGCATGCTCAAACCATTCAAGGCTTTGTACACCTCTATCAGATCACCTCGCTGGTGCCTAGTCTCCAGACACTGTAATTCGCAAAACTTAAGCCTTTCTTCGTCAGAGCACCCCTTTGTTCCATTCACTAATCTTGTTGCTCTTCTCTGTACTCGTTCCAGCAGCTCTACATCCTTCTTGAAATGAGGCCTCCAGGCCTATATACAGTACTCTAGGTGTGGCCTGACCATTGCCTTATACAAGGGAATAATCACCTCCTTATCCCTGCCAGAAAAATTCCTATATATCATTGACAATACACCATGAGCTACTCTTGCAGCCCGTCTGCACTGCTCAGAGAACTTCATATCTGCCTGCACAACTATCCCCAGGTCCCTTTCATTCTCTACCACTGTCAGTGTAGTACCACAGAGTTGATACGTTGCTCTGGGGTTGCTGTTTCCCATATGTAGTACTTTACATTTGTCAATGTTAAACTTCATTTGCCACCTCTCAGCCCATCTGCTCAACCTTTCCAGATCCTGTTGCAGCAGCATAGTGTCAGTAGTGTCCTTGACAACCCTTCCAACCTTCGTTGGAAGGGTTGTCAAGGACACTACTGACAATTTTGTATCTCTGGATCGCAGTTTTTTACAGCACTGTACTTTCAAGTATCTGCAAACATATACAGCTTAAAGTAGATACAATAGATGTTTCCAAAACCGGATACACTTAAATAGAAAGGGGGCAAGAATATTTGCTGATGCTGTGAAGGCAGTGTTAGGAGGGTCAGAAAACTGCTAGCTTTGGGGGATTCACAGACTAATAGATTAACAGTAGTAACAGGAAGAGGTGAAAGAGATTCTTACACTGCTTCTATTGGAATGAGCAGAAGCCTGTAAAGCAAGGTGCTGGTGGGAGTCATCATGGAACAAGTGAATACATGGATTGTGTTAGGGTAACTAAGATTAAGTACAGGTGCATGTATAGTAGTAGTAGTGGCATGTGGTGCAAGAAAGCAAGTATATGAGCTTATGCAGCATCAGCCAAAAAAAAAAAAAAAAAAAAAAAAAAAAAAGAAACACACCATTCCCTCTAAATGCCTGTCCAGTTCCTCATTAAATTTATTTAACCTATCAACTTCCACAACGATAGATGGAAGTTAGTTCCAGCAATTAACCACCTGCTGGCTGAAGGCAAATTTCCGCACATCTATTCTACATCTGTCTTTTCTTAATTTGAATTTATGCCCCCTTAGGTTCGTAATCTGAACAAGTGGAAGGATCCCATCAGAATTCGGCGTGCTCAACCCATTCAAGGCCTTATACACCTCTATCAGATCACCGCACAGGTGCCTAGTCTCCAGCCACTGCAATTTGCAGCACTTAAGCCTCTCTTGGTAAGAGGATCCCTTCAATCCCCTCACCAATCTTGTTGCCCTTCTCTGTACACGCTCAAGCAAATCTACATCCTACCTAAAATGAGGCCTCCAGACCTGTATGCAGTACTCAAGGCATGGCCTAACCATTGCCTTATTCAGAGGGACAATCACCTCCTTTTCCCTGCTAGCAAAATTCCTATAAATCATTGACAAAACCCCATGACTTACTACCAGGACTTTTTCATTTTCTACCACCTTAAGTGTAGTACCACACAGTTGGTACGTTTCTCTGGGGTTACTTCTACCCATATGCAGTAAATTGTATTTGTCAAGGTTAAACTTCAGTTGCCACTTCTTAGCCCATCTGACCAAATTTTCAAGATCTTGTTGCAGTAGCACACTGCCATTACTGTCATTAAGAACAGTGCCAACTTTGTATCATCTGCAAACTTCAACACTAAGCCTGATATACCTTCATCAATATCATTGATAAATATACAAAACAACAGTGGACCCAACACCGAACCCTGCGCGACTCCACTAATAACATTAGTCCACGAAGAGCAGCACCCACTGCTACCACCTTCTGTCTTCTCCCACTCAACCATTCTTTTATCCATTGTAGCAACTTACCCTTAATACTATTCTGCTCCAATTTGTACAATAGCCTTCCATGTGCAACAGTGCCAAAAGCGTTCCTGAAATCCAAATATATGATATCAAAATTATTTTTTGCATCCAGTTCCTTTGTAACTACATCATAATATCCTATCAAATTTGTCAGACAAGACTTTCCGTTAACAAACCCATGCTGTGGCTGAATTATTGCTGTAGTCTTGTGTAGATAATCCTGCAATGCATCTTTAACCAGTGACTCCATTATTTTACCCGGAACAGAAGTTAAACTAACTGGTCTGTAATTACTCGTGTTACCCTTCGATCCCCCTTTGTGAATTGGGGATACATTTGCACATCTCCTGTCTGTAGGGACCTCCCCTGAGTCCAAGGATGCTCTCATAATTATGGCTAAGGGTTTGCTTAGTTGCTTTGCCACCTTCTTTAATATAACTGAATAGATCCCATCCACCCCAGGTGCCTTTCTTATGTTTAACTTCAACAATTTCTCCTCCACTTGGCTCTCAGTTATTACAAAATCATTAAGCACCCTGCTACAATTTGATAATCTTCTGCCATTTTCAAACCTTAATAACTCCTCATGTGTGAATGTAGATGCAAAATACTCATTCAGTTTGTTTGCTATCTGAGCAGGATCATCAACAGTCAAACCATCGATATCGAGTGGACCAATCAGATAGATTCATCCCCTTCCTTTTAGTGGTGATATATAAATAAAGAAATCCTTGCTGTTTTTCTTAGCATCTTTTGCCAAAGATTTCTCGTAATCTGCCTTCGCCTGCCTAGCCTCCTTTGTGACCTGATTATATTTTCTAGATTTTCTTGATCCTATCTTATATCTGCAATAGGCTTCTGAGTCACTTGATAATTTATATGCATCCCATGCATTTTCCTTCTCTGTCACGAGAAGGAAAATGCATTTTTCATTTGATAACCATTTAGGCCTAAACCTTGAATAATATTTCTTAATAGGTATGAAACTTTTAGTTGCTTCCATGTACATTTGCAAGTACACCAATGCCAGGAGTAAATAAATAAATTTAAATAAATTTGAATGTAAATAAATTTGATGAATTTCAGCCGCTTGTGAAGACATCAAAGGCTGATGTTTTTGGGATATCAGACATGGTGTCACACAGAGATAAGGAATGCAGAATTGGAATTTGGGGAGTACATGTACAGAAATGATAGAAGTGTAGTAGGATTGATGCTGTTAGTTAAGAAACACGTAAAATCTAAGGAAGTGCACCCTGTTAACACAGGATGCACAGGGCAGTGTTGAGTCATTTTGGCGTGACATAAGCACTGGGAAAATCAAGTTGAGAGTAGGAGTGTGTTATAGGCTTAATGATTCTGATGAGTATAATGAACAACTGTACAGAGAAATAGAGTTGGCCAGTAAAGCAGATTGTCTTATAATGGAGGATTTTAACTTCCCAGATATAGTCTGGAACTTGTGGGTTGGTTGTTGTTTGTTTGTTTGTTTGTTTTTTGGTTTTTAGGAGCATTAGCAACTAAGGCCATATTGCTCCGGTATATGCGGTGGTCATTCCCTGACCTTTCCGCATCCTCTGTATTTGGTGGTCACGGGCTCGAACTACGCTCTAATCAAGAAGCGTGTGCTATGCACTGTTACTCCTGCCCACCTGGCTACAGAGGCTCCTTGTGGGTTGGTCACCCACACACTAGCAAGACTTTTGTGGATTTATTGGATGATTGTTTTCTACAGCAGCAAGTTCAAGAGGCAACCAGTGGGAGTAATACTCTTGATCTGATTATCAGCAATGATTCTTCATGCATTAAGAATCTGCAGATAAAGGAACCACTAGGTGGCAGTGATCACAGTGTACTCATGTGGGATTTACTTAACGATGTAACTACCATCAGAGATAAAGGGAAGGGTTTTTGCATTCATAAAGTTGTCTACAGTGGTCTCAGATATTTTTTAAATTCTATACAATGGAACCAACTGATGATGTTACCAACACAAATTAAAATGGGAATCATTCAAAGAATTAATCTTGGAAGCTACTAGGATTTTCATACCAATTAAGAAATACTGTTGAAGGTTTAGGCCCTAAATGGATGTCAGACGACCAAGTGAGATTTGTGGCAGAGAAGAAAAATGCATTGAACACATAAATTATTAGGATACACAGATGCCTATAGCAGATATAACATAGCCTGTAATCAAGTCACAAAGGACATTAGACAAGCAAAAGCAGATTACGAGAAATATTTGGCAAAAGATGCAAAGAAGAACAGTAAACACTTCTTTACTTATATAAACTCTAGAAGGATTTTTTTTTTTTTTTAATGAAAACCCCAAACACGAAAGGTATCAAAACCTATAGTACTTAGTACCGTGCATGGTTTGAAGGAGAAGTATGGGGGGAGGGGGATGCCGGAAACTTTGCTCTAAAGACTAAACATGGGTTTCACCACTTCAAGCCTCCAATAAGCAAAGTGGTGGTATTTCACCGGTTGATGAAAGTCATGATGAACCAGATTGGTCCATTTGATATCGATGGTTCGATTGTTGATGTACCTGCTGAGGTAGCTGAGAAATTGAATGAGTATTTTGCATCTAAATTCACACATGAGGAGTTATTCAGGGAGTTTTTTTTTTTTTTTGGTAGTTGTTGGCGCATAGGCTTCTGTGGCCATAATGCACCTCCCAAGGTTTTTGCAGTACATTGATCCGAGCCCGAGGCGGGAATCGAACCCGCGACCTTTGGTTTGCCAGACAGGCACTTTACCCACCCGGCTAGCCCGGTTGGCATTCAGGGAGGTAAATGCCAGACATTTATCAAATTGTGTCAGGGAGTTAATGATTTTGTAATAACTGAAAGCAAAGTGAAGGATAAATTGAGCATATATGTCCCAAATTCACAAAGGGGATCAAAGGGTAACATGGGCAATTACAGACCTGTTAGTTTAACTTCTGTTCCAGGAAAATTAATAGAGACACTGGTTAAGGAAGTAATGCAGGATCATCTAGACAAAACTGCAGTTATAGTTCAGCCACAGCATGTGTTTGTTAAGAGGAAGCCTTTTCTAACTAATTTGATTGGAAATTATGATGTGGTCACAAAGGAGCTAGATGCAAAAAATAATTTTGATATCATATACTTCGATTTTAGGAAAGCTTTTGATGCTGTGGTACATGAAAAACTACTGTTCAAATTGGAGCAGTATGGCATTCAGGGCAAACTGCTACAATGGATTAAAAGGATGGTTGAGTGGGAGAAGATAGAGAGTGATAATCAGTGGATAGTGCTCTTTATTATTATTATTATTAGCTATATGGTGTAAGGAAGCCTGAGGCTTATGCTGCACCAGCCAAGTAACCCTGAGAGAGAGAAAGAGAGTGTGTGTGTGTGTGTGTGTGTGTGTGTGTGTGTGTGTGTGTGTGTGTGTGTGTGTGTGTGTGTGTGTGTGTGTGTGTGTGTGTCAGGCATCATCAAGAAAGAGTAGAATCATGATATCCAGCTCAGGACCCTAGATGTGCCAAGCATATACTCACCAGATATGAGCCCCTGAGGTTGTCTTCGTGCACTAATGTTATTAGTGGAGTCCCACAGGGTTCAGATGTTGGACTCATTGTTGTTTTCTGCATTAACCAATGATATTGATGAAGGTATATCAGGGTTAATGTCTAAGTTTACAGGCACTACGAAGGTTGGAGGATTGTTAATGACAGGACGCTACTGCAACAGGATCTGGGAAAGTTGAGCAGATGGGCTGAGACGTGCCAACTGAAGTTTAACAATGACAAATGTAAAGTACTGCATATGGGTAGCAGTAACCCCAGAGTAACTTTTCAACTGGGTGTTATTACACTCAGGGTAGTGGAGAATGAAAAGGACCTGAGGGAAATTGTGCAGTCAGCTATGAAGTTTTCTGAGCAGTGCAGACAGTCAGACTGCAAGAGTTGCTCATAGTGTCTTTTTAAGGATATACAGGAATTTTGCTAGCAATGATAAGGAGGTGATTGTCCCCTTGTATTAGGAAATGGTCAGGCCACACCTTGAGCACTGTACAGAGGTCTCGAGGCCTCATTTTAGGAAAGATGTAGAGCTGTGGAACAAGTACAGAGAAGGGCAACGAGAGTGGCGATTGGAACAAAGGGTTGCTGTTACCAATAAAGGCTTAAGTTCTGCAAATTGCAGCTTCTGGAGACTAGGCACCTATAATGTGATCTAATTGAGATGTATAAGGGCTTGAATGGTTTGAGCAAGCTCATTGCTGATGGGATTCTTCATCTTAGTCAAATTACTCAACTCAGGTGACATAGTTCTCTCAGGTGAGTAATGCCTAGTTCCTTTGAGGTTGTTTGTTTGTTGTTTGATTTTTAAGAGCATCAGCAACTAAGGCTATACTGCTCCGGGAATATGCTCTGGTCATTCCCTGACCTTTCTGCATCCTCCGTATTTGGTAGTGACAGGTTCGAACCCCGGTCTAATCAAGAAGCGTGTGCTATGCACTGTTGCTCCTTCTCACCTGGCTATGGAGGTGCCTAGTTCCTTTGAGGCAGAACTAGGCAAACAATTTGGTGTGAATGGATGGGTGATATGGGAATGGGTTTTTTTTTTTTTTTTTTTCAATGGCCATCCATCTACTACCCACAAACTCATGAATTTCATCTGTCCAACTCCACTGTTGTCTTCCAGGTTTTCTTCTAGCTCCTCTTGGGTACCAATCTGTTATTTTCTTAGTCCATCTCATCACGTCTTCAAGCAGTCTGTAGAAGGTTGGAAAGAGTCCTGAGCAGTCTGTAGAAGCTCAAACTTGTTCGTAAGTTCCAGTACGTACTGCTTTTTCTCCTCTTCCGTTATCTCAAAGACCTTTGTATTATTTACTCGAGTCAGTTTTTTCCTTTCTTTTCTTACATCTATATTGTGTCCTGCCCAAGACCATTTTAGTTCTTTAGTTTTGATAAGAATGTCCTTTACTTGAGTTTGCTGCCTAATCCATGTGTTTCTCTTCTTATGTAATAGTCTGATTCCCAATATAATTCATTCCATTCTTCGCTGTATAGTTCTCAGCTTCTCTTCCATTCTTCGCTGTATAGTTCTCAGCTTCTCTTCCATTCTTTTGGTGAGTGACCAAGTTTCACTTCCATAAGTCATTGTGGAGAGTATACATTGGCTCATTATTTTACGTTACAGACAAATTGGATATTGCTCCTCAGTATGTGACTATATTTCCTGAATTCTATCCATCCAAAATTTATTCTTCTCTTGACTTCCAGCCATTTATCATTATTACAGCTAATGACTTGTCCCAGATAAGTATATGACTCCACCTTTTCAATTACTGCTCCTTCAGTCATTATTTCCCTTTCTGTGGCATACTTGTTCATCATTACTTTTGTTTTAGCCATATTTATCTTTAGTCCAAAATCCTTACTAACTCTGCATAACTGATTAAGGTTTTCCTCTAATTCTTTGGGATCGTGGCTTATCACCACAATGTCACCTGCAAATTGTAAATGGTTTAGGTACTCTCCATTCACATTGACTCCTTTCTGCAACCAGTCTAATCTTCTGAAAGCTTCCTCAAGGGCAGCAGTAAACAACGTTGTCGATATTGTGTCTCCTTTTCGAACTCCTTTCTCAATTTTAAATTTACTACTGTCTTTGTGTAGCATAATAAAGGAGGTAGCATTCTCATACATTTTCTTCAAATCATAATATATGGGGTATCTATGCCTTGTCTTTCCAGTGCCCAAAACATTGCCTTATGCTGTATAGAGTCAAATGCCTTTTCATAATCCACAAATGCCAGGCATAATGGTGTTTTATATTCATTTGCTTTCTCCATTAGCTGTGATATTACGTGAAGGCGATCCATAGATGCGAATCCTGTCCTAAAGCCAGTTTGCTCTTTTGGTTGATTCTCATCAAGTATTCTTTATAATCTGTAAGTAATGACCATTGTGAACAACTTGTAGATGTGGGATAACAAGCTAATTGGTCTATAATTTCCAATTTCTGATTTATCTCCTTTCTTATGCAGCAAAACTATGATGCATTCCACTCCTTAGGCATCATGCCTTTTCTAATGCATTTTGTGAAGAGTCTTGCCAGTTTTTGTGTCATGTCTCTTCCTCCCAATTTTAACAACTCTATAGTAACTTCACCTTCCCCTGGGGCTTTCTGCTTCTTCATTTTCTTCAATGTATGTTCTACCTCATCAGGAAGGATTATCAGGTATGTTGTTTGTGTTACTAATTTGCGATCCATCTTCCCTACTGCTGGCATCATTCCCTCGCTCCTTGTATAATTCTCTATAGTAATCTTCTGCTATTTAAATTATGCCTTCTCTGCTATTTATAAGTACACCATCACTATTCTTCAGTTTCAGTATCATTTATCTTTCTGTATTACTCTGATTTAAGTCCTTTGTTTTGTTTTCCCTTAATGCTTGTTCTATTTTTTTTGTGTTAAATCTTCTTATGTCCTCTCTGAGTCTCTTTCTAATGGCTTTGCATAACTCAGTATACTCGATTTTCTCCTTGTCAGTGTTTATCTTGCTCTTCATTCGTCATCCTTGGTTCGTCATGACAAGTGTTTCTTGTCTAATTTTTCCTTTGGATTTCTTTTTACCTATAGGTTTCTTGGGCTTTTATCACTTTCAGAAAGTTGTAATATTCCTTGTCGATATCTTGGTCCTAAGCAGTCTGTAGAAGCTCAAACTTGTTCTTAAGTTCCAGTACATACTGCTTTTTCTCCTCTTCTGTTATCTCAAAGACTTTTGTATTATTTACTCAAGTGAGTTTTTTCCTTTCTTTTCTTACATCTATATCAAGTGTGCATCTTACCATTCTGTGATCACTTCCAACAATTACCCTATTCAGGACAGTAACATTATTCACGATATATCTTCTGTTAGTGAGGATGAAGTCAGTTTCTTTAGTTGTTAATCCATTTGGGCTCTTCCATGTCCACTTTCTGTTCACCCTTTTCTTGAAAAAAAGTGTTCATTACTGACATTCCTCGAGATTCTGCAAATTCCACCAGTCTTTCACCTCTTTCATTTCTTTCACCAAATCCAAAATTTCCTATAGTTCCCCTTTCTGTGCTGTTTTGTCTCGTTCCCCATAATGATAGTGTAGTGAGTTTTCTGTTCCCCATAATGATAGTGTAGTGAGTTTTCTGTTCCCCAAAATGATAGTGTAGTGAGTTTTCTGTTCATCTAGAAGACTTTCAATTTCAGTGTACATTTCTTCAACCTCTTCATCATCATGGCTCGACGTTGGTGCATAAATCATTGTAACCTTTAGCTTATATCTCTTAGAAATCCTGAGTAGTAGTCTTGACACCCTTGGTGATGTATTTTGAATTCCATACCCTTCACTAACGTCACCTAGATTTGAAGGAATTTTTCAAAGCACATCTAGGTGACATTAGTGGAGGGCATGGGGGAAGGTTCCAAATGAGCATATAATCAGTGGAGAATAGTTACCAATTAAGGTGGAATGAAGCTATGACAGATGGCCACATCTGGTTTGCGATGATCACACTGACCACAGAAAACAAAGATATTCAAATTACATTTGAATTAAACCTTGATTAAACTGAGGTTTTCTTCTTTTTACTTTGTGATTTTTTTAGCTGTTGTTTACTTGTAACAAAGATGAATACTACTATTCTGTACAGAAGTTAAAGTCCATCGATAAATTTAATATATTGTATTATTGCACATTTACTTTTTTTAATTTCTTGAAAAAAACCCATTACGTAAGATCATAATTGGAATCACCATATCTAATTCAAGGCGCATTATAGCCATAGTAGCTTATGCGTCATTAAACTTCCATAACAACGTATCCAAAGAGCACCAAGAAAATTGTTACATAGCATTATTAGCAAATATTTAATATTTCATAGAATCATATTTCTATTTAAAGTGAGATGATTTCCTTCAGAATAATGCAATCTATGACAGCTATTTTTTGGGTAAAAGTTTTTAAATATAAATAGATTCTATCGAAAGAGTTGCAAATGTTGCTGTATGTGAAACATTATAGTAAATATGCTGTCATCTTGCTTCCATTATTAAACAATATAGAATTCATTACATTTTGTTTTAACAAAATAAATTTATGTAAACAAAAAAAAATTAACTTACCCCAAACTGACAAAAACAAGGAAAATGCCAGACACACATAATTGTCAAACACCTGAAAAGTCTGAAATTGAAATTAAAATTATTTTAACACTTTTTGAAATTCCCTGTATATAAGAGATTAAAAGGGACTTAATAGTCATGAAAAATAAATAGACCAAACAACTTCTACAGTTTATTCCCCCCCAACCCCAGTATTATTATTTCAAGTGAAAGAAACTGCTAGTTTGGGAGATGGGGACGAACAGATTAATAGGTTAATGGCAGCCACAAGAAGAAGTTTAACTGATCCTTGCACAGCTCTTCTATTGGTAGCCTGCAAAACAAAGTGTGGGTAATTACAAGGGTTGCTAAAGATCTCCAAAGGATATGCTTTTACACTAATGTTAGAAGTACAATAAATAAATCTGATCAATCAAATTTATTGGTTAAGTTGCCTAATGCAGACCTAGGGGATGCATAAACTGAACATGGTGAGTAAAATATGTACATAAAGGTATGGGCAGGGAGTTATGCTGTTCTTTAAGAAGCACACAGATGTCATGCACCTAGCTAACATGGTGGCTAGTGTAATACTGAAGCAGTATAATGTTAAATAAACACTAAGAAAAAAAAAATGTGAGTAGGAGTATGTCATAGGCCAAAATGAATGTGATAAGTATAACACCCAAATACAATGGAACAGTAATTCAGAATTCTTATAATGGGTGATTTTAATTGACCAGATATTAACTGGAACTTATGAGTTAGTCACTCACATAGAACTTTTTTGGAATCATTGGATGAATGTTTTCTATACCAGCACACATTAAGAATCTCCAGATAAAGGAACCACTAAATGGCAGTAATCATAACATAGTGATGTGGGATTTACTTAAAGATTATTACTATATATAAAACAACAACAAAATTTTCTCCTTTATAGGGTGTTTTCTGCCCCGTGATGGGTACTGGTACCAAGTGCATGGGTTAGTTGGTTGTGTCTGGTTACTATTATCACTCTGCATCTTGCATAGATATTCTGGATTGTATCTAGAGGCAAGTGACATAGTCAACATGTGTCATCTGTTATTCCGGGATCCTTAGTGATGTATTTCCTGCTGTTGATTACCTGGTCTTGGATGGTGAACATGAATCCTTCGGTCTCAAGGAAGGGCTTTCTCTTCATGAGCCAAGCATTGGGCACTATCTATGTAGTCTTGAAGGAGGTCATTCAAGTGTCTACCATGGGGTGTCTTCTTTGCACATCTTTCTGTCTTTGTTACTTATGACTGTTTGAGTGTGGTCCCCTTGCTGAGGTTGCGTGCCGTTTGTCTGTCTTTCTTACAGAAGACTGCACCAGCAGACCTGCCTTCCCCAAGGTCGGAGTGGCAGCCAAGGCAGATAGCGGCACCGTCTGGTGTCACTCCCAAGAACTAACACTACCACTGGACATAAGCCAAAGCTAAACAGGTCCACCTGATAGATGAATAATGTCTAAGAGAAATAATAATCATACTGCATTGAGTGTGGTGCAGGATAAAGTCGCTCATGTTCAGCTTAGGCAGAGAGGTCGGTTCAAAAAGTTGGAGACAGTCTTCCGAGGAAGACAGTGGAGCAAATGGTGATGTTGCCCATATGGCCACCACAAGAGAAGGGCAAGCCCATCCACCCCCACCAACTGGAAGTGCTTCCTGCACAACTGCGCTAGTGACCAGCCAGGAAGGAAGAAAATGACAATGCATGAAGTGGAGTATCGAAATGAAAACGTACATCATGTGAGCATACTATGAAATAATCAAGCTAGAGGCTGATATGACATGTACAGGTTAATACTACATACCAAGTTGTTGGAACGATTCCCGGATATTCAGGGTCCCCAAACAGTGAACCAAAGAAGGACCATCATCACGAAGAACCTGATAGCTCCTGCAGTCTTGGAAAAAATTAAGCAGGGCGGGAGTGATTAAACTACAAAGAATAAATAATATCGTCAGTATGAAGCCAGAACAGAAAGAGCATAAGAAAAATGGTGCAGCACTGGAGGACATCCACACAGCAGTATACTGTGCTGCCATATCACCCACTAGGATTAATGGAAGAGAAACAAGAGACCAGCAGCAGAAGAACTGAAAACAGAAGAAACCACCTTGGGAAAGAAACCTCAGCAGAAGATAGCAGAATTAAGACTCAAGATACGCAATTGACCCAGTACCAAAGGAGTAATAAGAGTAAGAAATTTATTGGAAAAGTGAAGAGCATCCTCAAGAGAGAGAGAGTTCACAACAAACACGAGACTACGCCAATACAAAGAGAGCTTCCAGAGGAAAATAAACAACTGAATCTTCGATGAGGACCAAAGAGCCTTCTACAAGAGTCTCAGAGAAGACGAGAAAGAAGAGAATGGGCCACCTAGGCAGAAGACAATTGAGGAGTTCTACATATGGAACAGGGAAGTAAGACATAACAGTAAACCAAGGACGTACAAGATATGAGAGTGGAAGATTCGAGAGGAGGAAGTAAAACAGTCGATCGGAAATCCCACAACTAGGGAACCCCAAGAATAGATAACCTCCACAACTACTGGTATAAGGGGCTCAATTTTACACACAAGCACCTAACAGAGCAGTTCAATGGAATAAGGCATCCAGAGAAAATCCTGAAGTTTCTCACTCAAGGAGTCACATATCTGAAGCCCAATATGAAAGCAACCCAGCAAAGCACAGGCCAGTGATGTAAAAGATCCTGACCAGCTGCATGACCAAGAAGATAGAAGACTTGGAGTGCCAGAACCTAATGGCCAAACAGCAGAAAAAATGCAAGTGGATGAGCAAAGGATGCAAGGAGCAATTAACTATTGATGCTGCTGTTATAGAGCAAGTCTACAAGAAGTGCTGCAACCTGTACATGGCCTAAATCGAATACTGCAAGGCCTCTGACTCTGGGCCTCATAACTGGCTAATAGAGATGCTGAAGATCTACAAAATCAATCTGATAGTGACACAGGAACAACAATTCCGAAATGAAGTACCACCATTAAGGTCGACAACATCACAGCCAGACCGATCCCCATCAGGAGAGGAATCTTTCATGTAGATGCCCTGAGCCCAGCCCACTGTGGTTCTTTATAGCACTTAACCCGCTATCCACCATGCTCAACAGCAGCAAGTATGGATATAACCTCAAAGAAAGAAGGAAGAACCTGTACACCCTTGCCACCTGATGTACATGGATGATATCAAGCTCTATGCAGCAAATGAAAAGCAACAGCAAACTACTCCGGATCACCAAAGAATTCAGCAAGGATATTAGGATGGAATTAGGTCTAGACAAATGCAAGACCAATGGATTGCACCAGCGAAAATTATTCAGAGGAAATTCCCAGCTACAGACTAGTAAAGAGATTGAATCCATGACAGAGGGAGAGACCTACAAATACCTGAGCTCAGCAGCTAGAGCATAAGGAAATCAAGGCCTACTGACTGAAAAATACCATCAGAGACTTCGAAGCCTGCTGAAAGCAAAACTGAATGGAGGGAAGAGAGTCTGCTGACTAGGCTACTAGGAGACGGTCATGTTCAAAGCCACTAAGTGGATTTTTCTTATTTATTGATTTGAAATTATTGTTTTTCTAAAACTTTTGATTTAAATTTAGTAGTATAACATTATTTTGTGATTTTCTGATTAATTTGGTGTATTTATTCTTTACTCAGCCTTGTAATTGCATAAAAGTATCGGTAAGGGTATCCACGTGTTTGCAACCCCGCTGAACGAGAAGTTCTTTAGCCATATTTAGCCGCTTGATTGAATATTTTTTACATAGAATTATTTCTGTAAGTAGCTTATAGACCTAGTAAGGATCGTTAGTTTTTTCTGAATTAAGACAGCGAGATTTGAAAGTTAATTAATACTTAAGTGTCCGTAGATTTACCGTTCGTAACTTTCCCGCCTTTGTGATACAATAGTTATATACCGTACTATATAGCGTTAGTTGAACTTCGTTAGCAGTTAAATTGTACTTTTAAATAAATACATATAACAACTTAGATTACAAACGTATTATAATTAATTATATTTAACATAATTAATAACATAACATAATTAATTATAATTAATTAATAAATTAATAGAATCATGACTCAGACCAGAGCAGCAAAGCAAAATGCTCAAGCTAATGGAAGTGCTGTGGCTCAGAACAGAACTGAGGGGGGCAGTTGTCCTCTGACTCACAGCCTCATAAAATGCACTGTTTGCTTGATGTTCGCAGAGCAATCGGGTACGGGACATGATACTGCCAAGGGGGATGTCTTTGTGTGTGCGCGATGCAAGGAGTGTATCGATAAAAGGCAAAAACTCAGCGTTCTTGTGGACCTATATGAGAGCTTGAAGGACAGGGTGGATGCCCTCGAAGAAACTAAATTGAGGGGCCCATCAAGCTTTCAGCTGCCCACATCAACGCCAGAGCTTGCACTTGGGCATCACGTGACACAGAGGCAACCCCCAAGGAAGAATGCACTGGTCCCGAAGGAACTAGTAGTTGTTGGAGACTCTATTGTCAGGGAAACAGGGAACATGCTTTGTAAAAAGGATAGGTGGAACAGGACCAGGGTATGTCTGCCAGGGGCAAAGGTTGATGACGTTGTAGAGCATATATCATCTTTTAAGGGCACAAAAGGTGATATAGTTGTACACGTTGGCACTAATGATATTAAGAGTAGGAGACCGCCAGAATTACTTAACAAGTACAGGTCACTGTTGAACAAAAGCCGAGAATTAGGGTTGAATTTGAAAGTGTCTGCAATTCTGCCCAGACACGATAGGAGGGAGTATATGATGAGAGCCTTGTCGATCAATTCGGCCCTGGAAAGATTGCGCAAGGCTCAAGGGGTAGAATTTTTTTCAGCCTGGACTGTACTTGTTAACAGGAGAGATTGCTTCTACAGGGATGGGATACACTTAAATAGAAAGGGTGCAAGAATATTTGCTGATGCTATCAAGGCAGTGTTAGGTGGGTCGGAAAACTGCTAGCTTGGGGGGAGACAAAGACCAATAGATTGACAGTAGCCACTGGCAGAGGTGAAAGAGATTCTTGCACTGCTTCTATTAGAATGAGCAGAAGCCTGAAAAACAAGAAGCATGATATTTCAGAGACTGCTGGGAGCCATTGCGGTACAAGTAAACACAAGGGTTGTGTTAGGGTAGCTAAGAATAGAAACAGGTGCAGGTATACTTGCGTGTACACCAATGCTAGCAGTTTAGTAAATAAATTTGATGAATTTGAGGTATTGCTCAAAACATCAAAGGCAGATATTGTTGGGATATCAGAGACGTGGTGTCACACAGATATAAGGGATGCAGATCTGGAATTTGGGGAGTACAACGTCTACAGAAAGGATAGACAGGATAGGAAGGGGTGAGGGGTTATGCTATTAGTTAAGAAACACATAAAAACCAAGGAAGTGAAGCCAGTCGACATCGCTGGACAGTGCAGTGTTGAGTCAGTTTGGTGTGACATAAGCATTGGGAGATCAAAATTGAGAGTAGGAGTGTGCTATAGGCCTAATGACTCTGATGAGTATAATAAGAAACTGTACAGGGAAATAGAGTGGGCCAGTAAATCAGAGAGTCTTATAATGGGAGATTTTAATTTCCCAGATATTGACTGGAATTTGGGGGCTGGTTACTCACACACTAGCAGGGCTTTTGTGGATTTATTGGATGATTGTTTTCTACATCAGCATGTTCGGGAGGCAACTAGAGGGAGTAATACTCTTGATTTGATTATCAGCAGTGATTCTTCATGCATTAAGAATCTGCAGATAAATGAACCACTAGGTGGCAGTGATCACAGTGTGCTGAAGTGGGATTTACTCAAAGAGGTAACTGCCATTAGGGGTAAAGGGAAGGGTTATTGCTTCCGTAAAGGCGACTACGATGGACTGAGACAGTATTTAAATTCTATACAGTGGGACCAACTGATGATGTTACCAACAGCAAATTCAAAATGGGAAGCATTCAAAGAACTTATCTTGGAAGCTACTAGGCTTTACATAACAACTAAGAAATATTGTTCAAGGTTTAGGCCAAAATGGATGTCAGATGAACTAATGAGGCATATGGCAGAGACGAAAAATGCATGGGATACTTACAAATTAACACATGACACAGAAGCCTATGATAGATACAAGTTGATATGCAACCAAGTTACAAAGGAGGTTAGGCAGGCGAAGGCAGATTACGAGAAATCCTTGGCAAGGGATGCAAAGAAAAACAGCAAAGAGTTCTTTACTTATGTAAACTCTAGAAGGAAGGGGATGAATCAGATTGGTCCACTTGATATTGATGGGTCAACTGTTGATGATCCTGCTCAGGTAGCTAACAAACTAAATGAATATTTTGCATCAACATTCACACATGAGGAGTTGTTCAGCGAGGGGAATGCCAGAGGTGTATTCAACTCTAGCAGTAAGCTACAGAATTTTGAAATAACTGGGAGTAAAGTGGAGAGAAACTGTTGAAGATAAACACAAGAAAGGTACCAGGGGTGGATGGGATCTATCCAGTTATATTAAAGGAGGCAGCAAAGAAAGTAAGCAAACCCTTAGCCATGATTATGAGAGCTTCCTTGGACTCAGGGGAGGTACCCATAGACTGGAAATGTGCAAATGTGACCCCAATTCACAAAGGAGGATCAAAAGCTGACACAAGTAATTATAGACCTGTGAGCTTAACTTCTGTTCCAGGAAAATTAATGGAGGCACTGGTTAAAGAAGCACTGCAGGATCATTTAGACAAGACTTCAGTTATAGCTCGGACACAGCATGGTTTTGTTAAGGGGAAGTCTTGCCTGACCAATTTGATTGGATACTATGATGCAGTCACAAAAGAACTGGATGCAGGGAATAGCTTTGATATTATATACTTGGATCTTAGAAAGGCTTTTGATACTGTTGCACATGGAAGATTGCTACACAAATTGGAGCAGTGTGACATTGGAGGCAAATTGCTGCAATGGATAAAGGGGGTGATTGACGGGGAGAAGACAGAGAGTGGTAATCAATGGACACTGCTCATCGTGGACTAATGTTATTAGTGGAGTCCCTCAGGGCTGGGTCCATTATTGTTTTCTGTATTTATAAATGATATTGATGATGGTATATCAAGCTTAATGTCCAAGTTTGCAGACGATACAAAGGTTGGCAGGGTTGTCAAGGACACTACTGACACTATGCTGCTGCAACAGGATCTGGAAAGGTTGAGCAGATGGGCTGAGAGGTGGCAAATGAAGTTTAACATTGACAAATGTAAAGTACTACACATGGGAAACAGCAACCCCAGAGCAACGTATCAACTCTGTGGTACTACACTGACAGTGGTAGAGAATGAAAGGGACTTGGGGGTGGTTGTGCAGGCAGATATGAAGTTCTCTGTGCAGTGCAGACGGGCTGCAAGAGTAGCTCATGGAGTATTGTCAATGATATACAGGAATTTTTCCAGCAGGGATAAGGAAGTGATTATTCCCTTGTATAAGGCAATGGTCAGGCCACACCTGAGTACTGTATACAGGTCTGGAGGCCTCATTTCAAGAAGGATGTAGAGCTGCTGGAACGAGTACAGAGTACTTAAGCCTTTCTTACGAAGAAAGGCTTAAGTTATGCAAATTACAGTGTCTGGAGACTTGGCACCAGACACTGTATACTTTATACACACTTTATACATCTGATAGAGGTGTATAAAGCCTTGAATGGTTTGAGCATGCTCAATGCTGATGGGATTCTTCCTCTAGCTCAGAATAATCACCTGAGAGGGCATAAATTCAAATTGAGGAAAGACAGATGTAGGATAGACGTGCGGAAATTTGCCTTTAGCCAGTGGGTGGTTGGTTGGTGGAACAGACTTCCATCCCTTGTAGTGGAGGTTGATAGCCTAAATAAGTTTAAGGCTCAGCTGGACAGGTGTTTTGAACGAACAGAGGGGTGAAGTGGAAGTGTTTTTTTTTTTGGCTGATGCTGCATAAGCTTGCTTTCTTGCATCAAATGCCTCTACTAATGCTAATGCTAATGCTAACACAGTTAAAGCCATAAACGCCTAACAGTCTAACAGACCCCGAAGGAGTATGTGAGCAGCCCCAGTGCTAACATATTCCTTCAGGGTCATAGATTGGATTAACAGTGAGCTGGAGGATATCATCAGAAAGACAAAGACAATGATGGCCAAAAGCTACCAACACCACCCGAAGTCAGCCGTGGAGACACTAAAGATAGCTCAGAAAAAGGAGGAAGGGGCAGGCAAACCTCATCAAGCAACAGAAACAGCGATAGCTAACTTGAAGGATTACTTCCAGAAACAACCAGCAATAAGGAAGATCGACAAGGGTATACTCCACTAAACCTAAGCGAGGAGGCCCCTCTCACCCAAATGGCACAAACAAAGCTAGAAATATGGGCAAAGAAGACATACTACAATGACCTCCATCAAAATCATGGATAAAATTGTTTCCAATGCATGGTTCATGAGTGAGATGCTCTTCCTCGAGACTGAAGTATTCATGCTCACTATCCAAGACCAGGTAATCAACACCAGAAAATATAGAAAATACATCGCTAAGGAGCCTGGTGTGTCATACGACAAGTGTCAATGATGCCACCTGGCCTAAGAAATGATCCAACACATCGCTACGGGATGCAAGGTGATCACACAGATTGAGTACACTCATAGACACGACCAGGTAGACAGGATAATACATCAGAAGCTAGCAAGGAAATACTAGTTCATCAAAGAAACTGTACCATTCTACAAGTACTAGAACCTCAGGCAGTACTAGATACTAGATACCTCGCAGGTGCCTAGTCTCCAACCACTGCAATTTGCAGAACTTAAGCCTCTCTTGGTAAGAGGATCCCTTCATTCCCCTCACCAATCTTGTTGCTCTTCTCTGTACATGCTCAAGCAAATCTACATCCTTCCTAAAATGAGGCCTCCAGATCTGTACGCAGTACTCAAGGCATGGCCTGACCATTGCCTTATACAGAGGGGCAATCACCTCCTTTTCCCTGCTAAGTCATCTCCGTAGCCAGGTGGGAAGGAGCAACAGTGCATAGCACACACTTCTTGATTAGACTGGGGTTCGAGCCCATCACCACCAAATATGGAGGATGTGGAAAGGTCAGGGAATGACCACCGCATATTCCCAGAGTAATATGGTCTTAGCTGCTAATGCTACTAAAAACCAAATAACAAACAAACAAACATTTTCCCTGCTAGCAAAATTCCTATATATCATTGACAAAACCCCCATGGCAGGTCCTGGAAGCCTGTCTGCATTGCTCAGAAAACTTCATAAGTACACGAACCTGAGACATGTGGTCAAGGAGATGTGGCATATGCAAGAAGTATCGACCATCCTGATCATCGTTTCAACCACCGGTATAGTGCCAAAGACTCTACATAGCAGCAATAGGTCTCTCAGAGAACACCTATAAGGAACTCCAGAAAGTTGAAATCCTGAACACCTGTAGGATAGTCAGACAGTTCCTTGACCGAAAGTAACACCAGACATTACAACTACCCTGTGCTTGGTAGCAGTACCCGTCATGGAGAGGAAACCCCCAATCAGGGAGAAATAATATAAGAGCAACAATAATAATAATCTTTTCATTATTATTATTATGATTACATTAATTCTCTCTGATGGAGATTCCACTCCATGACAGGTACTTGTACCAGATGCACAAGTGTAGTTATTGTGTCCAGTGTTATTGTTATTCAAGGAATTCTCTAACTATCCTACAGGTGTTCAAGACTGAGACTTTCTGGAGTTCCCTGTAGGTGTTTGTTCCCTTGTAGACCTATTGCTGATAGGCTCTTGTGTAGGGTCTTTGGAACCATACCAGTCACTGACGCGATGATCACATTGGCCCTTGTTACATATGCCATATCTCTTTGATCTCCTGTCTTAGGTTTACATACTCTCTCGTCTCTTCGTCATGGGTTTTCTGGAGGTTGCGAGTGTTGGACACTGTTATGTCAGATATGTAGCCTTTTCCTTTTTGTTAACAAGGGTAATATTCAGTTTGTTGTATGGAATTTTCTTGTAAATTATTATGGGATAGTCTGAGTACAGACTGTGGGTCATGATCTCTAGTATGGCATGTGGTTTGTACTTGTAATACGGTACATTTTCTTTGACCAACTGGTATTTGTTGCCGGCGAGGCGATCTGATAGAGGTGTATAAAGCCTTGAATGGTTTGAGCATGCTCAATGCTGATGGGATTCTTCCTCTTGCTTAGAATAATCACCTGAGAGGGCATAAATTTAAATTTAAATTTAAACACATTCATAAATTTAAACACAAATTTACTCTTTATTACCTTACCAATTAAAAAATTAAATGATACGTGAAAATCGGAAGAATATACGTGATAATCGGAAGAATTAATACGTACTGTAATAATGTGTACATACTAACTAAACTAGTTGACATTTCTGTTCACTGACATTTGTGAGTGGGGGTTAAAATTTAAAACAGTAAAAAGATAAGCAATCAATAACAAAGAACACAGCACACACAAATTGCAAGTAACACAACACGCGCAAGTGAGAACGGAGTAACAAATTACAAAGCTTTAAAAATAGGAATGAAGAGAAGATCTGAAAATAAATTTTTTTATTTGATTGAAGAGTTTATGGAAGGGTAAACACATTTTACCATAATAACCCACAGAATCCCAGCTGTCGGTATTACCGCAAATTCAATAAGATCGAATTTACTGTCCGTTTATGATAGATTTCAATAAACAGGTGACTGCTAATTGTTTTTATTGTTTTATGGTTGTAACCTCCAGAAATCCGACTGAACTACATGGTACGGTCGGAGACAATCGTAGGGTAATCTCCAGTGCTGAGGTCTCCTGCCCCGATTAAACGGCATTTTGTCCCAATTAAGCGAAGTAAACCCTGGCTATTTTCTCGATTGGTTTTTGTTTTTTAAGATTTGCCCCAAATAAACGGCTGCCCCGATTAACCGGTGGCCCAAATAACCGGAATCCACTGTATTTTGTATAGTTCCTGGAGTTATCCTGTCTTCGATGGTGAGCATGAATTCTTCATACTCAGAGAGGATGTCCCACTCATGCCCCATGCATTGGAAGCCATTTTATCTATGTGACCTGGATGGAGATCAGTGTATTGTCTACCATCGAGCACCACGAATCTTTCTAGCTTTGTTTATTCCATCTGGCAGGAGAGAATGCCAGATGGAAAAAAAGGATAGAGAGGGATATGCTGCTTGTCTATCTTTTTCATTGCCTGGTGGACTGCTGCTGTGCTTTTTTTGGAAGTAATCCTTCAGGTTAGCTATCGCTGTATTCTGTTGCTCGGTGTGGTCTATCAGGCCCCTTCATCCACTTTTATGAGCTATTGTCAGTCTCTTCACGACTGACTTCGGGTGGTGGTGGCTCTTGGTCACTATTGTCCTTGTCTTTCTCATGATATCCTCCAGCTCAGTGTTAGTCCAATCTGTGATCCCAAAAGAGTATGTTAGCAATGAGACTGCATAGGTGTTTATAGCTTTAAATGTTTTCCCTCCATTGAGCTTTGCTTTGAGCAAGTTTCTGAGTCTCTGATGGTATTTTTCAGTCATGCAGGCCTTGATCTTATTGGGCTCTAACTGCTGAACCTGTATCATTCCCAGTATTTGTAGGTCTCTCCACCTGTCATGGCTTTATTCTCTTTACTTGTCTGCAGCTGGTAGTTTAAGCCAATGCAATCCGCAGATCTTCCATTTATCTAGATTACACTCTGCCCTTATATAATTGCAGTAATATCCATACATGCTGCTGTTCAGTATTGTGGATAGTGTATTGAGTGCTAGATAGAACCACAGGTGACTCAGGGCATCTCCCTGAATTATTCCTCTCCTGATGGGGATAGGTTTGGTTTTGATGTTCTTGACCTTGATGGTAGTTTTTCATTTCACTATGGTTTCTTCAAGGAAGTTTGTCACTGTCAGATTGTCTCTGATGATCTTCAGCATCTCTATTAGCCAGCTATGAGGCACGGAGTCGAAGGCCTTGCAGTAATCAATATAAGTCGTGTACAGGTTGTGGTGCTTCTTCTATATCTTCTATGCCTTGTAGGCTTCCTCTATATCTGTAGCTTCAATGGTTAATTGCTCCTTGCATCCTTTCTGCACTTCAGCCATGATATTCTGGCTCTCAAAGTGGTCTGATATCTTTTTGGTTAAGCGACTGGTCATGATTTTGTATGTCGTTGGGAGATGGGTGATCGGCCTGCATTTCGCCCAGTTTCTTATACCCTTCAGATATGTCATTCCTTGAGTAAGAAACTTGGGATTTTTCTCTGGGTGACTTATCTTTGTAGGGAACTGCTCTGATATGTGCTTCTGTGTGTGCAAGCTAGCTTTTTGTACAAGTAGCTGTGGACATTATTCCTGGAGTTCACCAGTTGTGGGAGTTCCTGATTGTACTAGTTCCTCCTGAATTTCCCATTCTCTGATCTCTTTTATGTCCTTGGTTTCTTCTGTTCTAGTTCTATCCACATGGCTCAGCTGTTGTCTTACTTCACTACTCCATATGTTGCCTCAGAACTCTTTGATCATCTTCTTCTCGGTTGGTCTATTTCCATCTTTCCCATCTTGTGCAATATTTCTGTAGAAGGATGTATGATTTTCATTGAAGATTTGGTTGTTTATCTCTGTGTATCGCCATAGCCATTTTTCTGAGTGTGAGGTTCTCTTTCATTGAGAACATTCTCTCTTACAAGGATGCTCTTCACTTTTCCAATCAATTTCTTACTCCTATTACCCTATTAGTACTTGGCCTATCTTGACTCTTAATTCATCTTCTGCTAATGTCTTTGCCAACCTGGCGGTTCTTTGTTCTTTCATTTCTATCTGCTGATGGTCTCTCGTTTCTCTTTCTTTTACCTTGTAAAAAATAAAGCAGGATGTGAGCAAGCAACTGCAAGCAACAATGAATACAGACAATGCACCCAGAACTGGAGGAGGAACAGCAAGTACAATAACTACAACCCATAGCAGCCAAAATGGAAACAGACAAGATTACT
This sequence comes from Mastigoproctus giganteus, assembly GCF_048544385.1. NCBI lineage: Eukaryota > Metazoa > Arthropoda > Arachnida > Uropygi > Thelyphonidae > Mastigoproctus > Mastigoproctus giganteus. The sequence goes on along the minus strand of NC_143580.1, from coordinate 114,035,599 downwards.
ACATCCAGAATAGAAGAAGAAGAATGGAAGAAAGCCCTAGCAGAATTCGAGGGAATGGACCACACATCATACTGAAGCATAGACCCAATAGAATCCTGTGGCAAAATTCTGTTGGGTCTATGATTCTGTCCACAAAATCATAAACCCAACTGTTCAAAAGGCGAATAATACTGAATTATCTCAGCAACAATGAAATAACACTAGACACCATCTGCACAGCCAATTATTGTGCCACTGTAGCAGAAACCAGGATGAATGGAATGAAAACCAGAGAACAACATAACACAAAATGCGAAGACAAGGAACCACCAGACTGGGAAGGAAGGTTACAACAGAAGATAGAAGAGATAAGAGTGAAAATAGGCCAAATGACCCAGTACCAACTGGGTAACAGAAGTAAGAAACTGATCAGCCATCCTCAAGAAAGGCAACATCCACAGCAAACACAAGACCTATAATTAGAGGACCAAAGAATACCTTGACACCTTCAAGAAGAAACTCCTAGCACCCAACAAAAGACTTTGCCATTACAGGGAGAGTGCCCAGGGAAAAACAAACGACAGATATTTGACGAAAACCAGAGATCCTTCTACAGCAGGGGTCTCCAAACTTTTAGAGAAGCAGGCGACACATGAATTTTTTGAATATTTGGTGGGCCAGAGAAAATGCCCAATTTCAGAAAACTACATTCTCTGCGTAACTTTAATGCTATGCAGAGAATCAAATTTTATCACTACCTATATCTACAGATTCAGAAATAAATCGATAGATATGTAATATAAAATATACCAGTTTGTTTATATCAAATTTTAATTATTACTTATTTATTGTACTAATCACAAAAATACAGTTAGTAATACAACAAAATTATAATTAATGCAATCAATGTGGTTTTAGAGTGCCACTAATTTTCGTAACATCGGGTTTTAAAGTCCTAGTTCCAATTCTTAAAAAAGCATATAAACACGGGTCAATTAGACATGATTATATTTTTGATTTTATCTATTTCATTTTTGAAAATGTCTGCTCATATATATATATATGTACTTCTGAAAATTGATGTAACCTTTCTTGCAAAATTTTTAATATTTGGATAATGTGACTCAGATAATGTTGAATAAAACTGAATTAGATTTTCATTTTTAAATATTGTTTTCAGTGCATCATTAGATTGAAAATCAGATCTACAATTATAATTATAAATTCTCATCAACATTGACGGGTACATCAAACAGATTTTGAAAAAGTTGAAACACCTTTGAATTATTTTTAAAATCGGAAAATCTAGCTGTAGCACTTTCCTGCAACAAACTAACGTTTTCAACAAAATTTTCAGTTGAAAAATTACTAGGCATATTTTTAAATAAATTATTGCAACATGGAAAATATTAAAAATTATTCCGGAGTAGTTGATTTTTAAATAACTCCAGTTTTGTTTCAAATGCTTTGATAGTATAATACAATTCATTGACAAGTTTATCTCGTTCTTGTAGTTTCATATTAAGAAAATTCAGGTGTTCACATATATCTGTTAAAAAAAGCAAGGTTGCACAACCATTTGAGATCTAACAGTTCTGGAAAGGTTTCAATTTTTCTTTCATAAATAGATCTATTTCGATCCTAAGTTAAAAATTCGCTTCAACACCTAACATCGACTCAACCAGTGTACTACAACAAATCACCATATTCTGCCTTAATAGTTTCAAGAAAAGTTTTGAATTGCTGATGATTCAGACCAGTCTTCTGAATAAAATTTACTGTTGATATTACAGTTGACATGACTGAATTGTTCTCCAAAAATTTTCTGCACAAAGACTGCTGGTGAATTATATGATCAAATTGCATTGGTTTTTTAATATTTTTACTCTCAAGATATTTATGAAGCTGAACCATGAACCCAATTTTAGTACCGATCATATTTTTAGCACCATTCGTTTTAACCACTGATAGCAAATCCAAATTCAATTTGAAGCTGTCAGTTGCTTCTGACACACACAAAAATATATTTTCACCTGTTGTTGTATCTTTCAAGCTTTTTAATGCAACTAGCTCTTCAGTTACTGCAAAATTTTGATTTACATCTCGGTTATAAATTAGTAACTGAACTGTATGGCTTGTATCTTCACTCTTCAACTGCTATTGAAAAATGTGTGAATTCACAAACTTTTTTCTACAAATTGATTTTGAACATTGGCTCCTAAATCATCAATTCTTCTTGTTACATTTGATGAAGGTAAACTTACAGATGCAAAATTTTTTACTTTCTCAGGACATACTTCTGCAAATGCCAAACAAATTCGCTTTACAAATTCTCCATCCATAAAGGCCCTTCCTTCTTTGGCAATGATTTGGGAGGCTTGAAAACTAGCTCTCATTCAAGATAAATTTTGATGAGTAAAAATTCTAATCTTCTGTTGTTGACTTTGAAAAGTTTGGGTTAATTCTTGGAGTTTGTTCTGCTGCAAAGCTCCTTAAAATTTATTGTAATTTGAGGCATGTTTTGTTGTGTAGTGATGTTTCACATTATATTCCTTGTACACCAACAAGGCTTCATTGCAAATAAGACAAGTACAGTATCATTGAGCAGTGCAAAAAAGTAATTAATTGGCTCAATAAAAACTCGACACTCAGCATCAACTTTTACATGATTTCTATGGGGTAGCTGGAAAAAAAAAATACTCGTGAATATTGAAGTAAATAAACACTGACATGTCTTAAAATTTTACAATTTACAAATATTACAATATTGTAATATTTGGAAATATTGTAAAATATATTGTAAAATTTGCAATATTACAATTTGCAAATAATATAAAACTTATAGTTTTATATTATAATATAAAACTATATTATTAATTATAATATAGTTTAATGAGGTGATGTTTCTTGTATCTTACCAATATCCATCATCAGACTATGCTATGGGGAGAACAGAAAGGGCTACAATTTGAATATTATAGGATATTATAGCTACAATTACCAATAATACAATTGCAATTACCAATATTACAATTTGCAAATTACAATTCTAAAGTATTAAGTTTTGAATTGCTATTACAATAGAAAACACGAAATCTAAGGTAATACAAAGAGATTAAATTCATATTTGCCCACAGCCTCCTCCTGCCGATGCTACCAGAAACTTTATGTGCATACAGGCACATAATTCTGCAAACAGTTAATTTATACCAGAGGGATTAACTCCATTAACCAATAGGATAGTGTCATATTTTTATCCTGGATGTGGGGGATTCTTGTTTAGTAGAACCCAGGGGTGGCCTTGACTCCCATACTCTGAATTTCAGGGTTCATGTGCAGTCTGGTTCAGGATCTTACTGATACCAATCATCAGATCATGCTGCTGGTGCCAGGTTTTATTCTGGATCTGGGATGCTTGTGTAGTGGAAGCCTAGGGTGACCTTTGTTCTCATACTCTAAGCATCAGGGTTGGTGTGCAGAATCCCTAATTACTGTCTCTAATGCCTACTGCTATTTAATACAGTTTGGTTGGAGATGAGGTTTATCTTAAGTACTGGTTTTAGTTATTTGGAGAGGAGAAAAAAAAAAAAAACACACACCTGTGTTTTTTTTCGTTTATTGCAAAATTCAGTTTTCTTGATAAAAATGTCGATCTCTTAGGCTCTCATCAAAACAGTTCCATGATATAGGTTTAAATTTTATAACTCATTTGTTTGGTTTAATAGACCTGGTCCAATGGATTATTTGCCACATTAAATTCACAAATAGCTTTGAAATGATCATCTGAATTAAGATTTTTCATGATTTAGGTTTGGATTTTATAATTCATCTGTTTGATTTAATAGATCTGGTCCAATGGGTTTTTTTTCCCATTAAATTCAGAATAGCCTCAAAACGATCATGGGTTAACTATGGTGTATTTACACCGATACTATATAGCAGATGATTTTAGTATTTTTTGTCACTCCTGCAGCATGACAGTTATTGAACAACAAGCAATTGCCCACCTTAGTTCCCGGGGCATTATCCAATGGGTTTTAAGTTTTCTGCTCAAAATACCATTTGTGTGCATTTCTGCCAAAGAGAGAATCAACACCTGACCTGGAACTCAGACTTTTTGGGACTCATCTTTGATCAAAAGTTGAGTTTCTGCCATGATATCTGTCAGCTCAGAGCAAAATTCATGAGAGGCTTGAATATGCTCAGTGCTATCACCTCCAATTTTTGGAGAACAGAGAGAAGCACATAATTGCACCTATACTGGGCACTCATCCATTCCAAACTTGACTATGGTTCCCAAGCCTATTCTTCTGCTAGAAATTCTGTACTTCGAAGGCTTGATCCAATCCACCACAGAGACATCAGGATTGCCACAGCAGCATTTCATATTTCACCCATGCAGAGTCTGTATGTGGAAGCAAATGAACCAACACTGATGCTTCGATGTCAACAATTCTCATTAAAATATGCCATAAAAATAAAATCCCTGCCTGACCATCCTACACGGACATCTATTTAGAAGAAGCAATATTTGTGATGTGTTTATGCTAAAAGACATTAGAAGTCAAGGTAATCCATAACAGAGATATGTGATCTTGTCTAGAAATCAGAGAATCATCAAAAATAAGTACAGGAGCAGAATAATCCTTTTTGAGAGACAAAAAGCAGGACTGAGTTTTAGAAGGATTGAAATTAACTAAGTTAACTTGGCCCCACCGGAGAATTACCTGGAGATGAGCATTTAAGGAACTGGTAGTTGATATTCCAGAAGTTGAAGCTGTTTACGCAGGGCAATATTTCTCAAACTAAAAGGTGGAATGCAGTGCACTATCATCAGCAAAACTACAGATAGGATTTCCAGTTCAGGGAAGAAAGTCTTTAATATATAACAGGGAAAGAGCAGGAGAAAGAACTGATGTTGGGGAACACCAGCATTAGTGAAGTTAGAAGACAGAGAGACATCTACCCTCACCCGTGTGGGTGAAGGTAGATGGTAGAGGGCAGCGGTCAGAGAGAAAATGGGGCACCAATTAAAAACAACAGTCAGCAATCCATAAGATCGAAGCTGATTTAGAAGACCTTTATTCCGAAACGATGGAAGCTGATTTAGAAGACCTTTATTCTTTATTCCTTAAAAATGTCAAGAGCAACTGCTTGAGTTTCAACCAAATTTTCCATTGAATATTTCTATACATGGGTAACATAACCCATATACAGGTTGACTGTTAATTAATCCAGCTGCATTGGGACCTGTGGGGTACCGGATTAGTCAATTTGCCGGAACACCGGTGGTTATTTTAGCACATACAGTTTACCCAACAGCTAACCACCTCATCCTACCTTTAACACGTTGACTGCCAAACTAGTTTAAGAAAAAAATTCCGCAGGATCCAAAAAATATTTAGCAAATAATTTGATTAGTAATTCTAAAATAAATATTGTAATGTTAGTGTTGCCGTTTTTTCATTTAAAGTATCAAAAAAAAAAAAAAAAGTCTTTTTATTTTTTATGTTGCATATATGTGGCCGACGTGGCCCAGTAGGTTACTTTATTTCCTGAGAAGCCATGTCGGCCACATATGTGTGTGACGATATCACAACATACATATGAAGGTTGTTTGTGATTAGTTTATTGCATATGCTGCGAGTGATGAAATAAAACTAATTGCGATAAAATAAACTCTCAAACATCGCAATAAGTTTGTCAGTATTGTTAGGATTTTGTGAAAACAAGTTCTTTAGCTTGCTGTATTATCCATCATATTGTGTTGTGTTTTTCCACAAGTTTGTACCAGTGTGTTGTAAAAAAAAAAAATTTAAAAAGGAATGGCTAAAAGAAAATTACTAAAATAAGTGGAGCTGAGAGAACTTGCTGGAATTTACAGTTAAGCAGAGTTAAACTTCTCACAGACACACTGCTGTCAAGTTTTTTCAGAAGTTCAACTTTATTTGTTATGGACAATGTATGATGTTTGTGCTTTACACCACGAGAGGCACTTCCTTTATGCATTGGAACCATGGCTGGGGCTAAATGTAAGCAGGTTATAATAATAAATGCAGAAAAACAAGTGGGAATGGCTTGCCAGTGTTCATGAGTTCACACCATGAGCTGATGCTGCAACCAACAACCAAAACAGTAGCAGCAGGCCGGTGCACTGACCTGGGAAATTTAAAATTACGTTCATGGAAATTATGTCCAAATTAGTGGTAGAACTGGATTACCAGTGGCCGGATTAGTGATGGTCGACCCGTATTACCAGTGGTTGTCAAATGAACTAATAAGAATTGTGGCAGAGAAGAAAAATGCATGGGATGCACATAAATTATCAAGCAACACAGAAGCCTATGGCAGATATAAGCTAGTCTGTAATCAAGTAACAGAAATTTTTGGAACGAGAAATCTTTGGCAAAGGATGCGAAAGAAAAACAGAAAGGATTTCTTTACTTATATAAACTCTAAAAGGAAGAGGATGAATCAGATTGGTCCACTTGATATTGATGGTTCGACTGTTGATGATCCTGCTCAGAGAGCAAACAAACTGAATGAGTATTTTGCATCTACATTCACAGATGAAGAGTTATTAAGGTTTGAAAATGGCAGAAGGTTATCAATTGTAACAGGGTGCTTAATGATTTTGTAATAACTGAGAGCAAAGTGGAGAAATTGTTGAAGTTAAATATAAGAAAAGCACCTGTGGTGGATGGGATCTATCCAGTTATATTAAAGGAGGTGGCAAAGGAACTAAGCAAACCCTTACCCATAATTATGAGAGCATCCTTGGCCTCAGGGTAAGTCCCCACAGACTGTAGATGTGCAAATGTATCCCCAATTCACAAAGGCAGATTGAAGAGTGACAAGAGTAATTACAGACCAGTTAGTTTAACTTCTGTTACGGGTAAAATAACGGAGTCACTGGTTAAAGATGCATTGCAGGATCATCTAGACAAGACTGCAGCAATAATTCAGACACAGCATGGTTTTGTTAAGGGAAAGTCTTGTCTGACAAATTTGATTGGATACTATGATGTGGTTACAAAGGAACTGGATGCAAAAAATAATTTTGATATCATATACTTGGATTTCAGGAAAGCTTTTGACACTGTTGAGCATGGAAGCCTACTGTACAAATTGGAGCAGAATGGTATTAAGGGTAAGTTGCTATAATCGATAAAATGGTGGTAGAGTGGGAGAAGATAGAGGGTGGTAATCAATGGGCACTGCTGTTCATGGACTAATGTTATTAATGGAGTCCCACAGGGTTCGGTGTTGGGCCCACTGTTGTTTTATATTTACCAATGATAATGATGAAGGTATATCAGTCTTAGTATTGAAGTTTGCTGATGACACAAAGTTTGGCAAGGTTATTAATGACAGTAATGGCAGTATGCTACTGCAACAGGATCTAGAAAATTTGAGAAGATGAACTGAGAAGTGACAAATGAAGTTTAAACATTGACAAATGCAAAGTACTGCATATGGGTAGAACTAACCCCGGAGGAACGTACCAACTGTGTACCAAATGAAAGAGACCTGGGAGTAATTGTGCAGTCAGATATGAAGTTTTCTGAGCAATTCAGACAAGCTGTAAGAGCAAGTCATGGAGTTTTGTCAATGATATACAGGAATTTTGCTAGCATGGAAAAGGAGTTGATTATCCCTTTGTATAATGCAATCGTCAGGCCACACCCTGAGTACTGCATACAGGTCTGGAGGCCTCATTTTAGGAAGGAATGTAGATTTTCTTGAGCATGTACAGAGAAGGGCAACAAGATTGGCGAGGGGAATGAAGGGGTCCTCTTACCAAGAGATTCTTAAGTTCTGCAAATTGCAGTGGCTGGAGAATGAGCACCTGCGAGGTGATCTGACTGAGATATATAAGGCCTTGAATAGATTGAGCACTCTGAATTCTGAAGCGGGTGGTTAATTGCTGGAATAAACTTCCATCTGTTGTTGTGGAAGTTAGCTTAAATAAATTCAAGGAAGAATTGGGAGAACTTTTAGAGGGAATGGTTGTGTATATTTTTTTTTTGTTTTGGCTGATGCTACATAAGCTCATACACTTGCTTTCTTGTATCATATGTCTTTATTACTATGACTATAGTGGACAACACTGATGAATTCCATACAGGCAATCATTGATCAGATGGAAACAATTTCAAGATAGTTTAGGAATTGGCAGTTAATGGATTTCTCCATTATGGTAGAAAGAATACCAGTAAGTATAATGGGATGATAACTGGATGAGAGTGATTTGTTACACTTTATAGGAACTGGCTGGATATGAGTAAATTTCTAAGCAGAAGGAAAAACACCAGTGGAATAAGAATGTGTAAAAAGGCTAAACAAACCAGTATTAAGCTCAAGAGCACAGGTTTTGAGAAAAAGTAGGAAAATATCATCACGATCTGGGGCTCACTTGGCATCAAGATTATTCAAAATTCTCCTGACATCCTTTTGATGGAAGAACACAGGAAGCACTAAGTGGAGTAGTACTTCAAAAATTGTAGGCAGCAGTTTACCAAGATCATTAATACAAGAGTTAGCAGAAAAGTAGGATTATTGGAGGTTTTTGATTTGTTTTGGTTTTTAATGGCTCATTGGCGGCTAAGGCCATAATGTGCCAAGTTAAGATGATAGCAGGACAGCTTTATCTTTAGCTCAGGTGACAATAGAACTATCAGATTTTAACAGAGGGGAGTAGAGGTGGGCAAAAGTTGTGGCCAAGAAGCAAGTTTTCTACTCTTAGACTGTTTAAAATCCAGTTTGGACTAATTAATAACTGCTTTTGAATTGTTCGAGCTTTTGTCTAGGCACAAAATGAAAATGGTGATTTTGATGCAAGCCAATTGTGATATGCAAGGTCCTCATCTTGAACAGCCTTAGCATACTTATTAGAAAAGCCAAGGTTTAGATTAAGGATGAGATTTTAAGATGGGGCAAAATAAACAGTTTAGGTGGGTCAGAATACTGCAAGCTTAGAAGGATATACAGAATAAGAGATTAACAGGAGCCACGGGAAGAAGTGAATGTGATACTTGCACTGTTTCTATTTGAACACGCACCACCCTGGAAAGCAAATAGAAGGTGAGGGTGACTAAAAGTAAAAACAGTTACAGGTATACCTGTATGTATACTAAAGCTAGGAGCATAGTAAATAAATTTGATGAATTTAAAGTGCTTATCAATTCATCAAATATGAACATTGTGGAGATATCAGACGCATGGTGTCACTCAGATATAATGAATTCAGAGCATGAATTTGTGGAGTACAACATGTACAAAAAGGACAGAGGGCAGGAAGTGGTTTATACTCTTAGTTAAGAAGCATGTAAAAATTTGAGGCAGTGCATCCAGTGGTCATGGGTTGCCTGTGCAATGCTGAGTTAGTTTAGTGTGATCTAAACACAATAAAACAAAAATGAGGGTAGGAGTGTCTTATAAGCCTAACGACTGTGATTAGTATAACAAAAAACTATACTGACATATAGAGTGGGCTAATAAATCAGAATGTCTTATAATGGGAGACTAACTTTCCAGATATTGAGTGAACCTTGTGGGTTTGTCACTCAGACAGTAGAAAGATTTTGCAGATTTACTGGATGATTGTTTGTAAGCCAGCATGTTAGAGGAAGAAACAACAAGAGAAAACAATACCCTTGATATGATTACATGCTTTAAGAATCTGCAGATAAAAGTCCCACTAGATAGCAATAATCAAAATGTATTGAACTGATGTGGGATTTACTTAAAGATGTATCTTACTGTTAAAGGAAAAGGAAGGGGGCTTTAACTTTTGTAAACGTTACTACAGCTGTCTGAGACAGTTTTTAAATTCCTTGAAGTGGGGCCTACTGATGAAATTAGCAAAAGCAAATTCAAAATGGGAAGCATTAATGGGGGATACTGTTCAAGGCATAGACCAAAATGGATGTCGTATGAACTGAAGTGACTCATGGCAGTGAAGAAAAATACATGGGATGCATATAAATTATGAAGTGATACAGAAACCTACGGTAGATATAAACTAGTCTACAATCAAGTTGCAAAGGAGGTTAGGTAAGCTAAGAATGATTATGAGAAGTCTGTTTATATGAGCAGTGAATACTTCTTTGCTTATATGAACAGCAGAGAGAAGGAGACAACCACATTGGTCTACTAATAGATTACCTGTTGATGGTCCTGCTCAAGGGGAATTAGAATATAGATGCAAAATATCCAGGTTTAATGGGTATTTTGCATCTATATTCATACATGAGTAATTTTTTTAAAGATGGGGATGCCAGAGGTGAGTCAACTTCTGGTGGGAAGCTGAATGACTGTGATAACTGAGAGGAAAAATGGAAGAAAAATTGTTGAAGCTAAATGTAAAAAAAGGCACCTGGGGTGGATGGGATCTATCTAGTTATATTAGAAGAAGAAGAAGTATGAAAACTTTTAGCGAAGATTATGTGAGCATTACTGGATTCAACTGGAGATATGCAAATGTATCCCCATTTCCCAAAGGGGATTCAAAGGGTGATATAAGTAATTACAGACCTGTTATCCTGACATATGTTCCAGGAACAATAATGGAGTCACTGGTTCAAGAAGTAATTCAAGACCATATAAATAGGAATGCATTATCCAGAAGTCACAGCATGGATTTATTAAGGGACAATATTTTCTGACCAATGTGACTGGATACTATGACACAGTAACAAAAAAAAACGGATGCAAAATTAATTTTTATATCAAATACTTAAATTTAAGAAAAGATTTCAATACTGTTGCACATAAAAGATTGCTATACAAATGGAACAGTGCATGAAGGGAAAACTTGCTGCAATGGACAATGGGATGCTGCCCAGAGAAAAGAGAGTGGTTATCAATGGATACTGCTCTTCTTAGATTAATCTTATTAATGGAGTCCCCCAGGATTCGGTGTTGAGCACATCGTTGTTTTCTAAATTTATTAATGATTTTGATGAAGGCATATCAAGCTTAATATCTAAGTTTGAAAATGATATGAAGGTTGGTAGGAGAGTTAATCATAGTAATTAAGGTATACTACTGCCACAATATCTAGACATATTAGGCAGATATGCTGAGAAGTGGCAATTGAAGTTTAATACTAAATGCAAAGTATATCATATGAGGAGTAGCAATCCCAAATTAACACACCAATTCTGCAGGCAGTGGAGAATGAAAAGATTGAGGGTAACTGTGCAGTTAGATATGAAGTGCACTGAGCATTGCACACAAGCTTCCAGGACAGCTCATGGGGTTTTCTGTCAATGATATACAGAATTTTTTCCAGCAGGAATAGGGAGGCAATTATCCTTTTGTATAATGCAATGGTTAAGCCACATCTTGAATACTTCATACAGGTCTTCGAGCCTCATTTTAGGAAGGATGTGGGTCTGTTGGAATGGGTGCAGAGAAGTTCTTAACAGGAAAGGTTTCAATTTTTGTAACTGCAACATCTGGGCACTAGACACCTGAGAGGGGAGCTAACTGAGTATGAATTTAATGGCTTGAATAGACTGAGGAAGCGCAATGCTGACGGAATCCTTCCTCTTCCTCATATTACACACACAACAAGGCAGAAATTCAAACTGAAGAAGGTTGGTTGCAGGTGTGATCTGAGGAAATGTGCTTTCAGCCAGCCAGAGGGTGGTTGATTGTTGGAACAAACTACCATCTGGCATTGTGGAAGTGGAAAGTTTAAATAAATTAAAGGAAGAACTAGATGAACTGTTAGAGGTCTTGCATCATTTTCCATTAATACTACTACTGGCGCCTCCGTAGCCAGGTGGGCAGGAGCAGCAGTGCATAGCACATGCTTCTTGATTAGACCGGGATTTGAGCTCGTGACCACCAAAACAGAGGATGCAGGCAGGTAAGGGAATGACCATCGCATATCCCCGGAGCAATATGGCATTAGTCGCTAATGCTCCTAAAAACCAAATAACAAACTGCTGCTACTACTACTATTAGTAATAATAATAATAATACTAATATACATACTCTTATTTTTTTGGTCACAACTGTGCCATTTGGCCAATGTACAAATGTATATTTATTTATCCCTAATAATTTTGATTTTTCCATTTTTTTTTTTTTTTTTTTTTTATATATATTGAGTGAGTGGTATAAAAACCATCAGAGGCATATATAGTTTTCGACACAAATATTTGACTTGATAAATATATACATTTTTTGACAGTATTAGCAAATTATTCTTTTAAATCATACATATATAAACACTATCCTATGTACCTTAATGCTATTACAGTCCTCTTTTAACTGATAATAATCACAAATTTTTTCACACCTAGGACACATAGTAGTATTTCCCATCCGAGTGGGTACACAAACATCAATACTGCAAAAAACAATTGAACATTCTATTTCAGTTCAAAATCCAAATGCAATCTATAATTATAATTAAATGAGTGATTATTAAATGATATGCTTCTAATTTTGTTTCATCAAGAAATAATGTTGCAAATACATATATCATAACAGAAGACATGTTTATTCCACATATTACTCTACAAAAACAAGTATTATACAACACGACTTTTCCCAATTAACCACTTATGTATCAAAGCAAACTGGATTTTACCCCAGGGGCTCACATCTGGTGAGTATGGGCTTGGCACACCCAGGGTCCTGAGCTGGATATCATCATTCTTCTCTTTTTTTGGTGATTCCTTTTTACTTCTCTCTCTCTCTCTCTCTCTCTCTCTCTCTCTCTCTCTCTCTCTCTCAGGGTAACTCGGAAATTTTTTTTTTTTTTTTTTTTTAGCTGGTGCAGCATAAGCCTCAGGTTTTCTTGCACATATGGCTAGTAATAATAATAATAATAATAATAAAATAATATCCGCAAAACTTCAATCACATAAACTGTTTCTTATGTTTCTATTAAATTTCTCCGGTGCACACCCAAGCTGAGTCGAATTTCACATTTCCTAACACATTTTGTTAAGGTTAATTAAATATCTGTTTTTTTCTAAAAAAAAATATTTTTATTTACTTGACAGCTACAACAGAGTTTACATTCATCACAACGTTACTGTTATGATTTCCAGTGTATGGATATATATAGGTCGATAATGTTTTTAATTCTACTTTAACCAACAAGTTTTCAGTTTTCTGGTTCCTCAAGGTGTTTCCCACACACAAACATAAATACAACATAAAACATACAATGTATCTATGTTCCCATGTTACATCAGTGCATGTTGTAATAAGGTCTTTCCTTGTGTTTAAAGCAGCAGTGTGTAGTCTATAATCAGTTGCACATTCTTGAATCAGTAATAATAATAATAATAAAATAATAAAATAAATATACTAAACATAAATTAAAACAAATTTTAAACATATTATTTTTAATGAATGTAGCACAAAAATGAAAGCAGTTAACTTTAGAGAACTAGTTGCTGTTATCAAAGAATTGGCTAGTAAGCTATTGTAAATTGAAATAGCAAAGAAGTAAGGGATATTACAATCACAAGTGTCGCATATCAAACCAAATCAGGAGGAAATTGTGGATCAATTAATAGGAAATACTAATCCAAGCAAGAAATGACAAAGAGAATCAACAAGATATGTCTATGAAGCCCTATTTTGTTGGTTCACCCAAGCCTTTTAGCACTCCAGTTTCAGAGCTACTCATTGAAAAAGCTGAAGCTTTAGATAAGCAAGAAATGCAAGGAATGAATAACTGACAATGGATTTATCCATAGCATCAGCACTGAATAATTCAATTCAAAAAATCACACACTGAAAAGCAAAGTCACGACAAGGAAGCAGTGAAACCTTGGCTAAGCAATGTTTGACCTGAGTACCATGAGTATTTCAAAGCAGAATACAAGAAAGCAGATCTGTTGTTGCACGTCTGGAGAGTAGAAGATAATAATGCCGAAGCATGCATAGGATTTGGTAAAAGATGAGGAAAATGGTATTAAAATGTAAGATTTTTATCCCATGGAATTCCCAGGCCCGTATTAGATGCCATCGTCTGAACCTGGTTGCCGTTGGCATAAGCTTCAATGTTCATCTTTATTCAGAATGATCGTATTTACAAATCAGTTTAATTTAGGGTTGGATGGTGGCCCTCTGCATCATCCGAGGTAATGTACAACTTAAACAACGGTCACAAAATGGTGCATATCGTGTGAACCCATAGAAAAATTTAACTGCAACTCTACACGTGGATTGTATTTAATAAATACTGTAGAATGGTAACTAGTATGTGAGAACGAGTGTAGCCTTGTGCAGGCAAAGTTTTTACTGCTCCTGGAAATAGAGAAGTTTTTACTGTTTTATTAGCTTAAATTGGCATATCACCTTATTTTCTAGAGTAGCTTTATATTCCTAGTTATGATATTTAGTTTAAAGTTTAACTTAGATAGAGATTTTGTAGGTAAGGGTATCCAATCCATGTGTTACAAGTTTCGCAGCTCCGCTGAACGAGAGGTTTTTCAGCCATATTTAGCTGCTTTATTGACCAATTGTTATATTAAATTATTTTCTACAAGTAGCTTATAGACCTAGTCAAGACCCTTTGTTTATCTGAATTCAGAAAGAGAGATTTTGGAAGTTAATTAATACTCAAGTGTCCGTAGATTTACCATTCATAACTTGCTGCCATTGTTATACGACGCGTTATATCCCGAACTAGATAGCGTTCGCTTAGTATAGTATAGTATATTATATAATATTGTCAATTAATCAGTAAAATCTATTAATCTTGTTAAACTTCATTGTCAATTAAATTGTACTTTTTAACTAATTACATATAACAACTTAGATTTTACAAACGTAACATAATTAATTAATACATAACTTGATACGGAACTCAAAGATAATACTCGATACTGAAAAATATATATAGATATATAGTGTTATAACTGTGTTGGGATACAAGTTTAGGGTTATAATTTTTAAATTAAAATTTTATTGAAATTAAATTGAAATCATGACTCAGACCAGAGCAGCAAAGCAAAATGCTCAAGCTAAAGCTAATGGGAGTGCTGTGGCTCAGGGGAGTACAGAGGGGGGCTGTGATTCAGGGGGCAGTTGCCCTCTGAATCACAGCCTTTTAAAATGCACTGCTTCCTTCATGTTTGTGGAGCAATCGGGTATGGGACATGTTGTTGCCATGGGGGATGTCTTTGTGTGTGAGCGATGTAAGGAGTGTAAGGAAATCAGGCGACAACTCAACGTTGTTATGGGCCTCTATGAGAGCTTGAAGGACAGGGTGGATGCCCTCGAAGGATCTAAATTGAGGGACCCATCAAGTTCTCAGCTGGCCACATCAACGCCAGACCTTGAACTTGATCATCACGCAACACAGCGGCAATCCGCAAGGCAGAATGCACTGGTCCCACAGGAACAAGTAGTTGTTGATGACTCTACTGTCAGGAAAATGGGGAACTGGTATGTAAAAAGGATAGGTGGAACAGGACCAGGGTATGTCTCCCAGGGGCAGACGTTGTAGAGCGGATATCATCTTTTAAGGGCAAAAAATGTGATATTGTTGTACACATTGGCACTAATGATATTAAGAGTAGGAGACTGGCAGAATTACTTAACAAGTACTGGTCACTGTTGAAAAAAAGCTGTGAATTAGGGTTGAATTTGAAAGTGTCTGCAATTCAGCCCAGACATGATAGGAGGGAGTATATGATGAGACCCTTGTCGATCAATTCGGCCCGGGAAAGATTGTGCAAGGATCAAGGGGTAGAATTTTTTTCAGCCTGGTCTGTACTTGTTACCAGGAGAGACTGCTTCTACAGGGATGGGATGCACTTAAATAGAAAGGGTGCAAGAATATTTGCTGATACTATCGAGGCAGTGTTAGATGGGTCGGAAAACTGCTAGCTTGGGGGAATACAAAGACTAATAGATTAACAGTAGACACTGGCAGAGGTGAAAGGGTATTTCAGAGACTGCTGGAGTCATTGCGGTACAAGTAAACACATGGGTTGGGTTAGGGTAGCTAAGAATAGGAACAGGTGCATGTATACTTGCGTGTACACCAATGCTAGGAGTTTGGTAAGTAAATTTGATGAATTTGAGGTATTGCTCAAAACATCAAAGGCAGAAATTGTTGGGACATCAGAGATGTGGTGTCACACATACAGTCAGTCCACGTGTTAGCTACCTGAGCAGGATCATCAACAGTTGACCCATCAATATCCAATGGACTAATCTGATTCATCCCCTTCCTTCTAGAGTTTACATAAGTAAAGAACTCTTTGCTGTTTTTCTTTGCATCCCTTGCCAGAGATATCTCGTAATCTGCCTTCGCCTGCCTAACCTCCTTTGTAACTTGGTTACAGATCAACTTGTATCTATCATAGGCTTCTGTGTCACGTGTTAATTTGTATGTTTCCCATGCATTTTTCTTCTGTGCCATATGTCTCATTAGTTCATCTGACATCCATTTAGGCCTAAACCTTGAACAATATTTCTTAATTGGTATGTAAAGCCTAGTAGCTTCCAAGATAAGTCCTTTGAATGCTTCCCATTTTGAATTTGCTGTTGGTAACATCATCAGTTGGTCCCACTGTATAGAATTTAAATACTGTCTCAGTCCATTGTAGTCGTCTTTACGAAAGCAATAACCCTTCCCTTTACCCCTAATGGTAGTTACCTCTTTGAGTAAATCCCACTTCAGCACACTGTGATCACTGCCACCTAGTGGTTCATTTATCTGCAGATTCTTAATGCATGAAGAATCACTACTGATAATCAAATCAAGAGTATTATTCCCTCTAGTTGCGTCCCGAACATGCTGATGTAGAAAACAATCATCCAATAAATCCACAAAAGCCTTGCTAGTGTGGGAGTGACCAGCCCCCAAATTCCAGTCAATATCCGGGAAATTAAAATCCCCCATTATAAGACTCTCTGATTTACTCGCCCACTCTATTTCCCTGTACAGTTTCTTATTATACTCATCAGAGTCATTAGGCCTATAGTACACTCGTACTCTCAATTTTGATCTCCCAATGCTTATGTCACACCAAACTGACTCGACACTGCACTGTCCAGCAATGTCGACTGGCTTCACTTCCATGGATTTTATGTATTTCTTAACTAATAGCATAACCCCTCCTCCCTTCCTATCCTGCCTATCCTTTCTGTAGACATTGTACTCCCCAAATTCCAGTTCTGCATTCCTTTTATCTGTGTGATACCACGTCTCTGAAATCCCCGCAATATCTGCCTTTGATGTTTTGAGCAATACCTCAAATTCATCAAATTTATTTACTAAACTTCTAGCATTGGTGTACATGCAAGTATACATGCACCTGTTCTTTTTCTTAGCTAACCTAACACAACCCACGTGTTTATTTGTACCCCAATGATTCCCAGCAGTCTCTGAAATATCCTGCATCTTATTTTCCAGGCTGCGGCTCATTCCAATAGAAGCAGTGCAAGAATCACTTTCACCTCTGCAAGTGGCTACTGTTAATCTATTAGTCCTTGTATCCCCCCAATCTAGCAGTTTTCCGACCCACCTAACACTGCCTCGATAGCATCAGCAAACATTCTTGCACCCTTTCTATTTAAGTGTATCCCATCCCTGTAGGTACAGACCTTAGACCTTCTTTGTACTCGTTCTAGCAACTCTACATCTTTCCTAAGATGAGGCCTCAGGATCTGTACACAGTACTCAAAGCATGACCTGACCATTTCCTTAAACAAAGGGATAATCACTCCTTGTTCCTGTTGTAAAATTACTATATATTATTGATAAGGCTTCACGATCTGTTCTGACAGCCCATCTGCACTGCTCAGTGAAGTTCATTTCTGACTACACAATTACCCCCAGATCTTTTTCACTTTCAACTTCCCTGAGTGTAGTACCACTCAGGTGGTGTATTTCTCTTGGGTTACTTCTAACCATATGCAGTATTTTGCATTTATCGATGTTAAACTTCAGTTTCTACTAGATCCAGTGGCAGTAGCATACTGTCTTTACTGTCGTTAACAACCTTGCCAACCTTTGTATCATCTGCAAACATGGACATTAAGCCTGATATACTTTTATCAGTATCACTGATGAATACACAAAACAACAATGGGCCGAGCACTGAACCCTGGGGAACTCCACTAATAACATTAGTCCACAATGAGCAGTGACCATTGATTACCACTCTGTGTCTCTCCCACTTAACCATCCCTTTATCCATTGTAGCAACTTGCCCTTAAAGTCATACTGCTCCAACTTGTAAAATAGTTTTTCATGTACAACAGTATCAAAAGCTTTCCTGAAATCCAAATATATGATATCAAAATAATTTTTTGCTTCTAATTCCTTTGTAACCTCATTATGGTATCCAATAAAATTAGTCAGACAAGACTTCTCTTTAACAAACCCATTCTGTGCCTTATCTGTTACTGCAGTCTTGTCCAGATGATCCTGAAATGCTTCTTTAACCAGTGACTCCATTAATTTCCCAGAACACAAATTAAATTAACAGGTCTATAATTAATTGTGTCACCTTTTGAAACCTCTGTGAATTGGGAATACATTTGCACTCCTCCAATCCATGGGGACCTACTCTGAGCCCAAGGAATATCTCATAATTATGGCTAAGGGTTTGCTTACTTCTTGTGCTGCCTCCTTTAATATATCTGGATAGATCCCATCTACCCCAGGTGCCTTTCCTTAGGTTTAACTTCAACAGTTGCTCCTTCACTTTGCTCTCAGTAATTACAAAATCCCTTAACTTCCTGTTAGAGTTTGATAAACTAGTGGCATTCCCCTCCTCCTTGAAAAACCCTCATGTGTGAATGTAGCTGCAAAATACTCATTTAGTTTATCAGCTACCTGAGCATGATAACATCAATAGTCAAATCATCTATATTAAGTGGCCCAATCTGATTCATCCCTTTCCTTCTAGAGTTTACATAATTAAAGAACTCTTTGCTGTTTTTCTTTGCATTCTTTGCCAAAGATTTCTCGTAATCTGCTTTCTCCTGCCTAACCTCCTTTGAGATTTGATTACCAGACTAGCTTATATCTGTCATAGGCTTCTGTGTCGCCTGATAATTTATATGCATCCCATGCATTTTTCTTCTCTGCCATGAGCCTCATTAATTCCTCTGACATCCATTTGGCCCTACATGGATGTAGCTTGAACTGTATTTCTTTGTTGGTATGAAAAGCTAGTAGCCTCCAAGATTAGTCCCTGAAGGTTTCCCATTTAGAATTCACTGTTGGTAACAACATCAGTTGATCCCACTGTATAGAATTTAAAAACTCTCTGAGACCATTGTAGTCACCTTTATGAAAGCAAAACCCCTCCCTTTACCCTTGATGGCAGTTACATCTTTAAGTAAATCCCACATCAGCACACTGCGATCACTATCACCCAGTGGTTCCTTTATCTGCAAATTCTTAATGCATGAATAATCACTGCTGATAATCAGATCAAGAGTATTACTCCCTCTGGTTGCCTCTCAATCATGTTACTGTAGAAAACAGTCAACCAATTAATCCACAAAAGTCATGCTAGTGTGCGAGTGACCAAACCACAAGTTGCAGTCAATATCTGGAAAGTTAAAATCCCTGATTAAAAGACATTCTGATTTACTGGCCCACTCTATTTCTCTGAACAACTGCTCATTATACTAATCCAATTCGTTAGGCCTATATCGCACACCTACTCTCATTTTCCCTTTCCTAGTGCTTATGTCATACCACACTGAATCAACATTGCATTGTCCACCAATGTCAATCGAATGCACTATCTTCAATTTTGTGTTTCTTAACTAACAGCATAACCCCTCCTCATCCCTTCCTGTCCTGTCTATCCTTTCTGCACACATTGTACTCCCCAAATTCCAATTCTGCTTTGCTTATATCTGTGTGACACCACGTCTCTGATATCCCAATAATATCTGCCTTTGATGTCTTGACCAGCACTTCCAATTCATCAAATTTATTAACTATACTTCTAGCATTGGTGTACACTTAGTTTTCCTAACACAGCCCATGTATTTACATGTTTCACTATGACTCTCAGCCACTCTGGAAATCCCCAGCACCTTTCTTTCCAGGCTGCTGCTCATTTTAGTAGAAGCAGTGCAAGAATCACTTTCGCCTCTGTCTGCGGCCACTGTTAATCTTTTATTCTGTGTATTCTTTCCAAGCTAGCAGTTTTCTGACCCACCTAACACTGCCTTGATAACATTAGCAAATATTCTTGTACCCTTTCTATTTAAGCGTACCCTCTCCCTGTAGAAGCAGTCTCTCCTGTTAAAAAGCACAAACCATGCTGAAAACAAAAATTCTATTCCATGAGCCTTGCACAATCTCTCCAAGGCCGAAATGATTGGCAAGTCTCTCATCATATATCCCTCCTATCGTGCCAAGGCAGAATTGCAGACACTTTCAAATTCAACTCTAACTCGTGACTTTTTTTTCAACAGTAACCTGTACTTGTAGATCTCTTACTCTATATGTCATTAGTGCCAACGTGTACAACATTAATAAATTTTATTGATGATGTTTTAGTTCAAATGATATCTACTCTACAACATGAACTTTTGCCCTTGGCAGACATACCCTGGTCCTGTCCCACCTATCCTTTTTTGCATAATATATTCCCCGTTTCCCTGTGAGACCAGCACATTCTGCCTTGGAGATTACTGGAGTGTTACCTAATGTAGCGGAGTTAGCATTGGCACTGAGTTGGGCAGCTGAGAGCTTGACGAG
The DNA here is from genome assembly GCF_048544385.1 of Mastigoproctus giganteus. Lineage (NCBI taxonomy): Eukaryota > Metazoa > Arthropoda > Arachnida > Uropygi > Thelyphonidae > Mastigoproctus > Mastigoproctus giganteus. The sequence goes on along the minus strand of NC_143580.1, from coordinate 114,014,898 downwards.
CCTCTCATATTAATTTCTTCGAGGGCATCTGCACTAAACCTCCAACTCTCATAGACACCCATCAGAACACTAAGTTGGCACCTAATTTCTTGACACTCTAGGCACCTAGCACACACAAAGACATCCTCCTTGGCTAGATCATATCCTGTTCCATAAAGTCTGCAAATATTTCACATTTTATCCATTTTCTGAGACTGCGATGCAGTGGAGAATAATTTCTCCCCCCGGAGCCACAACAGGCCCACTAATCTGTGCACTTAGTTGATAGGTTAAATAAATTTAAGTAGGAACTGGACAGGCATTTGGAGGGAATGGTGTGATTTTTTTTTTTTTGGCTGATGCTGCATAAGCTCATACACATTGATTAATTGATAATACTATACTAAGCTAAAAGATTCCTAATACAGTGCTATGTATTATGCTATCTAGTTTTACATTATACCTTATGATATCCGTTCGAGATATATGTTATGCTAATTCATATCAACTACAACAATGTCGGAAAGTTCAACAATATTAGTGCCAACACCGGTACGAGCGGTGAGTCGTAACTTACAAAAATCACTAGTTAAATTTTAAAAATAAGCTAACGGACACCACTAAGCCTATTTAATATCTTTGTAAACACAATGTAGTATGTTAATTAATGAAGAATATGGTAACAATATCAAAATTACTTATCCCTTTTCAGCAGCCAAAAATCTACCATCTGTTCTCCTCCGTGACCAATCAAACCAATCAGTGCCAACTAGCTTGGCACAAAGTTGACATCCTTGGACCAGGGATAAATGAAAAGTTGTGCTTTTGGAGTGATGAATCACAATACATGGTCTACCCATCTGTAAATTGTGCTTAGTTGTGGCAGATGCCCACAAAAGTTTCCTGCTAGACTATGGCATACCTACAATGAAGTTTGTCGTTTGTCAGTGTCAATGAAGTTTGGGGCTGTTTTTCATGGTTTATCCCGACCAGTAGCTGTTCTGGACAAAATATAGAATGCTGAGGTCTATCTAGGGGCTGATCAATAATGCATTACCTATATTTTGGCAACATATCAGGGAAGGCCAATACTGGCCAGGTGGGCAGGAGCAGCAGTGCGTAGCACATGCTTCTTGATTAGACCAGGGGTTCAAGCCCGTGACCACCAAATACAGAGGAGGCGGAAAGGTCAGGAAATGACCACTGCATATCCCCGTAGCAATATGGCCTTAGTTGCTAATGCTCATAAAAAAAAAAAAAAAAAAAAAAAAATGTCATACTGCTTGTGTTGTGATGGACTGGTTTGAGAATATGAGCATCGAATAGTTGGACTGGCCAGTACAGAGCACTGACCTGATAACTATAGAGAACGTCTGGTAAAAACTGGATTGTTGGGTGCACGTGAGCAAAAAATATCAGAGGACATTTATGAAAAATTGGTGGAAAGAGTTCCATGTGGTGTGGAGGCTACCATAAGGCTAAATGTTTCAGCATGTGTTATTAGTAAACAGTAAATAATGGTTATTTGTAGATATGTAGATGCCTGAATACTAACGCTAGGGCAATGCACACACACACACACACACACACGTGCGCACACACGCACACTTTTTAGGGACAGTACAGCATTACATTCTGATTAAGTTTGTCAACTTTGCGCCTTACTAATAATAGTCTTGAACACAATGACTTCCGTTTAGGTCACTGTAGGTCAAAAAATTCTCAATGGACTATCAGGAAGGTTAGCTATTCAAGTGCAAGCAATTATGTAATGTTCTGTAATTAATTTATTTAATCTGGAAACTCAATTCACAGTGATAAGCTTCCTCACTCATATCACTTCCTTCCTGTTTTTTATATTTTTCATAAAAAAATTAGCCAAAAATCAGTCAAAAGTTATATTTGAGCATATATAATCAAGAAGAAATAGGACAGAATGATAGTATGATAAAACTGCAGTGCAATGAGCAAATGAGTTTGCTCATCATACTACACTATGTTACTTGTTGCAAATACAACACAGTTATTGAGATATACTGCAATACCTCGATAGTAGATGGTTAAAGCACAATTTGACAACAAAATATTTTATTCATTTATATAATTTCATAATGAAAAATTAATTTTGGCAAAGGTAAAAGAAAGCCAAAACGAAAACCACTGCAAACTTTGGGAACTTATCGGACAAACTCGTTTCCTGCTACCGCAATTTCTCCCTGCATTCTTGGTAAACAGATGGTGCGTGTTATCAGTAGTGGCAGTAGAAGTCAATAACAATGTACTTTTTTTTTCCTCATTATTAAAAGCAGATTATTGGAGTTCATGAGTATAATGCCTATGTGACTGAAATTTACTTACGGATACACCCTCCAGACTGCCTCAGTCTTAGGGTGTTTATCCCCCTTCCCACTGTTTTAAAATAGGGAAACAACTTCTACAGACATTGCATGTTATCAGCAGTGGTAGTAGAAGTTGTTTTCCTATTTAAAACAGCAGGGAGGGGGGGGGGATAAACAGCCTAAGACTAAGACAGTCTGGAGGGTGTACCTGTAAGTAAATTTCAGCCCACTCATGAACTCCAATAATCTGCTTTTAATAATGAGAAAAAAACTAATCAATACATCGTTATCGACTTCTACTGCCACTACTGATAACATGCAACATCTGTTTACCAAGAATGCAGGGAGAAACTGTTTTAATCAGTTTGAAAATCAGTTTGTCTGGTAAGTTTCCCAAAGTTTGCTATGGTTCTTGTGTTGGCTTTCCTTACCTTTGCCTAAATTTTTTTTTAATTCCAGTTATTAACATAAACCTGATGTGAATAGTATGTCTTTGTGTATGCAAAACTCAAGGGTAAAATTATAGACAAAGCATATTCAAATGATGACTTTAAAAACGGATACAATATGAGTTCAATTATCCAAGCTTCAAGTAACTGAAGTATTCATGCTAACCAGCTAAACCAAAAAAAAACGAAAGAATAGTGGTTTATGAACCATTAATTAAATTTAAAAAAATGCCAAGCTCAGATAGAAATGAGATTTTGGGTCACATATTGCAGTAACTATTCTAGTTTTGGAATGGTTTATGCAATGTGTAAGCCAACAAGTCATACTACTTTCATTAAAATGCTCAAGTTGTAAAATATTAACATTCAGAATATGAATATTTTGCAATAAATATTCATATTCTGAATGAATATTTGTTGCCAAATAATCAGCAGTGATTTTTCAGCTCTACCTGCAAAGCCAAACCTGAAAAATCTGTTCTGCATTAATCACCAGTATGAAATCAGCAGCAATTCTTCTTCTGTCTAACTTTCTTAACATACTCAAAAAAGTTTTATTTAAATAGTTTTGGAAGTGGATATGTTTGGATATGTGTTGTTTACATAGATTATTAAGTGAAATTGACAAAATACAGTAATATATATATATATGCATGTTAAGGAATTTTCACATGCTCAACATTTTCATTTTTGCAAAACTGAAAACATAAGTGGCTGACTGGTTCATCTGCATGTTTTATTTTTATAATGCTTTTTTATCCAGCCCCCTCACAACAGAATTAATAAAATTTTTGCTATTTCAAGCGCCTCCATAGCCGGGTGGGAAGGAGCAGCAGTGCGTAGCACATGCTTCTTGATTAGACTGGGGTTCGAGCCCGTCACCACCAAAAGGATGCAGAAAGGTCAGGGAATGACCACCGCATATCCCGGAGCAATATGGCCTTAGTTGCTAATGCTCCTAAAAACCAAATAACAGCTATTTCAAAAATAAAGAGCATAAAATATGATTTTTTAAATTTCAGTTTTCAATTAAAAAATAAATAATTACATTTAATAAGTACTGTTATTTATTTGGGAATGGCCAAGCAAAGGAACTAAAATGATGCTTTGCACTAACTTGTTCATCAAATAAATTTCCTGTAGGCTTGAAGCTTTCAGCCATAAACCCTTTTTAGTACTTTACTATTGCACACTGTCCAGCATCTCTCACATTGTGGAGTTAAACTTCCTAATTGGGTTGTCACTCACTGTATCACTGGGGTACCTACCTGCCAACTGATGAAAGGCCAACAATCTTCAAAATTGTTTCAACTGAGTGGTGGTGTCCACCAAAAATAAGAAAGTGTTGCTTGTTCAAGGTAGTGCAATAACAGGAAAATCATTGTGAAGGCATTAATAGTATGAGATGTAACAAAAACAATGCCACTTTGCCTATTCAGGATTTACTATGGAAAAAATGATGCTTTGCACCTATTTGTTCGTATAGTAATTTGTCCAAAGAAAAGATTTTTCTTAAGAAGCTTCATTTTAAAATTAAAAATATAGCAGTGCATATGTAGGAAGAATTTAAAAAACTTACTGAAGAACTTACAATTTTCACATTAAAGTAATATATCCCAACTGCTTTTGACCCCAATCATTCACCAAATTCACTGGCTAAGCAATTTTGCAGCATTTGGCTTAGTAATGCCTTAATGTGAAGACATTACTCAAATCTGTAACTTTCACACCCAGAACTCCTCTTACCTTGATTTAGTTTTTACCCATGAATCAATTCTCTTCTCAATTTCTAAGGGTGATAATTTCATCCGATCAGATCACTTCCCTACTGTCGTAGATTTCCTTTCTTTTATTTCTGAACCTTGCTTTGACAGATACTTTTTTAGTTTTAGGCACATAGACTGGACTTCGTTAAATCATTTCTGGGCAATCTTGACTGGATTCCAATCCATAATTTTGAATCGATTAATCATTATGTTGAGTACCTGTAGTTAATCCTCCATTCTGCAATTTCTGAGTTTGTTCCCATCAAATTCTCTTCCAATAATCATAGTAACTTCCCTCACTGGATGTTGAACAAGCTGGTGTATTTAATTCGTTGCAAAAATTATCTCCATAAAAGGTATTTAAAACTCAAAACTAACTTTGGCTACTTTTCCTTTTCTTCCCTTAGATGCCATGTTAAGAGAATTATTAAATCTCAATATTCTCATTATCTTCACTCAGTTGAAGATGAACTTACTCGGAATTTCAATTCGAGACCATTGTGGTCCAATCTCAAACAGCTATCGAGATCGCCTAGAATTCCTATGCTAATTAATGATTCAAATATCTCTGTAAACTGTCCTCTTGGCTAATATGTTTGCTACGCACATTTCGAAACTTTGTTCTTCTGAACAGCAACGTTCTATTCCTTATTATCCATTTGAATATAATAGTAATGACATTCTGATAGATTAGTTCTCACTACTGATGACTTCCAGTCAGCCATTTCTTGGCTTAAAGATTTCACTTCTCCTGGCCCTGATACCCTCCCTGCTCTTTTCTTCAAGAAAAGCAGTTCGTCTTTAGCTCCAGTTCTTACAAATCTCTTCAATTACTGTCTTTTTCATGGCTGTTACCCTTCATCATTCAAAGAGGCCTACATCATCCCAATTTATAAAAAACAGGGTGATAAAGCTATGCCTAATAACTACTCAGTTATTAGGCATAGCTTCTATGATTTAAGATTACTTATAATTATGGCTAAGGGTTTGCTAACTTCCCTCGCTTTCTCCTTCAATATAACTGGATAGATTCCATCCACACCAGGTGCCTTTTTTATGTTTAACTCCAACAACTGACCTATTACTATACTGAATACAATTGCGAAAATTTTTGAACTCCTACTTTATAAATATCTTAGTTCCTTTCTTCCTAGGAAATCAACTGTTTCAAATCTTGCCTTGTTTTCTCATTTCCTACAAACTAACTTGGACAAAGGAAATAAAATTGATTCGCTTTTCCTTGATATTTCACATGCATTTAACTCTGTCCACATCAATCTTTTGCTGTTCAAGCTGTCATCGTTTGGTCTACAATTCCCTTTACTAGATTTTCTTGATTCACCGCTTAGAAATCGTAAACTATCCATAATAATTGATGGTACTTCATCGACTCCATTTACTGTTTCGCAAGGTGTTCCTCAAGGCTCACCATTGGGTCCACTCTTCTTTATTGTTTATACTAATGATTTGTCAACCTTATTTCAGTCTGTTAATGTTGAGTGGTAACTCTGTGCAGATGGTATTAAACTTTACAAAGTTATTCGTTCTTCATCTGACAGAGATGAACTCCAGTCCTGTCTTGATTCCCTCTCACTTTGGCTCAATAAAAATAACTTGTTTCTAAACCCATTAAAATGTAAATTATGTTGCTTTCGCTTGAATCATGTAGTTAGACCCTCCATCCTTTCTGATTATTATATTGGAAACTTTTTAATTGCAAGTACTGATTCGTTCAAGAATTTAGGTGTCCTATTTCGATCTGACCTTCATCCCTCTTCCCACGTTGATCATGTAATATCTAACCCTTCTAAACTTCTTGGATTAATCAAGCAGTCTTCCTCTGTTTTCAAGCATGACAAAGTTATAATTCTTCTCTACAAGCAGTTTATACTTCCCATTTTTGATTCTTGTGATATTATCTGGTTCCCACAACAGGAATATATTTTTCACAGACTTGAGAGAATTCAAATTAAATTCATTAAATTCGTATACTATCAAAATCACACTGCCTTTCACCTTCGAAATTACGGAGCTCTTTGTGGTCGCTTCAGAATCATTCCTCTTCACTCTAGACGACAACTACATGGGTCTCTTTTTGTTTAAAATATCATAAACGCTCTTATGGATTCTCCATCTCTTCTTGAACCTTTCGCTATACCCCGTTTGAATTCTAGTTATAAAATTAATTTCTCACTGCCTGTTCCTCGTACTCATCACTTGTTTGGTAGTCCCCTGTTTCATTTCTTTCAGATAATGAATTATTACAATATTGATTTTGCTCTTAATCCATCTATCTTTAAGAATTTTCTCCTTACTCTGTTTTCTTAATGTAAATTTTGCATGTATTTTAATTCTAGTTCTATATTGATTACTACTGTTTTGTATTTTATGTAATTCCTGGCATTCTCACCTTTATTTAGGTTCTGTGTGCCCTGTGTGTGAGAAACGTGTATATAAATAAATAAATAAATATCTTCCAGAATTAAATTTCAAATCATTAGTTTCACTGCAACTTTCAAAGTACATACCTCACTATACTATTTTCATAAGAGGATATTCCATAAAATGTTGACAAAGTTCCAAATATTGCTGGTGGTATTAGCAATCTGATGTAAAATGCTTGAAATGCAAAATACAAACCAGTCTTGTCACCAAAATACTTCCTGTAAACATAAAATAAATGTATAAAAAACAAGTAATATAAAAAAAAAAATTTTAAAGTCAATTCCTACTTAGGTCAACAAAGAAAAATTTTATTTTAGTTACTTTTTATTAAATAATTACAATTAATATAAATATGTATATACATATGACAGAATCACATCGGTTATCACGGAGACAGGTGAACCAACAATTGATGACAAAGATTTTAAGGAGAGAAATTGGAATTGAACCCAAAGCATAAAATTTCTTCAATTTTATTTTTTGAGAAAAATCCTTCATTCTAACCACTAAGCCACAACTGCTAACTCACTCTCGAAAATCATTTGGATAAAACATCTACTTAAAGCAAAAATTTTCAAAAATTTATCAAAAAATTATTGATTTTCGCAAGAATTGAACTCGCATTCTTCACCTTCACGTGAAAAATACTGAAATCCTTGCATTTTACCGATTGAGCTACTGCCTGTTGATTTCAATTTTATTCCTAAATTTATATCCTGCTAAATATCTTATGTGTAGTGCTGTTTCCCATGTGTAGTACTTTACATTTGTCAATGTTAAACTTCATTTGCCACCTCTCAGCCCATCTGCTCAACCTTTCCAGATCCTGTTGCAGCAGCATAGTGTCAGTAGTGTCCTTGACAACCCTGCCAACCTTTGTGTCGTCTGCAAACTTGGACATTAAGCTTGATATACCATCATCAATATCATTTATAAATACAGAAAACAATAATGGACCCAACACTGAGCCCTGAGGGACTCCACTAATAACATTAGTCCACGATGAGCAGTGTCCATTGATTACCACTCTCTGTCTTCTCCCCATCAACCACCCCTTTATCCATTGCAGCAATTTGCCTCCAATGTCACACTGCTCCAATTTGTATAGCAGTCTTCCATGTGCAACAGTATCAAAAGCCTTTCTAAGATCCAAGTATATAATATCAAAGCTATTCCCTGCATCCAGTTCTTTTGTGACTGCATCATAGTATCCAATCAAATTGGTCAGGCAAGACTTCCCCTTAACAAAAGCATGCTGTGTCCGAGCTATAACTGAAGTCTTGTCTAAATGATCCTGCAGTGCTTCTTTAACCAGTGCCTCCATTAATTTTCCTGGAACAGAAGTTAAGCTCACAGGTCTATAATTATTTGTGTCAGCCTTTGATCCTCCTTTGTGAATTGGGGTCACATTTGCACATTTCCAGTCTATGGGTACCTCCCCTGAGTCCAAGGAAGCTCTCATAATTATGGCTAAGGGTTTGCTTACTTCCTTTGCTGCTTCCTTTAATATAACTGGATAGATCCCAAACACCCAGGGTGCCTTTCTTGTGTTTATCTTCAAAAATTTCTCCTCCACTTTACTCCCAGTTATTTCAAGATTCTGTAGCTTACTGCTAGAGTTGAATACACCTCTGGCATTCCCCTCGCTGAATAACTCCTCATGTGTGAATGTCGATGCAAAATATTGATTTAGTTTGTTAGCTACCTGAGCAGGATCATCAACAGTTGACCGATCAATATCAAGTGGACCAATCTTGATTCACTTTGAGTAATTTGATGTTGTATAAAAAGAGAATGTTGCTATTGCAAATAGTGGCAAATCTGATGCAGTGGGAGAGTATTACATTAGAATGTACTTTTTTTCAAATATAGGAGTGCCAATGGGTGAAGCTGACAATTTTGAAGTTAAAAGCATCTTTTATTATATATGTTAATGGCAGTATGAGAGCTATTGATATTAATGACCAGGTTTAAGTAATTAGTATTCTTATTTGTTCTCTCCAGAGTAAGTTCTGGAGGATAAATACAAGAAAAGTCCTATATAAATGTAGGGTAGTTGATTACTAACAAGTCATCTATATATTCTGTAAATCATTATGTCTGAGGGTAGGAAGGTCTCAGACCAGTATAGGTTAGCTAAGACACAGCTGGTGGGGGTACCTTCGGTTTGCAAGTATACAGTATTCCATCAAATATTCGCACATTATGAGGAGTTATTCAGGGAGGGGAATGCCAGAGGTGTATTGAACTCTGGGTGAGCTAGATGGTTTTGTAATAACTGAGAGCAAAGTGGAGGAGAAATTGTCGAAGATAAATAAGAAAGGCACCTGGGATGGATGGGATTCATCCAGTTATATTTAAGGGGGCAGAAAAGGAAGTAAGCAAAACCTTAGCCATAATTATGAGAGCTTCCTTGGACTCGGGGGAGGGGGAGGGGGAGGTACCCATGGACTGGAGATGTGCAACTGTGATCCCAATTCACAAAGGAGGATCAAACAGCGACATGTCTTATATCTTGTAGATGTCTCGTAGATGTCTTATATTGATGTAGTATCTCAGCTGGTGAAGAATTAATCCATATTTTGAAGGCTTCAATGGGGATGTTATGAGAGTAAGAAAGCTTAAAGAAGTTGGGCAAACTTTGATATAACTATTTTTTTTGAAAATTGTGAAGCTGATTTTAGAGTACAACCTGTATTTGAAGCCATAAGACGTGATGCTTTTTAGTTCCTGATTTAGTATAATATTTAGGTTGCCAGTTATGATATGACCAAAGAGTGTGTCAAGAAAAGGTTGTAAATTTTGCTGATGGCGAATACGACCATGGGAAATGGGCTCAAGATCAAATTTATCCATGTTAATAATTACAGGCTATCAGTCCAAATAGTTTAGTATATCTGTATCTGGATATAATGTTAAAATTCTGGCAGCCAGCAGGAAGTACGTCAGCCAATTTATTAATGCAGCTGTTAATATTGAAATTGTCCAAGCCTACATTGTATTTAAACATTGTGGTAGTATTATCTTGGCTATCCAGATTGATGCTGGATTTTAATCAAAATTTACAAATGTCTGTTTTTAGGTGAAGTAAATGTTTATAGGTTCAAATAGGTTCAGAATATAGGTTCATCAGTGCTGTTAGAAACATGCTGTGGATGCATGTATGGGCATGGAGTTGTAGTGGCATGTGATGCAAGAAAGCAAGTGTATGAGCTTATGCAGCATCACCCAAAAAAAAAAAAAAAATCACACCATTCCCTCCAAATGCCTGTCCAGTTCCTCCTTAAATTTATTTAATCTATCAACATTAGCATTAACATTAGCATTAGTAGAGACATATGATGCAAGAAAGCAAGCTTATGCAGCATCAGCCAAAAAAAAAAAAAAAAAAAAAAAAACAGTGTCCACTTCACCCCTCCGTTCGTTCGAAATACCTGTCCAGCTGAGCCTTAAATTTATTTAGACTATCAACTTCCACAACAGGGGATGGAAGTCTGTTCCACCAACCAACTACCTGCTGGCTAAAGGCAAATTTCCGCACATCGATCCTACATCTGTCTTTCCTCAATTTGAATTTATGACCTCACAGGTGATTATTCTGAGCAAGAGGAAGAATCCCATCAGCATTGAGCATGCTCAAACCAGTCAAGGCTTTGTACACCTCTATCAGATCACCTCGCCGGTGCTTAGTCTCCAGACACTGTAATTTGCAAAACTTAAGCCTTTCTTCGTAAGAGCAACCCTTCGTTCAGTTCACTAACCTTGTTGCCCTTCTCTGTACTCGTTCCAGCAGCTCTACATCCTTCTTGAAATGAGGCCTCCAGACCGGTATACAGTACTGAAGGTGCATCCTGACCATTGCCATATACAAGGGAATAATCAGCTCCCTATCCCTGCTAGAAAAATTCCTGTATATCATTGATAAGACACCATGAGCTACACTTGCAGCTCGTCTGCACTGCTCAGAGAACTTCATATCTGCCTGCACAATTACCCCCAGGTCCCTTTCATTCTCTACCACTGTCAGTGTAGTACCACAGAGTTGATACGTTCCTCTGGGGTTGCTGTTTCCCATATGTAGTACTTTACATTTGTCAATATTAAACTTCATTTGCCACCTCTCAGCCCATCTGCTCAACCTTTCCAGATCCTGTTGCAGCAGCAGCAGCAGCAGCAGCAGCATAGCATCAGTAGCGTCTTTAACAACCCTGCCAACCTTTCTAACGTCTGCAAACTTGAACATTAAGCTTGATATACCATCATCAATATTATTTATAATTACAGAAAACAATAATGGACCCAACACTGAACTCTGACGGACTCCACTAATAACATTAGTCCACGATGAGCAGTGTCCATTAATTACCACTCAACCAGCCCTTTATCCATAGCAACATTTTCCCATCAATGCCACACTGCTCCAATTTGTGCAGTAGTCTTCCATGTGCAACAGTATCAAAAGCCTTTCTAAGATCCAAATATATAATATCAAAGTTATTCCCTACATCCGATTTGTTTGTGAGTACATCATAGTATCCAATCAAATTGGTCAGGCAAAACCTTCCCTTAACAAAACCATACTGTGGCTCAGCTATAACTGAATTCTTGTCAAGATGATCCTGCAATGCTTCTTTAACCAGTGCTTCTATTAATTTTCCTGGAACAGAAGTTAAACTCACAGGTCTATAATTACTTGTGTCAGCCTTTGATCCTCCTTTGTGAATTGGGGTTACATTTGCACATCTCCAGTCTGTGGGTACCTCCCCTGAGTCCAAGGAAGCTCTCATAATTATGGCTAACGGATTGATTACTTCCTTTGCTGCATCCTTTAATATAACTGGATAGATCCCATCCACCCCAGGTGCCTTTCTTGTATTTATCTTCAACAATTTCTCCTCCACTTTACTCTCAATTATTACAAGATCATCTAGCTCACTGCCAGTGTTTACTTCATCTATGGCATTCCCCTTCCTGAATAACTCCTCATGTGTGAATGTAGATGCAAAATAGTGATTTAGTTTGTTAGCTACCTGAGCAGGATCATGAACAGTTGAACCATCGATATCAAGTGGACCAATCTGATTCATCCCCTTCCTTCCAGAGTTTACATAAGCATCCCTTGCCAAAGATTTCTCGTAATCTGCCTTCGCCTGCCTAACCTCCTTTGTAACTTGGTTACAGATCAACTTATATCTATCATAGGCTTCTGTGTTACATGTTAATTTATATGTATCCCATGCATTTTTCTTCTCTGCCATATGTCTCATTAGTTCATCTGACATCCATTTAGGCCTGAACCTTGAACAATATTTCTTAGTTGGTATGTAAAGCCTAGTAGCTTCCAAGATAAGTTCTTTGAATGCTTCCCATTTTGAGTTTGCTGTTGGTAACATCATCAGTTAGTCCCACTGTATAGAATTTAAATGCTGTCTCAGACCATCATAGTCGCCTTTACGAAAGCAATAACCCTTCCCTTTACCCCTGATGGTAGTTACCTCCTTGAGTAAATCCCACTTCAGCACACTGTGATCACTGCCACCTAGTGGTTCCTGTATCTGCAGATTCTTAATGCATGAAGAATCACTACTGATAATCAAATCAAGAGTATTGTTCCCTCTAGTTGCCTCCCGAACATGCTGATTTAGAAAACAATCATCCAATAAATCCACAAAAGCCTTGCTAGTGTGTCAGTGACTAACCCACAAATTCCAGTCAATATCTGGGAAATTAAAATCCCCCATTATAAGACTCTCTGATTTACTGGCCCACTCTCTTTCCCTGCACAGTTTCTTATCATACTCATCAGTCATTAGGCCTATAGCACACTCCTACTCTCAATTTTGATCTCCCAATGCTTATGTCACACCAAACTGACTCGACACTGCACTGTCCAGCGATGTCGACTGGCTTCACTTCCTTGGATTTTATGTATTTCTTAACTACTAGCATAACCCCTCCTCCCTTGCTATCCTGTCTATCCTTTCTGTAGACGTTGTACTTCCCAAATTCCAGTTGTGTATTACTTATATCTGTGTGACACCACGTCTCTGATATCTCAACAATAACCGCCTTTGATGCTTTGAGCAATACCTCAAATTCATCAAATTTATTTACCAAACTCCTAGCATTAGTGTACATGCACCTGTTCTTTTTCTTAGCTACCCTAACACAACCCACGTGTTTACTTGTACCCCAATGGCTCCCAGTAGTCTCTGAAATATCCTGCATCTTATTTTCCAGGCTGTTGCTCATTCCAATAGAAGCAGTGCAAGAATCACTTTCACCTCTGCCAGTGACTACTGTTAATCTATTAGTCCTTGTATCCCCCCAATCTAGCAGTTTTCCAATCCACCTAAGACTGCCTCGATAGCATCAGCAAACATTCTTGCACCCTTTCTATTTAAGTGTATCCCATCCCTGTCGAAGCAGTGTCTCCTGTTAACAAGCACAGACCAGGCTGAAAAAAATTCTACCCTTTGAGCCTTGCACAACCTTTCCAAGGCCCCAAAGACAGATGGAAGTTTGTTCCAGCAATTAACCACCCGCTGGCTAAAGGCAAATTTCCGCACATCTGTTCTACATCTGTCTTTTCTTAATTTGAATTTATGTCCCCTTAGGTTCGTAATCTGAACAAGTGGAAGGATCCCATCAGAATTCAGCATGCTGAAACCATTCAGGGCCTTATACACCTCAATTAGATCACCGTGCAGGTGACTAGTCTCCAGCCACTGCAATTTGCAGAACTTAAGCCTCTCTTGATAAGAGGATCCCTTCATTCCCCTCACCAATCTTGTTGCCCTTCTTTGTACATGTCAAGCAAATCTACATCATTCCTAAAATGAGGCCTCCAGACCTGTACGCAGTACTCAAGGCGTGGCCTGACCATTGCCTTATACAGAGGGACAATCACCTCCTTTTCCCTGCTAGCAAAATTCCTATATATCATTGACAAAACCCCATGACCTGCCCTGGTAGCTTGTCTGCCAGGGCACGTCATGGGGTTTTGTACTACACCTGTATACAGTACTTTGCATTTGTCAAGGTTAAACTTCGGTTGCCACTTCTTAGCCCATCTGCCCAAATTATCTAGATCCTGTTGCAGTAGCACACTGCACTTGCTGTCATTAACAACCCTGCCAACCTTTGTATCATCTGCAAACTTCAACACTAAACCTGATATACCTTCATAAATATCATTGATAAATATACAAAACAAAAGAGGACCCAACACCAAACCCTGTGGGACTCCACTAATAACATTAGTCCACAAAGAGCAGCACCCATTGATTACCACCCTCTATCTTCTCTCACTCAACCATCCTTTTATCCATTGTAGCAACTTTTTTTTTAAATTTAAATCCCAAACACGAAAGGTATCAAAACCTATAGTACTTAGTACCATGCATGGGTTGAAAGAGAAGTATGGGGGGGGTGCCCAAAACTTTGCTCTAGAGACTAACCATGGGTTTCACCACTTGAAGCCTCCAATAAGCAAAGTGGTGGTGTTGCACCGGTCGATGAGAGTCATCTACCACCTATAAACTTACCCTTAATACCATTCTGCTCCAATTTGTACAATAGTCTTCCATGCGCAAATGTCAAACGCATTGCTGAAATCCAAATATACGATATCAGAATTATTTTTTGCATCCAGTTCCTTTGTAACCATATCATAATATCCTATCAAATTTGTTGGAAAAGACTTTCCCTTACCAAACCCATGCTGGGTCTGAATTTTGCTGCAGTCTTGTCTAGATGATCCTACAATGCATCTTTAACCAGTGACTCCATTATTTTACCTGGAACAGAAGTTAAACTAACTGGTCTGTAATTACTCGTGTCACCCTTCGATCCCCCTTTGTGAATTGGGGATTCATCTGCACATCTCCAGTCCGTGGTAGACCTCCCCTGAGTCCAAGAATGCTCTCATAATTATGGCTAAGGGTTTGCTTAGTTGCTTTGCTGCCTCCTTTAATATAACTGGATAGATCCCACCCACCCCAGGTGCCTTTCTTATGTTTAACTTCAACAATTTCTCCTCCACTTTGCTCTCAGTTATTACAAAATCATTAAGCACCCTGCTACAATTTGATAACCTTCTGCCATTTTCAAACCTTAGTAACTCCTCATGTGTGAATGTAGATGCAAAATACTCATTCAGTTTGTTTGCTATCTGAGCAGGATCATCAACAGTCAAACCATCAATATCAAGTGGACCAATGAGATTCATCCCCTTCCTTTTAGAGTTTATATAAGTAAAGAAATCCTTGCTGTTTTTCTTAGCATCTTTTGCCAAAGATTTCTCATAATCTGCCTTCGCCTGCCTAACCTTCTCTGTGATCTGATTACAGTCTAGCTTATATCTGCCATAGGCTTCTGAGTCGCTTGATAATTTTTATGCATCCCACGCATTTTTCTTCTGTGTCACAAGTCTCATTAGTTCATTTGATAACTATTTAGGCCAAAACCTTGAACAATATTTGTTAACAGGTATGAAACCTTTAGTAGTATCCACAATTAATTCCTTGAATGCTTCCTACTTAGAATTTACTGTTGGTAACATCGTCAGTTGATCCCACTGTACAGAATTTAAAAACTGTCTGAGACCAATGTACTCACCTTTACAGAAGCAAAAACCCTTTCCTTTACCCCTGATTGTAATTATATCTTTAAGTAAATCCCACATCGGTACACTGTGATCACTGCCACCTAGTGGTTCCTTTATCTGCAAATTCTTAATACACGAATGATCACTGTTGATAACCAGATCACGAGTATTACCCTCTCTGGTTGCCTCTCGAATATGCTGCTGCAGAAAACAATCATTCAGTAAATCTGCAAAGTCTTACTAGTGTGGGAGTGACCAACCCACAAGTTCCAGTCAATATCTGGGAAGTTAAAATCCCCCATTATAAGACATTCTGATTTACTAGCCCACTCTATTTCTCTGTACAATTTTTCATTGTACTCATTTGAGTCATTAGGCCTAAAACACACTCCTACTCTTATTTTTGCTTTCGCACCCCAAATTCCAGTTCTGCATTCCTTATATCTGTGTGACATCACTTCTCTGCTATCCCAACAATATCCGCCTTTGATGTCTTGACCAACACTTCAAATTCATCAAATTTATTTACTATACTTCTAGAATTGGCATACATACAAGTATACATGTACCTATCCTTATTATTAGTTACCCTAACACATCCCATATACCCACCTACTTCACGATGACTGCCATCCGTCACTGAAACCCCCCCCAGCACTCCTCGCTCCAGGTCGCTACTTATTCTAATAGAAGTTGTGCAAGAATGACCTTCACCTCTGCCTGCGGCTACTTTTAACCTTTTAGTCTGTGAATCCCCCCAAGCTAGCAGTTTTCCGACCCACCTAACACTGCCTCGATAGCATCAGCAAATATTCTTACACCCTTTCTATTTAAATGTATCCCATCCCTGTAGAAGCAGTGTCTCCTGTTAACAAGCACAGACCACCCTGAAAAAAATTCTACCCCTTGAGCCTTGCACATTCCCTCCAGGGCCGAATTGATTGACAAGGCTCTCATCATGTATTCCCTTCTATCGTGTCTGGGCAGAATTGAAGACACCTTCAAATTTAACCCTGACTCACGACTTTTTGCAACACTGACCTGTACTTAGTATTAGTATTAGTAACGGCCGTATGGTGCAAGAAAGCCTATGGCTTATGCTGCACCAGCCAAAAAAAAAAAAAAAAAAAAAAAATCCGAACAAAACAATGATAAAAACAAAAATTAAATAAATAAATAATAATAATTAATAAATAAATAAAAATAATGAAATAAAAAGGAAATTAATCCTATCATCCTATGCGCTTCCCTTACCCGAAAGTACTATCCAGATGACCTTTGAATTTCCCCAAACTGTCGGCCTCTACCACCCATGAAGGCAACTTATTCCAATAATTTATAACTCGCTGGCTAAAATAAAACTTCCTGCAGTCCAATCTAAACATTTCCCCCCGTAACTTGAATTTATGTCCCCTAGTTCTAGCATCATTTATAATCTTGAAAATTTTGTCCTCATTCATTTTACTGATGCCTCTCAGAGCCTTAAACACCTCAATCAAATCTCCTCTAAGGTGTCTAGTTTCCAAACCCTGCAACCCACATATTCGAAGTCTTTCTTCATAAGGACGCCCTTTTGCCGATCTCACCAGGCGAGTTACCCTTCTTTGCACCCTTTCAAGAAGCTCGATGTCTTTCTTTAGGTGCGGTCTCCATACTTGAACACAGTATTCCAAGTGTGGTCTAACATAATACTTGTTAAGTAAATCTGCAGATCTCCTACTCTTAATGTCTTTGGTGCCAACATGTAAAACAATATCACCTTTTGTGCCCTTTAAAGATGATATATGCTTTATAACGTCATCAACTTTTGCTCCTGGCAGACATACCCTGATCCTATTCCATCTATCCTTTTTACACAATATATTCCCCATCTCCCTGACAATAGAGTCACCAACAATAACTAACTCCTGTGGGACCAGCACATTCTGCCTTGGAGATTGCCGCTGTGTTGCCTGATGCCCAGGAGTGAGCTCTGGCATTGAGTTGGTCAGCTGAGAGCTTGATGGGCCCCTCATATTAATTTCTTCTATGGCATCTATCCTACACCTCAAGCTGTCATAGATGCCCAGTAGAATGCTGAGTTGATGCCTAATTTCTAGACACTCTCTGCACCTGGCACACACAAAGACATCCTCCTTGGCTATATCATGTTCTATTCCAGAGAGTTTGGCAAACATTTCACAATTTGCACATTTTTTTAGGCTGTGATGCATTGGAGGATCGACCCCCTCAGTTCTCCTCCGAGTCACAGCACTCCTGCCACTTTGTGCCCGTTGCTTTGCTGCTCTAGTCTGGGGCATGATAGTTTAAATTAATAAGATCAATAAATTTAATTAATTAATTGTCAATACTAAATGCAGTGAATCCTAAATGCAGTGATGCGTATTACGCTATATAATTATACATTAGAGCTGCCTAGTTACCACAATTAAAAATTTGACTTCCCTACTACTCTATACAAAAACAATGGCTGCAAAATTCGAACAAAATAACAGTTTTATATATTAAGTAGTAATCTACGAAACCTCTTTATCTAAATTAAAAATAAAAATAACTAGCGTAACTATAACTATAAGACTACGTATAAAGTACAATATAAACTAACAATTAGGTAAATAAAAAGGCAAACACTTATGGTTTTTTTGGAGCCTGTAATTCACAGTTGTAATTTTTATAGAGAGTCAGTGCCCTCCTCAAGACAATGCTTGTTATAACATTTGTTAAATTTTAAATAGAAGTGGGGATGAGCGGAATCAGAGGTTGTAACCCCAACACAATTCAGACTAGAAGCATTGGATGATGGCTTGCTCTGTGTGGTGTGTGATAAATGTGAATGTTGTAAGCTTGAGAAATGTGTCAAGGAGCTGTACAGAGCATAAGCTCCCGGGTTCAGATTTATCCTACTCTGCCCATGTAGTATGTTATTACTAAGTTGACAATTCATAAAAAGAATGTAAACAATTTAAAAAAATACAGTAAAATAAAAAATAACAAATAAAAAGTAATAGTTCAAAATGAAACATAATCATAATATAATCAATAATATTCTCAAAACAATACCAAAGGCAAGGTGCCAAGAAGAATAAAAGTTTGTGAATATGTGAATGTTTGTGAATGTGAAATGTTTGAAAATATGTGAATAATTATCATGTATTGTCTCCAAAAAGTTGGTAAAAAATGAGAAATAATCTTTATCCACAGTCTCCAAAAGCGGAAAAGTCAGAAAGGTGAAAAACTGAATTATATTGGAATATAAAGCAATTCAAGGCAGCGTAAGCAATGCCAAGACAATGCTTGTGAAGTACATTATACAAATAATAATAATAATAGGTTATAGTGATAAAACGGAACATCTAAAATGATGTATACGTCTGCTCGCTTTTCTGTCTGCTACATATATAATCATAACAGAAACAGAGGCAGTGCTGTGTTTCCTTTGGTTTCGGCCTTGTTGATGTAGTTAAAACCTTAAGACCTACAGCATTAAGTACCATTTATATATTTACATTTAATTTTATTTAAAATTTTATTTAAAATCTTTCTATACAATAAAATTATTTTCCTCCTAATGATATTTCTTCATCCAATGGGAGAAGAGGGATGCGGGTTACATGTAATATGCAACAAATACAAAAATACATAACAGAAGCTTGTTTTACTGTGGTAAAACAAGCTTCGGTTTAAGTACGGTTGTGCACTATCTAACACAACTACATGGTACCATTCTTCATTTCCATATGTAACGTATTTATTTATATAAACTAAAAACAACAAGGCCTAAAATTTTAAGATTTTATATCTATATAATATCTGTGTAGATATACCATAGACAACTCTTAAATAAAAACTATGATCATAGTGTGAAAGGCACCCACTGATGAAAAGTCAACTAGCATTGAAACAGTACATCTGGGTGGTGGTGCCCACTGAGAATAAATAACAATAGTCTTCTCTATTAGTGAAGCGTTACTTACTTGGGGTAGTGAAATACTTGGTAACTTGTGAAGGATGAGCATAATATTGCTAATAGGAGAGACTGCTTCTACAGGGATGGGATACACTTAAATAGAAAGGGTGCAAGAATATTTGCTGATGCTATATATTGGGGATTCCCAGACTAAAAGATTAACAGTAGCCACAGGCAGAAGCAAAAGTGATTCTTGCACTGCTTCTACTGTAATGAGCAGCTGCCTAGAGAGCAAGTTGCTGAAACAAGTAAATCACGGAACAAGTAAATACATGGGCTGGGTCAGGGTAACTAAGAGTAAGAACAAGTGCATGTATACTTGCATGTACAGTAATGCCAGAAGTATAGTAAATAAGCCTACGACAGATATAAGATAACCTGTAATCAAGTCACAAAGGTAGTTAGGCAGGTGAAGGCAAATTACGAGAAATCTTTGGCAAAGGACGCAAAGAAAAACAGCAGAGTTCTTTACTTATGAAAACTCTAGAAGGAATGGGATGAATCAGATTGGTCCATTTAGCATAGATGGTTCGACTATTGATGATCCTGCTCAAGTAGCTGATAAACTGAATGAGTATTTTGCATCTACATTCACGCATGAGGAGTTATTCAAGAAGGGGAATGCCAGATATTTATCAAACTCTAACAGGGAGCTAAATGATTTTGTGATAACTGAGAGCAAAGTGGAGGAGAAATTGTTGAAGTTAAACATAAAAAAGGCACCTCGGGCAGATGGAATCTATCCAGTTATAATGAAGGAGGCAGCAAGGGAAGTAAGCAAACCCTTAATCATAATTATGAGAGCGTCCTTAGAGTCAGGGGGGGTCCCCACGGACTGGAGATGTGCAAATGTATCCCCAATTAACAAAGGGGGTTCAAAGGGCGACACAAATAATTATAGACCTGTTAGTTTAAATTCTGTTACGGGGAAAATAACGGAGTAACTGGATAAAGAAGTGATACAGGATCACCTAGACAAGACAGCAGCAGTAGTTTAGACACAGCATGGTTTTGTTAAAGGGAAGTCTTGTCTGACCGATTTGATTGGATACTACAATGTTGTCACAAATAATCAAAAATAATAATTTTGATATATACAGTCAGTCCTCGTATAGCACGTGTTTATATTACACGAATTCGATCATACACGATTTATAAATAGGGGAACGATATCTTATATAAAACGAACCGAATTTGCTTATGCACGATTCGCCTTTGTGTTTACAAGAAATGGCAGTCGAATGCGGAATCACCCCAACTGAACGCAAGACAATAGGAATGAAGAGAAGATTCTGAAAATGTATTTATGTGTTTTATATCAGTGAAGGGGAAACACATTTCATATTAATAATGTAAAAACCAACACAATTCCAGCTATCGGTATAATCGCAAATGCAATTAGATCGAATTTACTACCAGTTTATAACAGATTCCAATAGCAGAAACGCAACTGGAAATTGTTTTTATTGTTTTATGGTAGTAACCCCTAGAAATGTGCTTAAGTAAAATGTGAGGTGTTAATAGTGTATCTCTGCCTTTACGGTGTTGTTTATTCAGTTGCTACACGCGCGCAGCTTTGTTTATGTGTATCAAGCATGCCTCCTTGTTTTGTAATTGTGCTTTATTCCCTAAAAATACTTAAAATACTTAAAAGGTGTGAAAAGGAAACATCCTGGTGAAGACACTGCAGATTCAGAGAGGAAAAAAAAAAGCAATATCGATAAACAGAGGCGGACTGGATCAAAAATTCTTACCCGGGAAAATTTATAGTAGCCTCATATTGGCGTTTATGGCCAAAATCACACCGGCCTCCGGCCAACCGGGGCTTCCCCGGTAAGGCTTATGGCCAGTTCACCTCTGTCGATGAGAAAAAATATGAAATTGTGAAACGCTTTGAGTGAAATGAAAGACCATGTGATATTGCACGTGCTACAGACCTAAATGAGGCAACGCCGAGAATTACAAAGAAGGCAGAGAAAATAAAAACAACTTTCACAGCAGGAACAACTCAAAGTGTAATTAAGACACAAAGAATTGGAAGAGATGCAACGGCTGTCAAATGTTTGGATAGAAAATCAAACAAAAAACAAGTTTGCTTACGATAGAAGCAAAAGCATTAGCAATATTTTATTACGTAATAGTCATAATAAAATACTTATGCATTTTATTACGATTATTTATTGTGGTTGGTAATGTTTTGGTTACAAATGTGTGTCCAATCTTAGGTGGTCGGCACCTAACCATATTTTTCCCATAGGGCCTGTTGTTTATATTGCACGATTTTGCATTGCACGAGGGTTTCTAGGAACACAACTGTCGTGCTATACGAGGACTGACTGTACTTGGATTTCAGGAAAGCTTTTGATACAGTTCCACATGGAAGACTGCTCTATAAATTGGAGCGGTATGGCATTATGGCAAGTTCCTGCAATGGATAAAGGGATGGTTGAGTGCAAGATGGCAGAGAAAATAAATGTGGAAATAAATGCACACTACTCTATGTGAACTAATGTTATCAGCAGAGATCTCCCAAGGTTTGGTGCTGAGCACGTTGTTTTTTGTATTTATGAATGATATCGATGAAGGTATATCAGGATTAATGTCCAAGTTTGCAAATGATACAAAGATTGGCGGGGTTGTTAACGACAGTAAAGACAGTATGCTACTGCAACAGGATATAGAAAAGTTAGGCAGATGGGCTTGGAAGTGGCAATTGAAGTTTAACATTGCAGGTCATAGAGTTTTGCCAATGATAGCATTAGCATAAGTAGAGGCATATGATACAAGAAAGCAAGCTTATGCAGCATCAGCCAAAAAAAAAAAAAAAAAACTTCCACTTCACCCCCTCCGTTCATTCAAAATACCTGTCCAGCGCAGCCTTAAATTTATTTCGGCTATCAACTTCAACAACAAGGGATAGAAGCCTGTTCCACCAACCAACTACCTGCTGGCTAAAGCCAAATTTCCGTACATCTGTCCTACATCTGTCTTTCCTCAATTTGAATTTATGCCCTCTCAGGTGATTATTCTGAGAAAGTGGAAGAATCCCATCAGCACTGAGTATGCTCAAACCATTCAAAGCTTTATACACCTCAATCAGATCAACTCACAGATGTTTAGTCTCCAGAAACTGTAATTTGCAAAACTTAAGCCTTTCTTCGTAACATCAGTGTAGTACCACAGAGTTGATATGTTGCTCTGGGGTTTTGATGTTTCCCATATGTAGTACTTTACATTTGTCAATGTTAAACTTCATTTGCAACCTCTCAGCCCATCTGCTCAACCTTTCCAGATCCTGTTGCAATAGCAGCAGCATAGTGTCAGTAGCGTCCTTAACAACCCTGCCAACCTTTGTATTGTCTGGAAACTTGGACATTAAGCTTGATATACCATCATCAATATTATTTATAAATACAGAAAACAATAATGGACCCAACACTGAACTCTGAGGGACTCCACTAATAACATTAGTTCATGATGAGCAGTGTCCATTGATTACCACTTTCTGTCTTCTCTCCCTCAACCACCCCTTTATCCACAGCAGCAATTTGCCACCAATGCCACACTGCTCCAATTTGTGCAGCAGTCCTCCATGTGCAACAGTATCAAAAGCCTTTCTAAGATCCAAGTATATAATATCAAAGTTATTCCCTGCATCCAGTACCTTTGTGACCACATCGTAGTATCCAATCAAATTGGTCAGGCAAGACTTTCCCTTAGCAAAACCATGTTGTGTCCGAGCTATAACTGAAGTCTTTTCTAGATGATTCTACAGTGCTTCTTTAACCAGTGCTTCCATTAATTTTCCTGGAACAGAAGTTAAACTCACAGGTCTATAATTACTTGTGTCAGCCTTTGATCCTCCTTTGTGAATTGAGGTCACATTTCCACATCTCCAGTCAATGGGTACCTCCCCTGAGTTCAAGGAAGCTCTCATAATTATTGCTAAGGGTTGGCTTACTTCCTTTGCTGCCCCCTTTAATATAACTAGATAGATCCCATCCACCCCAGGTGCCTTTCTTGTGTTTATCTTCAACAATTTCTCCTCCACTTTACTCTCAGTTATTACAAGATTATCTAGCTTACTGCTAGACTTGAATACACCCCTGGCATTCCCCTCGCTGAATAACTCCTCATGTCTGAATGTCGATGCAAAATATTCATTTAGTTTGTTAGATACCTGAGCAGGATCATTAACAGTTCAACCATCGATATCAAGTGGATGATCTGATTCATCCCCTTCCTTCTACAGTTTACATAAGTAAAGAACTCTTTGCTGTTTTTCTTTGCATCCTTTGCAATAATGAACCCAACTGTATAGAATTTAAATACTGTCTAAGACCATCGTAGTCGCCTTTACGAAAGCAATAACCCTTATCTTTACCCCTAATGGTAATTAGGGATTTCTCGTAATCTGCCTTCGCCTGCCTAACCACCTTTGTAACTTGGTTAGAGATCAACTTGTATCTATCATAGGTTTCTGTGTCACCTGTTAATTTATATGTATCCCATGCATTTTTCTTCTCTGCCATATGTCTCATTAGTTCATCAAACATCCATTTAGGTCTAAACCTTGAACAATATTTCTTAGTTGGTATGTAAAGCCTAGTAGCTTCCAAGATAAGTTCTTTGAATGGTTGTTATTTTGAATTTGCTGTTGGTAACATCATCATTAATTTTTTCCCACTGTATAGAATTTAAATACTGTCTAAGACCATTTTAGTCGCCTTTACGAAAGCAATAACCCTTCCTTTTACCCCTAATGGTAATTACCTCTTTGAATAAATCCCATTTCAGCACACTGTGATCACTGCCACCTAGTGATTCCTTTATCTGCAGATTCTTAATGCATGATGAATCACTACTGATAATCACAACGAGAGTATTACTCCCTCTAGTTGTCTCCCAAACATGCTGACGTAGAAAACAATCATCCAATAAATCCACAAAAGCCTTGTGGATTTGTAAGTGACCAACTTACAAATTCCAGTCAATATCTGGGAAATTAAAATCTCCCATTATGACTCTCTGATTTACTGGTCCACTCTATTTCTCTGTACAGTTTCTTATTATACTCATCAGAGTCATTAGGCCTATAGCACACTCCTACTCTCAATTTTGACCTCCCAATGATTATGTCACACCAAACTGACTCAACACTGCACTGTCCAGCGATGTCGACTGGCTTCGCTTCCTTGGATTTTACGTGTTTCTTAAGTAATAGCATAACCCTTCCTCCCTTCCTATCCTGTCTATCCTTTCTGTACACATTGTACCCCCCAAATTCCAGTTCTGCATTCCTTATCTCTGTGTGACACCACGCCTTTGATATCCCAACAATATCTGTCTTTGATGTTTTGACCAAACCTCAAAGTCATCAAATTTATTTAAGAAACTCATAGCATTGGTGTACACGCAAGTATACATGCACCTGTTCCTATTCTTAGTTACCCAAACACAACCCATGTGTTTACTTGTACCGCAATGACTCCCAGCAGTCTCTGAACTATCCTGCATCTTGTTTCCCAGACGTCTGCACATTCCAATAGAAGCACTGCAAGAATCACTTTTACCTCTGCCAGTGGCTACTGTTAATCTATTAGTCCTTGTATCCCCCCAAGCTAGCAGTTTTCCAACCCACCTAACACTGCCTCGATAGCACCAGCAAATATTCTTGCACCTTTTCTATTTAAGTGTATCCCATCCCTGTAGAAGCAGTCTCTCCTGTTAACAAGTACAATCCAGGCTGAAAAAAACTCTACCCCTTGAGCCTTGCACAATCTTTCCAGGGCTGAATTGATCGACAAGGCTCTCATCATATATTCCCTCCTATCGTGTCTGGGCAGAATTGAAGACACTTTCAAATTAAACCCTAATTCACGGTTTTTTTTCCAACAGTTACCTGTACTTGTTAAGTAATTCTGCCAGTTTCCTACTCTTAATATCATTGGTGCCAACGTGTACAACTATATCACCTTTTGTGCCCTTAAAAGATGATATCCTCTCTACAACGTCATCAACCTTTGTCCCTGGCAGACATACCCTGGTCCTGTTCCACCTATCCTTTTTATAAAGCATGTTCCCCGTTTCTCTGAAAATAGAGTCACCAACAACTACTAGTTCCTGTGGGACCAGCGCATTTTGCCTTGGGGGTTGGCGCTGTTGTGTGATGACCAAGTGCAAATTCTGGCACTGATGTGGGCAGCTGAGAGCTTGATGGGCCCCTTAATTTAGATCCTTTGAGGGCATCCACCCTGTCCATCAAGCTCTCATATAGGCCCATAACAACGCTGAGTTGTCGCCTGATTTCGTTGCACTCCTTGCATTGCGCGCACACACAAAGACATCCCCTATGGCAATATCACGTCCTATACCCAATTGCTCCACAAACATCATGCAAGCAGTGCATTTTAAAAAGGGGGGGGCAGTTGCTCTCTGTAATTCAGAGGGCAACTGTTTGCCTCAGTTCTCCTCTGAGCTACAGCATTCTCATTAGGTTGAGCCTTTTGCTTTGCTGCTCTGGTCCGAGTCATGATTTCAATTTAATTTCAATTTCTGTACAAAATTATAACCCTAAACTTGTATCCCAACACAATTATAGTGCTATATATATTTTTCAGTATCAAGTATTATCTATGAGTTCCGTTTATATCACTTCCATATCAGGTTATGTATTAATTAATTATGTTACGTTTGTAATCTAAGTCGTTATATGTATTTAGTTAAAAGTACAATTTAATTGACAACAAAGTTTAACAAAATTAATAGATGTTACTGATTAATTGACAATATTATATTATATACTATACTATACTAAGCTTAAGCTATCTAGTTTGGGATATAATGTTGTGTCGTATAACAATGGTGGCAAGTTACGAACGGTAAATCTACGGACACTTAAGTATTAATTAACTTCCAAATCTAGCTGTCTCTATGCAGAATAAACCAAGGATCCTGACTAGGTCTATAAGCTACTTATAGAAAATAATTTGATGTAACAATTGGTCAATAAAGCGGCTAAACATGGCTAAAAACTTCTCGTTCAGCGGAGTTGCAACTTGTAACACATGGATTTGATACCCTTATCGATATGTTTATGCAATTACAAGGCCATGTAAAGAATAAATACACCAGATTAATCAGAAAATCAGAAAATAATGCTACTATTAAATTTAAATCAAAAGTTTTAGAAAAACAATAATTTTAAATCAATAAATAAGAAAATCCACTTAGCGGCTTTGAACACGTCTGACTCCCACTAGCTTGTCAGCAGACTCCTGATATATAGGAATTTTGCTAGCAGAGACAAGCAGATGATTATCCCTTTGTATAAGGCAATGGTCAGGCCACACCTTGAGTTCTGTATACAGGTCTGGAGGCCTCATTTTAGGAAGGATTTAGAGTTGCTAGAATGAGTACAGAGAAGGGCAACATGATTAGTGAAAGGTACAAATGTGTGCACTTATGACGAAAGGTTTAAGTTCTGCAAGCATCTGGAGACTAGGCACCTGCAAGTTGATCTGATCAAGGTGTATAAGGCCTTGAGTGGTTTGAGCAGGCTTAATGCTGACGGAATACTTCCACTAGCTCAGACTAAAAACCTGAGTCGGCATAGATTCAAACTGAGGAAAGGCAGTTGTAGAATAGATGTGCAGAAGTTTGCCTTTAGCGAACGGGTAGTTGATTGCTGGAACAAACTTCCATCTGTTCTTGTTGTGGAAGTTGATAGCTTAAATAAATTTAAGTCTGAACTAGACGAACATTTGGTGTGACCAGATGGGTGAAATGGGAAGGGTTTTTGACGTGAATACGTCTTTAATTTGGTCCTGTATAGGGGGATCTCTAAGAAAACAGTTGCGTCCAAAAAAATTGCAAGATTTGTCATGCTTATATCTTGTAAACTATAAATGATAATCGAATGATTTAAAATTTGTTGGACTGAGGGTTATGTCTGTATCTAAAATTAGTATTAGTATTAGTAACGGCCACATGGTGCAAGAAAGCCTATGGCTTATGCTGCACCAGCCAAAAAAAAAAAAAAATCCGAACAAAACAATAATAAAAAAAATAAAAATATAAAAAAAAAATAATAATAATAAATAACTAAATAATAATAATTAATAAAAAAAAAAAAAAAAAAAAGGAAATTAAACCTGTCATCCTATGTGCCTCCCTTACCCGAAAGTACTATCCAGATGACCTTTGAAGGCAACTTATTCCAGTAATTTATAACTCGCTGGCTAAAATAAAACTTCCTGCAGTCCAATCTAAACATTTCACCCCCGTAACTTGAATTTATGTCCCCTAGTTCTAGCATCATTTATAATCTTGAAAATTTTGTGCTCATTCATTTTACTGATGCCTCTCAGAGCCTTAAACACCTCAATCAAATCTCCTCTAAGGTGTCTAGTTTCCAAACTCTGCAACCCACATATTCAAAGTCTTTCTTCATAAGGACGCCCTTTTGCCGATCTCACCAGGCGAGTTACCCTTCTTTGCACCTTTCTCTGCGCGATATCTACCAGTTAATAGAGGCCATGTAGTACCTTAAGGCATCGTAATTTCCTTTTCTGAAATTAAAACCCATTCCTTTGCCTTTTACTTCTGCTACCTCTCTCGTCATCATCCACCGTAGAACTCTGTGATCACTTCCTGCTACTGGTTCCTCTACTGTCAGCCCTGTTATGTCATCTGATTCATGTGTGATGATGAGGTCTAGAATATTCTTTTCTCTAGTACTTTCCCTGACATGTTGATACAAATAACAGTCATCTAGTTGATTTAAAAATTTTGTTCCCCATGTCGAGTTTCCTTCTCATTTACTCCAATCAATTAGAGGCAAATTGAAATCACCCATAATAAGGCATTGACGCTTACTTGCCCATTCCATTTGCATGCAGAGGCTTTTGTCATAATCTTCACAATCACCTGGTCTGTAGATTACTCCTACTCACATTATACTTTTGTTTCCAACTATCTCACACCATACAGACTATACTAGCATGTGAAATGTCTGAATCTGGGGAAGCTATCATTGCACTCAGGCTGCTTCTGATAAGAAGCATTACCCCACCACCCCTTCTATCTAACCTATCCTTCCTAAATACATTATACAAGCCGTACTGAAACTCATCATCTCCAATTTCCGGGTGGCACCATGTCTCTGTAAGCCCTATTATATCCGCATTACTTGTTTTAACCAGCAATTCGAATTTGCTCATTTTATTGACGACACTTCTAACGTTACTGTATAAACAATTAAGATTTACTGTTCTTGTATATTTAACAACCCTAACACAACCCATGAAGTTTTTTAGGCTCTCTTCCCTGATATTAGTTACCCGCTCACGTGAAACGTCTTTGCCCCCAGAACATCTAGATATACGTCCAGTTGGGGTAACAGATAAGAACTCTTAAGGTATGTGCAAGAGTTACATTGACCAATATTATTATCAGATAAACGTGTGTCAGTATTACCCACATCCCCTCTAACTAGCAGTTTCCCTGAACCTTTAAGGTATCCTCAATAATACTGGCAAAAACTTTTGCACCACCTTTGTTTAAGTGTATCCCGTCTCTAAAAAACAAATTCCTTCTACCTAAAATGGTGGGTACTGGGGGTGCAGCAGTGGGGGGGAGGGGTAGCACTTGTGTGTGAACACTGAAAATGGTGAAGCCGTGCTGCATTTGGGCAGTGTAACTTTGGATTGCAAAGAGACAGAATTTGTAGAGAATAAAAGGATGTGCAATATTATTTAGCAATAATAACCGATAAAATGAAATTTGTAAAGTTATAAGCCGATAAGTGTGCTGAGTTGAAGAAAATTTTCATAATGTCGAAAAATTTGCAAAGGAAATATAAACAGAAATGTAAGAAACGTATATCACTGGAAAGAAAAATTCAAAAGCTACCAGAAAAGCCCAAATTGACTAATGCTGAACAATGCAGATTATATAGAGATCGTAAAAAGCCGAGCATGTCAACACCAGCGGGAGTACTTTGAGTGTGCCACCACCGGAACCGATGGATATTGACTTGGAATGTGATAACTTTGAAACATTGAATGATGAAATGACAATATTATTGTCATAGTTCTTTTTGAAGAGTTTGTAAAGAGATGGCAGTGGGCTGATATCCATTACGAATCGGCGTTTGTCAAGAATGAGTTTGGTTACGTTTGTAATGTTTGTGACTGCTTATGGTTTATGAGAGATTTGAAGCCAGTTAGTTTAAAACATTTCGCTTTGTTAAAAGAAGAATTTCCAAATGAAGATATCACATCTTTTGAATTGTGTAACACTTGTCGCCAATCATTAAATGTTAATAAGATAATAAATAAATAAATTTTCTGTTTATACTCAGGGACGACCAAACAGTCAGAGGAGTTCACAAGATAGACAGAATACAAGAAACAGCACTGTATTCAGCAGTCACGGCTTGAACCCCGGTCACTCAAGGCACGTGTACTTATGCACCTGCACGCCTGACCACTAGGCTACGGTATATAATGGCTTTGTCCAAGTCAAATGGATTTGCTTATCCTCCAAAGCCCAATGGATTGCCATGGATCCTATAAATGAAAGATTAATCTCGCCAAGATTGCCATTTATGCAAATAAGGCATTGCATTATGAAGGAAACTATGGTATAGTTGGTCAATTAATAAATGTTCCAGTGGATATGAACAATATGATTGTGGATTTTGCCGAGACGACTGGATGATGATTATGCATTCAATGTGAACATCAAGAAGAACATAATACACAAATCGACATACCTTAGTGGATTGGTAAAGAAGTCATTTGTAAAGGCTTGGTTAAATTACTTAGTGCAACAACCACTGTATAAACATTACAATATAACAGTCGACTGGAGCTCGTTTGATGTGCATTTGGCTGATGTGACCAATAACAAGTCCAATGACAAGAAACAAGAGAACATAGAAGCGATGAATGTGGATAGAGTTCCCGGGTCTGAAATGTTACTGGCTAGACTATGCTGTGGAACGAAGAACAGTGTTTGGATATTGCACCGGGTCAACGTCCGAGACCTATAAACATAATCTATGATCAGTATGCTGAGGAGTTGTCATTTCCTTAGATCTACTATGGTGTAGCGAGAAGATTCAATTTGAACATTGCAGTTACGCTGCATATGATGGCTACTGGTGAGATTCATCGCAGTGATCGACGAGGAGTTACTCCACAGCATATTCTTTATATGGCAATGAAGATAATTTGATTGATAGTTGTCGATGGGATCTACAATACATTCAGATGCATGAAGAAAACTAAAAACATTACGCGTAGGATGCTTGAAGATAGGCAGTTCATGGAGGAATGTGTTGAAAAGAACTTGGCATTTCTAAAATCGATTCCAAACTCTGTTCAGTGCTGGGTAGACAGAAAGAAGGATTTGTTTGCAATGATTCGACAATGTTTCTCACTATGAGTGCAAACGAGATACGTTGGCCGAATCTCTTGAAAACTTTGCATTGTTTGAATGATTACTTTAAAGATATAACAATCACCGATCCTACGCAAGATCTAACCAAGAGCATGAGAAGCCATTTGGTAAATGAAGATCTGGCCACTTGCTGTATTTACTTCAACAAGTTGGTCGATGTGATCATGAACATGCTACAATCCAAATACAAATTCAATCCATTTGACAAATACCATGTGATAGATTACTTTCTGCATATAGAGTTTCAGCACAGAGACAGTCCCCCTGCCCATATCCTAGTATGGGTGGATAAAGATCCCAAGGAGAATGTTGGTGAATACATGCTGAGTATGATACATCTGGTGACCGATCGGTGTTCAGTTAGCAGAGACGATTTGCTCTGGGAAATGTATAAGAATCAAGTACACAGCCACAAGTTTACTTGTACCAAGCGAGGTGAAACCACTTGCCGATTCAATATACCTCACTGGCCAATGGATGAGACAAGGGTGCTGCTACCCATGCCTAAAGAAGATGGACACAGAGATAAATTGAGAAATAAAGCTACACAACTGAGGAAGTTGCTTCAAGAGAAGACCTAGAGTACGCTAGATTTCTTGGTCAATCATAAATTGAATAAAGAGAAATATTTAAACGTGATCCGATCTATATTGAGATGACCTACTCTGGTCTTCATAAGAAACCTGATATGAAATCTATATTAACACTTTCAATCCGTGGATAGCGAGAATTCTCAATTCCAATATGGATTTACAAATTATACTGGAGGAGTACAGTTGTGTCGCTTATGTTGTGGAATATGTGAACAAATCAAACAGAGGCATAAGTAACTTGCTCAGAGAATTGATGAAACTACACGAAGAGCAACCAGATCAGGATTACACAAAACTTCACAAGCAAGTCAGTCTGAAATTGCTGAACACTGTAGAAATGTCTTCGCAGGAGGCCGCTTGGTATCTACTAAGTCAGCGTATGAGTTTCAGTAGTAGAATGGTTTCGCATATACCCACAGTTTAGTCACAGGAGAGACAGAAGGCACATAAACGAAAGGCAGTAATGGATAAAGAGAACTTGGGCGAGAACCGCCCAGACATTTGGACCAAAACAATAATCCAGAGATATGAAGAGAGACCAGCGAGTTTGGACGGAGTTTGCTTGGCCGAGTTTGTAGCTTGGTACACTGAAAAAAGAAAGAGATCTGCATCATCTAAACGAAACTTGGAGGACGACGACAACAACGATGGGGAGGATCACAGCTTAGCTGTGCCGACTGAGTATCACAAAAGAACAGTACCCAGAGTAATCAGATATTGAAACTATGAAATCGATGATACAGTGAATTACAAAAGGGAGATGATCACTTTGTATGTGCCATTTAGAAACAAATTCCTTACAGTTTACAATGAGAGAGAACAAGAGATTATGGAAAGACGCAAACAAAGTCCAAACATAGACATCGATCAAGTTATGAAAGAAATAAAAGACTTGTGTGTGTGGAGGCACACAAGGAGAATGCAAATGTTGATAAACGAGAAGAGTTTGTGCATAGTGTATTACAGAATAATTCAGAAAACAATGATGATTTTGAAAATATCAATCCGTGAAACATATCTGTAGTTAGACAACAAACTAATATAATGTTGAAGCAAGACTACTGCCAGTTGGTGCAAAGTACGAATAGAGAACAACAAGAATTGATTCTAGAAGTTATACATCGCTTAGCTTACATGCTCCAAATGTAGAACCCATACAGATCTTCTTCACCGGACCCACTGGATGTGACAAAACTTATGACTTGAAAGCATTCATGGAAACTTATAATCGATACACTCAACAGCACAATTCTTTGAGAAATGCCTACATCGCTTGTGCTTCTACAGGAAAAGCTGCTGTAAACTTGGGAGGCACCACAGTTCATTCTGTGTTTCAAATCACACAATCCAGGCAAGTGGGAACTATGGCCCGCGAAGTGTTGCAGAGTTACAGAAACATGTTTGATGGAGTCAAGTGTATGATTATCGACGAAGTGAGTATGATAGGTTAAGATGTGCTGCACAAGATCAATCTTCGGTTACAAGAGATCACCGGTGCACATGATCAGCCATTCGGCGGTATGGATATCATCTTCTGTGGTGACTTGAGACAGTTGCCACTGCTGAATGATACACCGGTCTATAAGCCTGGTCGCAATGTGATGGGAGGTGTGTGCTCTGGCAGTCTCTGAAATACTTTCTGCTTGTACAAGTCGTGAGACAAAGTGATTCCACGTTCTCTGGTATACTTACCAAGATAGGCAAAGGCAAGAGATTAGAAAAGGAGATTCAATTGATTGAAAGTAGATTTAGCACAAAACAGTGATGTGATGAACATTTGCCAAATGCAGTTAGATTGTTTCATCAGAATCATAACGTTGATGCCTATAACTAGGGCTTACAATACCAATCAAAATCTTAATACTGGTATTTCGGTATTTTTAATTTATGAAACTGAGATACTGGTATTCCAAAAACAAACGTTTTATTCAATAAATTTTGATGACAATTAGGTGAAATAAAGTAAGGAAAAAAAACAAGTACTGTAATTACTTGAATTATTCATGTTTTAAATAAACTTTTATTGCAATATAATAAATATTCGGAAAAAAATCATTAAAATACAGTTATTCTCAAAACAAAAAAATACATATTGTTACTGCAAAGTTTAGTTATGTTTAAGCATCCACACTACCTCTCCGAATAAAGTGAGCTCTTGAGAAACATAAGCAATCAATAGTATGATTGTTTAAAATGGATCTAATTTTGATACATATTTGATTAGCGTCAGAAAACACCCTTTCAGATTCTACTCTGGTACTGAGATAATCGTAGATGATCTCAGTCCATATTTTCTAGGTTTTGAACTTTTTTAGCAAAAATAGTTTAAAAGTATTTCATTAATTTCCGACTCAAGTTCATCTTTTAAAATCTCATTGGAGTCAGGCAATTTCTTATTTTGGAAAGAATTTGCGGAACACTGAAGTTCTGTTCCATATTGGTCTCCCATGGTTGAATTATGTTCATCATTTTCTGAAGGAGAAAGACGTTTTATTCAGTGAAGTATAATTTTCACTATAGTATCTTTACTGAGTCTGGAAGAGAGCAAAGAGTGGGGATAAGGAATAAAGAAGAGAGCAAAGAGTGCAGTTAAGGAATTCTTCACATATATAAATGCAAAGAACAGAAGGACAAATCAGATTGGACCCTTATGTAATAGACATGGGATAGTATTAGATAACATAGCTGAAGTTATAGATTAACTCAACAGATACTTTACATTGATATTTGCATTAAAAAACCCTTTGTGTCAATGAGATATTATGGAAGTGAAGTTGAAAAAAATGTAATTAATGATGTTGAAATTTCAAATGATTATTTAATGAGAACTTTCGCGCATACAGGAAAGTAAGGCTCCTGTGGTTGATGGCATATACCCTATAATCTTAAAGGAGGCGGCAAGTGAGAGCACTGAATCATTAAGGCTAGTTATGAGAGCATCACTGGACGGAAGAGATTCCGTTGGATTGGTGTAAATTGGAACATAAAGGCGGTTCTAGGAGTGTAATGGGAAATTACCGACTGGTCAGTCTAACTTCAGTAGTAGGGAAAATCACGGAAGCACGATCAAGGGTGGAATTCAGGTTCATTCAGATGGAAATGGAATTCTGTAGGATACACAGCATGGTTCTGTAAAGGGAAAATCATGTTTAACAAATCTGGTTAGCCATTTTGACAGGTGACGTGAGCTGGATTTAGGGAATAATTTTGACATTGTTTATTTGGATTTCAGCAAAGCATTTGACTCAGTACCACATGAGTGGTTACTTTATAAGTTGGATCGGGCTGGAATCATAGGGAAAATCCTTAAATGGATAGCATGATGGCTTGAGGGCACCAGGCAGAGGGTTGTGATAAATGGTTATTCCTCAGATTGAGTTAATGTAAGTAGTACGGTTCCACAAGGATCAGTATTGGGACCACTGTTGTTTTTGATTATCTTAAATGACATCTATGAAGGGATGGAGGGCGTGAGGTCTAAACTTGCAGATGATGTAAAGATCACTGCCAAGCAGAGCTTCTTAAAAGTGACCTAGATAGACTTCCAGGATGGTCAGAAAAGTGGCAGCTATGTTTTAATTCAGCAAAATGCAAGGTCTTACTCCTGGGGAATAGCAATCCCAAAATAACTGATACACTTGGTGGAGTTGAACTAAAGTCAGTAGTGGACGAACGGGACTTGGGAGTTACGATACGGTCAGACATGAAGTTGTCAGAGAATTGTGGACAGGTTGCAATGTTGCATGGTGTTCTATCGATGATTTATCAAACATTTTCTAGTAGAGATAATGACGTCATAATCACATAAAGGTGATTTTATAACCTTTATATGATTAAATTAT
Organism: Mastigoproctus giganteus; assembly: GCF_048544385.1. Classification (NCBI taxonomy): domain Eukaryota; kingdom Metazoa; phylum Arthropoda; class Arachnida; order Uropygi; family Thelyphonidae; genus Mastigoproctus; species Mastigoproctus giganteus. The sequence continues at coordinate 113,979,444 of NC_143580.1, read as the reverse complement.
AAACAATTATTTTTTTAAAAATTAGTACCGAAAAACCGGTATTTTTTGTATCAATACCAGAAAAAAATGACCGGTATCCCGGTATTCGAGATCCTGGTATTGCAAACCCTACCTATAACCAAGAAGCTATCAAGGCAGAAGTCAAATGTGTCTCTGAAGATTTCATTATGGGTTATAAGAATCAAACTGACGTTGCTAACAGGAGAAGAAAATTGCACAAGATGAGTGTGGTAGAGACTGATGGGTTGCCTTACTTGATAAAACTGGCCACTGGTTACCCTTACATGATCACTACAAATATCGACGTCAAGGATGTCTTAGTGAACGGAGCAATCAGCATATTAAAACATATCGAGCTCTTAAATGAAAGTGGTGATGACGATGAACGATGAACAGCGTGAACACGGAAAACAAAATTCGCCTCTGGTTAGAATTTACCAATCCAAACATCAGTCAAAAGTGCCGAATCAAAGTAAAGCCTCACATGTTATGCAAACAAGGCATTTTAAATTTAAAATGGACTCCGTTGACCAAGCGATCTGTGAATATTCCGTTATGTGGAGTTGTGAAGTGGACACATATAGTTCCCATTAGTGCCTGCTTGTGCAATTACGATTCATAAATCGCAAGGGGGAACGTTTGATCAAATAGTCTTTCAATACGATAAATCTTTCGATTTGAGCAGAGTGGATGGTTTCATCATCAGCCATTTTCAATCCACTGCAGGATGAAGGCCTCTCCAGCAACTTTCCAGTTCCTTCTGTTTTGAGCACTGGCCATCCATTTACTACCCACAAACTCATGAATTTCATCTATCCATCTCCGCCTTTGTCTTCCAGGTTTTCTCCTAGCTCCTCTTGGATACCATTCTATTATTTTCTTAGTCCATCTGCCATCATGTCTTCGAGCTATGTGTCCTGCCTAAGACCATTTTAGTTCTTTAGTTTTGATAAGAATGTCCTTTACTTGAGTTTGCTGCCTAATCCATGTGTTTCTCTTCTTATCTAACAGTCTGATTCCCAATATAATTCGTTCCATTCTTCGCTGTGTAGTTCTCAGCTTCTCTTCCATTCTTTTTGTGAGTGCCCAAGTTAACTTCCATAAGTCATGGTGGGGAGTATACATTGGTTCATTATTTTACGTTACAGACAAATTGGATATTGCTCCTCAGTATGTGACTATATTTCCTGAATTCTATCCATCCAAAATTTATTCTTCTCTTGACTTCCATTCATTTATCATTATTACAGATAATAACTTGTCCCAGATAAGTATATGTCTCCACCTTTTCAATTACTGTTCCTTCAATCATTATTTCCCTTTCTGTGGCATACTTGTTCATCATTACTTTTGTTTTAGCCATATTCATCTTTAGTCCAAAATCGTTACTAACTGTGTATAACTGATTAAGATTTTCCTCTAATTCTTTGGGATCGTGGCTTATAACCACAATGTCATCTGCTAGTCGTAAATGGTTTAGGTACTCTCCGTTCACATTGACTCCTTTCTGCGACCAGTCTAATCTTCTGAAAGCTTCCTCAAGGGCAGCAGTAAACAGCTTCGGAGATATTGTGTCTCCTTGTCGAACTCCATTCTCAATTTTAAATTTCCTACTGTCTTTGTCTAGTCTAATAAAGGAGGTAGCACTCTCATATATTTTCTTCAAAATCATGATATATGGGGTATCAATGCCTTGTCTTTCCAGTGCTCGGAACATTGCCTTATGCTGTATGGAGTCAAATGCCTTTTCATAATCCACAAATGCCAGACATAACAGTGTTTTATATTCGTTTGCTTTCTCCATTAGCTGTGATATTACGTTAAGGTGATCCATAGTTGAGAATCCTGTCCTAAAGCCAGCTTGCTCTTTCGGTTGATTCTCATCAAGTATTCTTTCTAATCTGTTAGTAATGATCCTTGTGAACAACTTGTAGATGTGGGATAACAAGCTAATTGGTCTATAATTTCCAATTTCTGATTTATCTCCTTTCTTATGCAGCAAAACTATGATTCCATTATTCCACTGCTTAGCTGTCACACCTTTTCTAATGCACTTTGTGAAGAGCCTTGCCAGTTTTTGTGTTATGTCTCTTCCTCCCAATTTTAACAACCCTACAGTAACTTCATCTTCCCCCGGGGCTTTCTGATTCTTCATTTTCTTCAATGCATGTTCTACCTCATCAGGAAGAATATCGGGTATGTCGTATGTGTTGCTACTTTGCAATCCATCTTTCCCACTGCTGGCATCATTCCCCTGCTCCTGCTATAATTCTCTATAGTTGTCTTCTGCTATTTGAATTATGCCTTCTCTGCTGTTTAAAAGTACACCATCGCTATTCTTCAGTTTCAGTATCATTTGTCTTTCTGTATTACTGCTCATGGCTGCTGATTTAAATCCTTTGTTTTCTCTTAATGCTTGTTCTACTTTTCTTGTGTTAAATCTCCTTATGTCCTCTCTGAGTCTCTTTCTAATGGCTTTGCATAACTCAGTATACTCAATTTTCTCCCTGTCAGTGTTTTTCTTGCTCTTCATTTGTCATCTTCAGTTGATCATGACAAGTGTTTCTTGACTAATTTTTTCTTCTTTGGATTTCTTTTTCCCTATAGGTTTTTTGGGCTTTATCACTTTCAGAAAGTTGTAATATTCCTCGTCGATATCTTGGTCCTGAGCAGTCTGCAGAAGCTCAAATTTGTTCTTAAGTTCCAGTACATACTGCTTTTTCTCCTCTTCTGTTATCTCAAAGACCTTTATTTACTTGATATTTGTATTATTTACTTGAGTCAGTTTTTTCCTTTCTTTTCCTACATCTATATCAAGTGTACATCTTACCATTCTGTGATCACTTCCAACATTTACCTTATTCAAGATGGTAACATCATTCACAATATATCTTCTCTTAGTGAGGATGAAGTCGATTTCATTAGTAGTTAATGATATCAACAGCGTTGATATCATCAGCGTTAATGATATCAACAGTCGATATCAACAGTGATCCACTTATCAAGGAGTCTGATTACTTGGTCGTGAGTGAGACTTGGATGGATGACTCTGATTCAGTACAATCCTGTTTCCAACTCAAAGCCAGTGAGAACAGATCCAACAAAAGATGCCATCATCATCCGTCAACGTCTTCAAGATCGTCACTAGTTAAACGGACTGCTGGTCATGTGGCTATCTACAGAAACATAAACAGCATCACACTGCTGACCTCTCACTCTTACAGTCAACAATAGGATGAGGATTGAAGATGATTATGTCGATGATATGTGTCTAGTTGATGTGATGGTGAGCGGTGAATCTCGTTTCATACTTGGTTCTGTCTACATACATCCCAATGTATCACAAACGTCGATTGAAGTGTTTCTGTTTCAAATGCTATGTAAATATTCAGGTTCTATCAAGAAAAACATACCCAATATGATTCCAGATACCAATGTACCCCCCATTATGCTTACCGGTGATTTCAATGACGATGTTACTGAAAACAAATCACTTATAGAGTACATGCAACGTGAGTTCAACTTGAAGTACATTTGTACATCGCCCACTACTCTGGGCAACACTTGTATAGCTTTAACCTTTGTAAGAAACATCAATGTAAATACTATTCCATATGTATCTTACTTCTCCTATCATCGGCCTTTGATAAATAAAATTATACTTCACTTATAACCACCAAGACTTTATTCATTTACATCTTACTTTTCCTCTAATAACACAAAGACAGATTCATGCCTTAAACGATTGTGGTTGTGTCCCAGTACACAACACACCCCAACCCGGACAGAAACGGTGCTGTCTGGGGGGGCGGCCTTGATGAGGCCCTCATTATGACGAATACATAAAAACAGTCTTCCCTAATGGGGAAGCATTGCCTATTTGGGGATTCATGAGTGTCTGAGTTTAGTGGGTGTGAGGAGTAACTATTCCTTTCCTCTTTCATTGGCATTTCTTCTTCTTCCTCTCCTATCACTTTCCTACACCTTTTTTTACTTTCCTAAGTCTAATAGGGACAGTATGTGGATAACAGAGTATCTTATCCCATACCATTTTTCAAACAGTGCCATCTGGGGAGCCTGATATTCATGCAGTTTCTGAGAATAGGTAAAAACAGTCTTCCTCACTGGGGAAGCATTGCCTGTTCAATGAGTTTATGAATTTTTGAGTGGTGTGAGTTGAAAGAGTTAGTCCCTTTTATTTTTCTACACCATTTTTCTTCTTCCTCTGCTACTATAATTTTCCCTTTACTTTTTGCTTTTATGAGTCTAATAGGGACAAGTGGATAGTAGAGTTATTATCCCACACATATACAACTAGCTTTGAAACAGTGCCGTTTGGGTGGTGGTGCCACAGAGAATAAATAACAATTGTCTTCTCTATTAGTGAAGCGTTACTTATTTGAGGTAGTGCAATACATGGGCAACTTGTTGTGAAGGATGAGCACACTATGAGATAAAGATGAAATGATGCCCTTCACACCATGGTAATTTTTATTTAAGCGTTTTCTGTGGTGTATCTACACCGATATTATATAGATATAGAATCTTAAACTCATAAAATATTATGCCTAGTTGAATTTAATTTTATTTATATATATATATATGTCGGAAACAGAAGCAAGAACATTGCCGTCTTTCTCATAATTTCTGTGGATGACCTCTGATGAAGACACTGAAATTGTGAAAAACACTGCAATGTAATCTTATTTTGGTCGCCTTTTCACCTTTTATTTTTAATTTCCTGTCTCTGTCTTTTTCATATCATATACATATATCGCCACATTCCTTATCCATCTAGTCGAGTTCACTTCTGGTGTATACCGTAGATTCAATATGTTTAAAACAAATCTTCTTCTTCACACTTTCTATATAAAAAATCTTTATATATATATATAAGTTTGTATTAATATATTGAATAAAGTATACATAAATGGATGTGAAAATTACACAAAAGTGCCAGTACTAGAAGTGTGAGGATAGTAGAAAAGGAAGTAATGTAAATTTGAAAAAGGCAAAAGAATGTTAATATCCTAAAAGTTATGATGAATTAAGAAAGTTATGGGCTGAATTGCAAAGCCAATTTGGAGGTGAAGGAACTGTAAAGTGAAATTATTAATACCAAATGATTAAACTGAAATAAAGTAAAATAAAATAAAATAAAGGTGGTAAAGCTGTCATCAGAAATGGATAGGCAAATTTAGATAGGTCAAATACACGAAGGGCAAAAATGCAAAGTCTGGTGTCAGCAGAAGTAAATATTGATAGATGGTTAGGTATTTCATCAGGGGACTATACCTAACCATGTATCAGGAACTGCATCTCTATACTTGTCCATAACAGTAGAAGAAAAGCCAAAAGAAAAAATTAGCACATTAGTATTAGCAATGGCCACATGGTGCAAGGAAGCCTATGGCTTATGCTGCATTCTTTTACAGTGTGGACAAGGTAGTCCTAACACAGTGCAATGAAATGAAAATTATTTAAGTAAAAATAAGGATAAGGCTAAAAAATATATAATCAATGTTTTCAGAGTGGGAAAAAGGTTTTGAAATATATGTAGATTTTTAAGTAAATTTGGAAAAATATTTTAGTGTTGGAATTTTGTGGATATGCTGGGGTATCAAAGTTTTGAATGAAAAAACAGGAAGGTGACCCCTAAGACCAAAGTTATGGAGGTCTTGTAATATGCCAAATCACCAGGCTGAATCACACATTTTGTGGCCTCTTATCAACACTTGGATTTTATAAAAGCATCACGAATGTAAGTTTCAAGCTGATTAATCCAAAATGGAACTATTTCTTTAGAAGTCACACTATGTTCTGAAACAGGAAAATTTGTTTCAACATGTAAGGTGAGGAGCACTAACCATTCTTTCTAAGGCCTTGTACAAACAGCTTGTCAGAATGGGAAAATGGTTAATTAGATATTTAGGTTCCTTTCCTTGCTTTGTGAAGGATAGAAAAATGGCCTTTCACTAAGAATCTAGAAATTTTCCAAGATAGATTCTATTAAATAAGATTCAATTGTGCTGGAAGATTCTTTAACATTTCATACTGGATGTCATGTGGCCCTCATAGTACTTGCTCCTGACAGAATAAATGCTACTCTTAAGTCTTGTGTGAAGTGATTATTATATGATTCAAGCTCCTTTGAAGGAAATTTAATGCAAGTCTCTTGTAGGGACAGAAATCTGGAGAAACTGCAGCTGGAGCTGCAAATACACATCCATTGTGCTCTAAGATCACTGAAGGGCACAGTGGATGTTTTCTCTTCATTTTCTCAATCTTATTCCAAACTACTTTTGAGCTGGCAGCCTAGATGAGGTTTGGGTAAAACAGATTCAAAATTCCTTTCGGCTCTGAATTTTGATATAATATGCTTTGGAATATGCATGTTTCAGGGACATTAAATTTTCTGTGATGATACATCATCAGAATATCCCACATTCCTTGTTCTGAGTTATTGTGCTATTTTTTTGCTATTGTGCATTTTGAGATTTGGAAATGGTAGAAACCATGTAGAAGTTTTGAGAATTGCAACTGCTGCTGTATGGACAATCAGGGCCGGTGCAAGGGTACCTGGTGCCCCCAGGCAAAGAAAAATTCATGCGCCCCTTATCAATACATACTTACATATTCACATGCCAAACATAACATAGCCAAATATAAACAAATTTGATATAAAAAAAAAATTTATTGATTTTTTTTTAAATTAACAAAACAGTATTTAAATTGCACAAAAAAGGAAAAAGGTTTTTTCAATCATTTTCATTAACTTCTATTTTAAACATCAATAATTCATTAACATACTTAATAATACATTTACAGTTAAAGTTAAATACATATTGCAATTTAATATTTATTATGAGAAATTAATTTTTCGTGCTTTTGCTCTTGCGAATGTTTGAATTAATGTATCAACGTCAAGATTAGCTGCAATTTCATGTTCAATTGATATTATTGCCAGACCAGTCAGTCTTTCTTGAGCCATGGTCGATCGAGTGTATGCTTTTATCAATTTCAATTTTGAAAAACTCCTTTCTGAACTGGCTGCTGATACTGGCAATGTTGCGAATATGCGCAACACAATAAATAAATGTGGAACACTGTTTTCTAATTTATGTTGACATATATGAGAGAACCTCAATTGCCGAAGTGTTTTCGGAAATTCGCTTGCTATTACTTGCAATTCATTACTTAAATCTGTTCCATCAATATCGCGCCTCCGTAGCCAGGTGGGAAGGAGCAGCAGTGTGTAGCACACGCTTCTTGATTAGACCGGGGTTCGAGCCCGTCACCACCAAATATGGAGAATGCGGAAAGGTCATGGAATGACCACCGTATATCCCAGAGCAATATGGCCTTAGTTGCTAATGCTCCTAAAAACCAAATAACAAACAAACATCAATATCTCGAGAATTATTGTGCATAAGGTATCTTTCTAAAATTAAAAATTTTTGAAGCAGCTCTTCAGAAGAAATTTTGCAATTCGCATATATTTATAAGAACACCAAAATTTTCATTTAATACCGACATGTGTTTGAATTTATCATCCAAAGCTGCAATAGAGGTGTCAATGATTGAAAAATAAAAATCAATCTTAAATTTTTGTTTAAAATTGCTAATAGGTTGATCCTCTTGCTCGTACATAAATTGCTTCTTATTTATAAGTCGAACTGTTTCTTGTTCTTCTTCAAAATTAGGCGGTACACCTAAAATCTCAGCAACTTTTGTCGCTCCAACCAACAATTTTTTAAACTCATCCTCATTACGAATTTTTTTGTGTCATTTATAAAATTCATGGCACTACTCATATCAGTGCTTTTATTCTGAAGTTGTTTACTTGTCACATTTATTTCAAAAAATATATTATACCACATAATTAAAGATGCAATAAATTTAAATTTCGTAATATTTTTAAGAAGTCCATTTGCTTCTACTTTCATAGTATTGCCATTTAGCCCCGACAAACGAAGGCACCTCTGTAGCCAGGTGGGAAGGAGCAGCAGTGTGTAGCACACGCTTCTTGATTAAACTGGGGTTCAAGCCCGTCACCACCAAATACAAAGGATGCGGAAAGGTCAGGGAATGACCACCGCATATCCCGGAGCAATATGGCCTTGGTTGCTAATGCTCCTAAAAACCAAAAAACAAGCAAACAACAACAACAACTGTCTGTATTGCTCAGAAAACTGACTGCACAATTACTCCAAGGGCTATTTCATTTTCTACCACCCTAAGTGTAGTACCATACAGTTGGTACATTCCTCTGAGGTTACTTCTACCCGTATGCAGTAATTTCTATTTGTCTAAGGTCAGGGAATGACCACCGCATATCCCAGAGCAATATGGCCTTAGTTGCTAATGCTCCTAAAAACCAAATAACTAACTAACTAACCGACAAACGATCATCTTGAGATATCTCTTCCAATGAAAAAGCAAACACTGGACAAATTATATCTCAAAGGTTTCAGTGACTCAATTCGACTTTCCCATCGTGTGTCATAGACTGGTTTAAGAGTAAAATTAGTTATGTGCTTTTTCAAGTATTCCCATTGATGAGTTGAGCCGGAAAAATATACTTACAAACAATGTATTGTATCGAAAAATACAGTGGCATCTAAACTATTAGCAGTACAATTCACTACTAAATTCAGTGAATGTGAACTGCAAGGTACATATGTTTCTCTTGGATTTATATTTAAAATTCGTCGTTGCACACCTTTTAGTATTAGTATTAGTATTAGTAACGGCCACATGGTGCAAGAAAGCCTATGGCTTATGCTGCACCAGCCGAAAAAAAAAAAAAAAAAAAATCCGAACAAAAAAATTATAAAAACAAAAAAAAATAAAATAAAATAAATAACTAAATAATAATAATTAATAAAAAAAAAAAAAAACTCTTTCATATTGCTGGCATTGTCGTATCCTTTACCTTGTAGATTCTGGATAGGTAAAGATAAATTTTCTAAAAAATGTATTATTTCATTTGCCATACTTTCTCCAGTAGTACTTTGTATGTCTACAAATCCCAAAAAGTGTTCATTTATGGAAACTTTATTGTTAGTGGTGTCCACAAAACGTATTAATATACTCATTTGCTCCGTGTGAGCAATATCGGGAGTACAGTCTGTAATAACAGAAAAGTATTTGACGACAGAAACAAAATCCAAATTTTTTTTCTTCACAGCATCAGAAATAATCTTTATTATTTCATTTTGCACATCTTTTCCAAGATAGTGCAGATATGTTTCTTTATCTTTTATTTTTCTCAAATGTTCATTCATAATCGGGTCAAATTTCGCTAAGAATTCAACGAATTTCAAAAAATTTCCATTTCCATGAGCAAATGTTTCATTTGTTCCTCGAAAAGGCAAATTCTGTATAGCCAGTGTTTGAACTAATGTAAATAGTCATTCTAGAACTTGCAACCAATGTTCTGTTCATCAATGGTTGTATGTTTTTTAATTCTTATCTCCAGTTCTTTCCATTTATGATAATTTTTGACATGCCTTTGGGTTTTCTCATGAGCATTTATAATTGACGAAATATTTTTCCAGTTTTTTAAGCCAGAATCAGCAATGTTAATATTCCAATGATCAAATAACAAGCAACAAAAGCAAAACACAGAATCTGTGGATTTCGAATACATTAACTATGAACGCTGTATTGTCTCGCCATTAAATAACTTTCAAGTATAGTGAAAGTTATAAATTCGAAATTATAAATTTGTTTTGGTCCATGTTCAACTAAGAGTTGACATAATTATCAACATTTTAAAATCTTTAATTTACTCCATGTTGCTGGATCATCATAACTTAAATTTTGAAAATTGATTTCTTCAGTACCAACAGTACCACTTGCCGAACATTCAGCTTCAGAATCAACCTCGACAATATCCAGAACAGTTGATGAAGATTTCACCTCTTCAGTTGTTGTTTCGGTCACTGTCTCCTTAGATAATGTATTAAGAGTTTCAACATTTTCTTTTTGACGATCTTCTTGACATAAGTATTTTAAGAAAGCACCTTCTTGTTTTTTCAAAACATTGTCTTTTTAATTTTTTCGTTTTCTATATTGGTAACCAGATGGTTTTTTGTTCATTTTGAAGGTCTGTAAAAAATATTTTTTGAGATATAATTATTGTAAAATAATAGAGAATCAACAAAAATAAAAAAAAATTAAACAGATGCGAGATTCAAACTGGGATTATTTTATATAACTGATTACTGATTACACTATCAGCTAGCCGCAACCCTGCATGTATTATTTTGTTTTTATAATTATTTTTATATTAAAATATTTAAGCTGTTTATATTAATTGTAATAATAATTAAGATGTGTAGTTAACTAAAAATATGTTAATCAATATTGTAGAAGATTTTTACAAAGAAAAACATAACGCGAAAAACATAACACGAAAACCATAACATAACGGATTTTCCAGGTTGGTCCTCCACATTGACATATAGAATGGACTGTGCATCATGCGGTTTGGTCTGTTCGTGGCTTAGATAAAGAGGGTAAAACTGTAGAGCATATGTCACTCTCTTTTCCAGTACCGTACATTGATAATAAGCGACCCTGGATTTGATATGCACCAATCAAAAGACGTAAAAAAAGAGCGGTATGTGCCCCACTGTTTTACCCTCTTTATTTAAGCCATGAACAGATCAAACCACATGATGCGCAGTCCATTCTATATTTATTATTATTATTAGCCATGTCGTGCAAGGAAGCCTGAGACTTATGCTGCACCAGCCAAAAAAAAATTCCCGAGTTAGCCTCAGAGAGAGAGAGAGAGAGAGGGAGAAGTAGAAAGAAATCACCAAGAAAGAGAAGAATGATGATATCCAGCTCAGGACCCTGGGTTTGCCAAGCCCATACTCGCCAGATGTGAGCCCCTGGGATTCAATGTCGATGGTCCTCCGATACAACGTATTCTACGTTAAAAAAAAATCAGTACTGAACATGAACTTTTATAGGTACTTACCGATTTGTTTGATATCAACACAAGATAATGCACAAGGTGCAATAATATAAGACTGACTGATACAAAAAGATCGTGGAAAAGATAGTAGATATACTACAGCTTGTTTCTAGGTTAGTTAAGCCTCACGCTCGTAGCTGGATGACGGTAGCAGCACAGCAGACGGCACACGCATTCAGTACAGTCCTATTCAAAAGTAAAGAAAATGCGAAAATCGACCAGTAAATAAGCAAATTAGGAATTTTCGGTTTTTTTCATGCCTGAGCGGCTCAGGGGTGGAAGTCCGACGAACATATGGCTAATAATAATAATAATAATAATAATAATAACGAACGGCAGTTTTGTCTGATGGACTAGAGCCCCATTGTTCTGGCACCCTTGGGTGGTCGCCTAAGGTTGTAAAACCGGCCCTGTGGATAATACCTTCTGTAATGTACATCACTGCATCATTGACAGATTGCTGGATGACTTTTGTGATATAAAAAGTCTGCCAGTTGCTGGAAGTTAGCATTAGCATTAGCAGAGGCATATGATGCAAGAAGCAAGCTTATTCAGCATCAGCCAAAAAAAAAAAAAAAGCAACGTTCGTTCGAAATACCTGTCCAGCTGAGCCTTAAATTTGTTTAGGCTATCAACTTCAACAACAACTGATGGAAGTCTATTCCACAAACCAACTGCCCGCTGGCTAAAGGCAAATTTCCGCACATCTATCCGACATCCGTCCTTCCTCAATTTGAATTTATGCCCTCTCAGGTGATTATTCTGAGCAAGAGGAAGAATCCCATTGGCATTGAGCATGCTCAAGCCATTCAAAGCCTTATACACCTCTATCAGATCACCTCGCCGATGCCTAGTCTCCAGACTCTGTAATTTGCAAAACTTAAACCTTTCTTCGTAAGAGCAACCCTTTGTTCCATTCACTAATCTTGCTGCCCTTCTCTGTATTCGTTCCAGCAGCTCTACATCCTTCTTGAAATGAGGCCTCCAGACCTGTATACAGTACTCAAGGTGTGGCCTGACAAGGGAATAATCACATCCCTATCCCTGCTAGAAAAATTCCTGTATATCATTGACAAGACACCATGAGCTACTCTTGCAGCTCGTCTGCACTGCTCAGAGAACTTCATATCTGCCTGCACAATTACCCCCAGGTCCTTTTCATTCTCTACCACTGTCAGCGTAGTACCACAGAGTTGATACGTTGATCTGGGGTTACTGTTTCCCATATGTAGTACTTTACATTAGTCAATGTTAAACTTCATTTGCCACCTCTCAGCCCATCTGCTCAACCTTTCCAGATCCTGTTGCAGCAGCATAGCATCAGTTGTTCCAGTCAACCTTATTAAACTTCCATTGTGATATCCTAGTCAACATGGTCTTCTCTGAGTCAAAGCATATATCACAGGGAAGTAATCATTCCCATAGGGAATGTCTTTAACCAACCATGTAAACAAAGGGAGCAGAAGGGTGAGCAGTTAGAGAGAGATCAATGGCAGAAAACATACAGGTAGGGAAGTGAAAAAAAAAAAAAAAGGTATAATTTACACATTTAGAAGAGGGAGCTCATTATTTATAAAATGCGCTATATAGCCACTAATGTGAAGGTCTATTTAATAGACCTTCACATTAGTGGCTATATTACCCTAGAGGGTATTATGTATTGAAATCCCCTAATAGAAGAAAAGGAGAAAGCAGTTGCTTAAATGAGGTCATCAAGGTCTCTTGGCATAGGTTGATCCCAGGTAGCAAATATACAGAACAAATTGTTAGGAGAAGCCTTACAAAGAGATTAATGGCAACTGCCTCTATGGTGGTTTAAAGTGGAATTACTCAGAAAAGATGCCAACTGAATGGCAACATCATGAGCAGGTTCATCCCCCCATCTTGTCTTTTGCACATTGGATGATATTTCATAAAGTAAGATCCTTATTTTGCCATTAAATGTATCCTGAAAACAAAGGCAAACAGGCTTGTGCCTATGCAGCAGGGTTTGATATCATCAACATTGTGTCAGAATCCACGGCAATTCCTAAACAGTCTTATTAACATAAAATAAACTCCTAAACAATCCCTACATTATGACTTTGGCCATTATTGAGGCTGGATGGCTTCTGAGGTACTGAGAGTTCATTCTTCTCAGTACTGGATTTGTCCTGTGTACATGTCTTCCTTCAATAAAAGTTCCAAAACCAAACCATCTACTACCTTCTTCACCTCAAAAAGCAAAAACTTCTCAAACAGAGAAGTTTTTGCTATTTTATTGACTTAAATTGGCATATTAATTTATTTTTTAGAGTTGCTTTATATTCCTAGTAACAATACTTTAGTTAAAATTGAATTTAGATAGAGATTTTGTAGGTTATTACTTAGTATCGGTAAGGGTATCAAATCCACGTGTGGACAGGTTTTGCAGCTCCTGCGAACAAAAGTTTTTAATTATACTTAGCTGCTTTATTGACTTAACTGTTAGATTAAATTATTTTCTATAAGTACTTTATAGACCTAGTCAAGCTCCGTGGTTTATTTTGAATTTAGATAGTGCGATTTGAAAAGTAAATAATACCTTCTGTCCGTAGATTAACCGTTCGAAACTTGCTGCCATTATACGATACGAGTGATAGCGTAAGGTTTAACGGAAAACTAGATAGCGAGTATAGTAGTATCAATTAATCAGTAAAATTTATTAATATTATTAAATTTCATTGTCAAATGAATTGTACTTTTTTAACTAAATAAATATAGCGACCTAGTTTACAAACGTAACATCATAAATTAATACATATAAGCTGACAGGGGATAAGAAAACATTATAACGTAACTCGGAGATAATACTGAATACTGAAATATAGTGTTATAACTGCATTAGGATATAGGTTTAGGAATATATTTTGTATTGGAATTTTATTGAACTTGAATAGAAATCATGACTCAGAACAGAGCAGCAAAGCAAAAGGCTCAAACTAGTGGAAGTCCTGTGGCTCAGGGGAGAACTGAGAGGGGGGTTGTATTCTCAATCACAGTCTATTGAAATGCACTGCTTGTTTGATGTTTGTGGAGCAGGACATGATATTGCCAAGGGGAATGTCTTTGTGTGCGTGCGATGTAAGGAGGAAATCAGGTGCCAACTTGGCATTGTTATCGGTTTATATGAGAGCTTGAAGGACAGGGTGGATGCCCTCGAAGAATTTAAATTGAAGGGCCAATCAAGCTCTCAGCTGCCCACATCAATGCCAGAGCTTGCACTTGAACATCAGGCAACACAGTGGCAACCCCAAGGAAGAATGCGCTGGTCCAAAAGGAACTAGTTGTTATAGGTGACTCTGTTATCAGGGAAATGGGAAACATATTGTACACAAAGGATAGATGGAACAGGATCAGGGTATGTCTACTAGGGGCAAAGGTTCATGACGTTTTAGGGGAGATATCAATCTTTAAAGGCACAAAGGGTGATATTGTTGTACACGTTGGCACTAATTATATTAAGATTAGGGGACCGGCAGAATTACTTAACAAGTACAGGGCAATGCTGAAAAAAATCTGTGAGTTAGGGTTGAATTTGAAAGTGTCTGCAATTCTGCCCAGACACGATAGGAGCGAGTATATGATGAGAGCCTTATCGATCAATTCTGCCCGGGAGAGATTGTGAAAGGCTCAAGGGGTAGAATTTTTCTCAGAGTGGTCTATGCTTGTTAACGGAGAGACTGCTTCTACAGGGATGGGATACACTTAAATAGAAAGGGTGCAAGAATATTTGCTGATGCTATCGAGGCAGTGTTAGGTGGGTTGGAAAACTGCTAGATTGGGGGGATACAAGGACTAATAGATTAACAGTAGCCACTGGCAGAGGTAAAAGTGATTCTTGCACTACTTCTATTGAAATGCAATTGAACAGCAGCCTGGAAAGCAAGGCAATGGGAATTTCCAGAACTGCTGGGAGTCATAGTGGAACAAGTAAATACATGGGCTGTGTTAGGGTAACTAAGAGTAGAAATAGGGGCATGTAGAGGGGAGCAGGTATCCTGTGTGTTATCAGACACTCAGCCTAAAACACTGATGGATCCAATATCTCTCTGTTACAGAAGATTTAGGAGAAGTCTGGTTGGCCTGCCTCCCTAAAATCCACTCATGCACACCTTCTCGATGGTAAGCCCTGTTACGTCACTTAGGTGGCAACGAACGTGTAGAGTGGTTCTCTTCAAGACGCCTGGTCAGCGTGAAGAGGAAAAGACCAAACCCTCCAGCATATGACATCACAACAATACAAATGGCCCTCAGTCCCCAGCAGCTTTCACTCTCCCTCTTACGGCAGCGAGAGGATCAGAGTGGAAGCAAAGGGTGCTAAGAATCTCTGGGTACGACCAGGCTGCAATGCACGGAAATTGAACTTGGCCTGTTATAACGTACGATCACTCATCGGTGAAGACAGGATATTAGAGCTGGAAAAGGAATTAGAAAATGTGAATTGGAATATCATCGGTTTGGCTGAAACAAGAAGAAGAAATGAATCACTTATAAGTTTATCAAGTGGAAATCTGCTGTACACCAATGGAAACAGTGAAAGGAGTGAAGGTGGAGTTGGGTTTCTGGTCCATAAAGATTTTAAAAACAACATTTTGGAATTCAAAAGTACATCACCAAGGGTGTCAAGACTAATATTCAAGATTTCTAAGAGGTACAAGCTAAAGATTATAATGATTTATGCACCAACATCGAGCCATGATGATGAAGAGGTTGAAGAAATGTACACTGAAATTCAGAGTCTTCAAGATGAGCAGAAAACCCACTACACTATTATTATGGGGGACTTCGATGCTAAGGTTGGAAAAAGGCAAAACAGCGCAGAAAGAGGAACTATAGGAAATTTTGGAATTGGAGAAAGAAATAAAAGAGGTGAAAGACTTGTGGAATTTGCAGAATCTCAAGGACTGTCAGTAATGAACACTTTTTTCAAGAAAAGGGTGAACAGAAAGTGGACATGGAAGAGTCCAAATGGATTAACAACTAATGAAATCGACTTCATCCTCACTAACAGAAGATATATTGTGAATGATGTTACTGTCCTGAATAAGGTAAATGTTGGAAGTGATCACAGAATGGTAAGATGTACACTTGATATAGATGTAGGAAAGGAAAGGAAAAAACTGACTCGAGTAAATAATACAAATGTCTTTGAAATAACAGAGGAGGAGAAAAAGCAGTATGTACTAGAACTTAAGAACAAATTTGAGCTTCTGCAGACTGCTCAGGACCAAGATATCGACGAGGAATATTACAACTTTCTGAAAGTGATAAAGCCCAAGAAACCTATAGGGAAACAGAACTCCAAAGAAGAAAAAATTAGTCAAGAAACACTTGCCATGATGAACCAAAGACGACAAATGAAGAACAAGAAAAACACTGACAGGGAGAAAATTGAGTATACTGAGTTATGCAAAGCCATTAGAAAGAGACTCAGAGAGGACATAAGAAGATTTAACACAAGAAAAGTAGAACAAGCATTAAGGGAAAACAAAGGATTTAAATCAGCAGCCATGAGCAGTAATACAGAAAGACAAATGATACTGAAACTGAAGAATAGCAATGGTGTACTTATAAACAGCAGAGAAGGCATAATTCAAATAGCAGAAGACTACTATAGAGAATTATACAAGGAGCGAGGGAATGATACCAGCAGTGGGGAACATGGATTGCAAAGTAGCAACACATACGACATACCTGATATTCTTCCTGATGAGGTAGAACATGCATTGAAGAAAATGAAGAATCAGAAAGCCCCGGGGGAAGATGAAGTTACTGTAGAATTGTTAAAATTGGGAGGAAGAGACATAACACAAAAACTGGCAAGGCTCTTCACAAAGTGCATTAGAAAAGGTGTGATGCCTAAGCAGTGGAATAATGCAATCATAGTTTTGCTGCATAAGAAAGGAGATAAATCAGAAATTGGAAATTATAGACCAATTAGCTTGTTATCCCATATCTACAAGTTGTTCACAAGGGTCATTACTAACAGATTAGAAAGAATACTTGATGAGAATCAACCGAAAGAGCAAGCTGGCTTTAGGACAGGATTCTCAACTATGGATCACCTTCACGTAATATCACAGCTAATGGAGAAAGCAAATGAATATAAAACACCATTATGCCTGGCATTTGTGGATTATGAAAAGGCATTTGACTCCATACAGCATAAGGCAATGTTTCAGGCACTGGAAAGACAAGGCATAGATACTCCATATATTATGATTTTGAAAAAATATATGAGAGTGCTAAATCCTTTATTAGACTAGACAAAGACAGTAGCAAATTTAAAATCGAGAAAGGAGTTCGACAAGGAGACACAATATCTCCGAAACTGTTTACTGCTGCCCTTGAGGAAGCTTTCAGAAGATTAGACTGGTCGCAGAAAGGAGTCAATGTGAACGGAGAGTACCTAAACCATTTACGATTTGCAGATGACATTGTGGTCATAAGCCACGATCCCAAAGAATTAGAGGAAAATCTTAATCAGTTATGCACAGTTGGTAAGGATTTTGGACTAAAGATGAATATGGCTAAAACAAAAGTAATGATGAACAAGTATGCCACAGAAAGGGAAATAATGATTGAAGGAGCAGTAATTGAAAAGGTGGAGTCATATACTTATCTGGGACAAGTTATTAGCTGTAATAATGATAAATGGCTGGAAGTCAATATCCCAGTTTGTCTGAAACGTAAAATAATGAATCAATGTATACTCCCCACGATGACTTATGGAAGTGAAACTTGGGCACTCACCAAAAGAATGGAAGAGAAGCTAAGAACTACACAGCGAAGAATGGAACGAATTATATTGGGAATCAGACTGTTAGATAAGAAGAGAAACACATGGATTAGGCAGCAAACTCAAGTAAAGGACATTCTTATCAAAACTAAAGAACTAAAATGGTCTTGGGCAGGACACATAGCTTGAAGACATGATGACAGATGGACTAAGAAAATAACAGAATGGTACCCAAGAGGAGCTAGAAGAAAACCTGGAAGACAAAGGCGGAGATGGATAGTTGAAATTCATGAGTTTTTGAGTAGTAAATGGATGGCCAGTGCTCAAAACAGAAGGAACTGGAAAGTTGCTGGAGAGGCCTTCATCCTGCAGTGGATTGAAAATGGCTGATGATGATACTTGCATGTACACCAATGCTAAGAGTATAGTTAATAAATTCGATGATCTTGAAGTGCTAGTCAAGACATCAAAGGCAGATATTGTTGGGATATCAGTGACATGGTGTCACACAGACATAAGCAGTTCAGAACTGCACATAAGCAGTGCAGAACTGGAATTTGGGGAGTACAATGTGTACAGAAAGGATAGACAGGATAGGAAGGGAGGAGGGGTTATGCTGTTAGTTAAGAAACACATAAAATCTAAGGAAGTGCATCCAATTGATTTGGGTGGAAAATGCAATGTTGGGTCTTTTTGGTGGGACAAGAGCACTGGGAAAGGAAAAATGACAGTAGGTGTGTGTTATAGGCCTAATGAATCTGATGAGTATACTGAGCAATTGTGCAGAGAAATAGAGTGGGCCAGTAACTTAGAGAGTCTTATAATGGGGGACTTTAATTTCACGGATATTGACTGGAATTTGTGGTTTGGTCACTCACACACTAGCAAGGCTTTTGGGGATTTATTGGATGATTGTTTTCTACAGCAGCATGTTCGGGAGGCAACTAGAGGGAGTAATACTCTTGATCTGATTATCAGTAGTGATTCTTCATGCATCAAGAATCTGCAGATAAAGGAACCACTAGGTGGCAGTAATCACAGTGTGCTGAAGTGGGAATTACTCAAAGGGGTAACTACCATCAAGGGTAAAGGGAAAGGTTTTTGCTTTCATAAAAGTGACTACAGTGGTCGAAGACAGTATTTAAATCCTATATGGTGGAACCAACTGATGATGTTACCAACAGCAAATTCAAAATGGGAAGCATTCAAAGAATTAATCTTGGATGCTACTAGGCTTTACATACCAACTAAGAAATATTGTCCAAAGTTTAGGCCTAAATGGATGTGAGATGAACTAATGAGACATATGGCAGAGAAGAAACATGAATGGGATACATATAAATTAACATGTGACACAGAAGCCTATGATAGATATAAGCTGGTCTGTAACCAAGTAATAAAGGAAGTTAGGCAGGCGAGGGCAGATTACGAGAAATCTTTGGCAAGGGATGCAAAGAAAAACAGCAAAGAGTTCTTTACTTATTGTAAACCTTAGAAAGAAGGGGATGAATCAGATTGGTCCACTTCATATGGATGGTTCAACTGTTGATGATCCTACTCAGGTAGCTAACAAACCAAATGAATATTCTGCATCGACATTCACACATGAGGAGTTATTCAAGCCAGAGGTGTATTCAACTCTGGCAATAAAATAGATAATCTTGTAATAACTGAGAATACAGTGGAGGAGAAATTGTTGAAGATAAACACAACAAAAGCATCTGGCGTGGATGGAATCAATCCAGTTATATTAAAGGAGGCAGCAAAGAAAGTAAGCAAACCCTTAGTCATAATTATGAGAGCTTCCCTGGACACAGGGGAGTTATCCATGGACTGGAGATGTGCAAATGTGACCCCAATCCACAAATTAGGATCAAAGGGAGACACAGGTAATTACAGACCTGCTAGTTTAACTTCTGTTCCAGGGAAATTAATGGAGGCACTGGTTAAAGAAGCATTGCAGGATCATCTAGACAAGACTTCAGTTATAGCTCGGACAAAGCATGGGTTTGTTAAGGGGAAGTCTTGTCTAACCAATTTGAGTGGATACTATGATGTAGTCAGAAAGGAACTGGATGCAAAGAATAACTTTGATTTTATATATTTCGATCTTAGAAAGGCCTTTGATACTGTTACACATGGAAGACTGCCACACAAATTGGAGCAGTGTGGCATTGGAGGCAAATTGCTACTATAGATAAAAGGATGGTTGAGTGGGAGAAGACAGAGAGTGGTAATCAATGGACCCTGCTCATCGTGGACTAATGTTATTAGTTGAGTCCCTCAGGGTTCAGTGTTGGATCCATTGTTGTTTTCTGTATTTATAAATGATATTGATGACGGTATATCAGGCTTAATGTCCAAGTTTGCAGACAATATGAAGGTTGGCAGGGTTGTTAATGACACTAATGACAGTAAGCTGCTGCAACAGGACCTAGAAAATTTGAAGAGATGTGCTGAGGGGTGGCAAATGAAGTTTAACATTGACAAATGTAAAGTACTATATGTGGGAAGCATTAACCCCAGAAGCAATATCAACTCTGTGGTACTACACTGACAGTGGTAGAGAATGAAAAGACCTGGGGGTAATTGTGCAGGCAGATGTGAAGTTTTCTGGGCAGTGCAGACGGTCTGCAAGAGTAGCTCATGGTGTCTTGTCAATGATATACAGGAATTTTTCTAACAGGAATAAGGAGGTGATTATCCTCTTGTATAAGTGAATGGTCAGGCCACACCTTGAGTATTGTATACAGGTCTGGAGGCCTCATTTTAAGAAGGATGTAAAGCTGTTGGAACGAGTACAGAGAAGGGCAACAAGATTAATGAATGGAACAAAGGGTTGCTCTTATGAAGAAAGGCTTAAGTTTTGCAAATTGCGGTGTCTTGAGACTAGGCACCTGCGAGGTGATCTGATTGAGGTGTATAAATCCTTGAATGGTTTAAGAATGCTCAATGCTGATGGGATTCTTCCTCTAGCTCAGAATCGCCTGAGAGAGCATTAATTCAAATTGAGGAGAGACGGTTGTAGTACAGATGTGCAGAAGTTTGCCTTATCTGTTGTAGAAGTTGATAGCTTAAATAGATTCAAGGCAGAACTTGACAAACATTTGGAGTGAGTGGAGAGTGAAATAAGGGAGTGTGTTTTGTTTTTTTGGCTGATGCTATATAAGCTTGCTGTCTTGCATCATGTGTCTTTGCTAATGCTAATGTTAATTTGAACTTAGAGATACTTTAAGCCAGAGAAGATCAAAAATAGGAGATTCCAATTACTAAATCTCTGACAGGGAATATGTGGGCAGACATATGCACAAATCCCACCTTTGAAGTGAAAGGAATCATACAGTGAATAATTTGGACTTCTGAGATGAGCAGTGGTTGAATCAATCAGTAACTGAAAGATTATGTCAGAGGGTTTGGCAGACTGTATTTGGAAATGGGCATCATCGAGATTTGAACTGAGAGCACATATGTTTATGAAATGAATGAGGAAAGGTTTAGAACTTTTCACAGATAAGTTTGCTCTATTAATTTGACAATTCATGGTGTATTCAGTAGGAAGAAAAGGTGGGGATACATGCTGTGTGAAGTAATGAAAATTTTGGATATGGCGTACACATGGTAAGAATATACCCAGCTCCTTGACATGAATCGATCTCGACAATGCCCTCACATACACACTACTCAGACTCTCCACAATCACTGTCTGGCAGAGTAGATGCAGCGAGATTATACACTTGCTGATCGAGAAGCCTCCTAGAGAGTTAATAGGTTCAGTGTGGTGTACTAACTAAGGCTGGCCAAAAAACACCATTTTAGAGCTGTACCCTTGAAATGTAAGAAAGATTGGATCTTGCCATGATATTCATTATAACCTCAAAAGACATCAATCATACTGCATGATGGAAGAGATGGGGGAGGGTTTGCTGGACCATTGCTTTGGAGTCTAAACATGGGTTCCACCACTATCAGCCTCCAATAGGCAAAGTGGTGGTGGTATTGCCTGGTAACACAGAGGGGCAGTATTCCTCTGTATAGTGTGGGTGCCACATCTCAACCCCTGCTTACATTATTTTGCACCAGGGTGGTCACCCACAGTGTGCTAGGTGCCATATTTTAGGACCTGCACATGGGAGCTATATTCATGGTTACTAATATCATGAAGGTGTAATCAGAGGATTTGGTTGCCACATACCAACCGAACTTCATTGAATTTAGGCCTACTTGACTTGAGTGTCACTCGAATATCAGTTCCATTAGTGTTTTAGACTCCCAGGTAGCAAGCTCAATTTGACATATCTGACAGAATGTCTGCAACACCCTGAAGAACCTCGCTTCCACTCACTCGAGTGTTGTTATTTTGCTCTGAATCACAGCGAAAAATCCAAGTTTCATCATGTCACTATTTGATTTAAGAAGTTTTGACCCTTTGTTTCAAAACAATCAAGCATTTCTTTGCAAATGTCTACTTTTTGCTGTTTCTATTGTTGATTCAAATTGTGTGGAATCTAGCAGGCAAATATTCGCTACATTTTATGGTGATCTTTCACAATATTGTGAGAACTTACCATATGAAATGGCCATTCTAACAGCTAATTCACCAACTATAGTTTGCCTGTCTTCATCCAAGATTTCCTTGGGCTTTTTCGATTTGCTCAGGATTTGTTGAGGAGGAAGGTTAACCAGGTCTTGGGTCATCTTCAACAGACTCATGGCTTTCACTGAATTGCTTTTACCATTTAAATATGGCCGTCCTACCACGATATTCAATACTATATGCTTCATTCATCTCTTTTCCAATGCATTTAAGCCCCGTATAACACAATAACTAATCACAATCACTATTCAATCTGTATATCTGACATGATACTTGCTTCAAAACAATCAACAGTGACATGCAGCTAAAAAAACTCTCTTCACACAACACTAGCTCAACAAGTGCTGGCATGTGCACACAGAGTTGCTCAGTAGTGATCACGGAGAGCACCTCTAATGGCAGTTATGGAAAGTTTGTGTGGTAAACATAAAATCTCACACTAGTCCACAAATTAAATGATCACACAATGTACATAATCATA
This sequence comes from Mastigoproctus giganteus, assembly GCF_048544385.1. Classification (NCBI taxonomy): domain Eukaryota; kingdom Metazoa; phylum Arthropoda; class Arachnida; order Uropygi; family Thelyphonidae; genus Mastigoproctus; species Mastigoproctus giganteus. The sequence goes on along the minus strand of NC_143580.1, from coordinate 113,956,619 downwards.
AATCTATTTGCTTATTACATTAATCACAGAAGAAATGCTGAATACATATTATATTTCAATTATTAAAATCCAAGAAGCAATAAGTAAAACTGCAAAATCATTGACAATATATTACAATTATTATTTATTAAATTCACAGAACCTGAAATACCCATTGCATTTCATGTGCTGTGATTACAAAGTATTTCAAAATGTGGAGTGAATATTACTTTGAAAGATATGCACAGTGAATAAAGCAATTACTTTTATATATTATTAGTTAATCAATTAGTAAATAATTGGTAACAAGATTATTAGTTATTTACATTTTATTTCCGTGAATCACAGAAGAAGAAAAAAATTCAATTAATTTAAGAAAAAATATTAACATTCCTAAAATTTAACACACTGCATACATTAACTAACTTGTTAGTAATCCTTTATGATGATTTGAATTTATTAATTCCATACAGATTTAGGAACTGATCCTTTAGATGACATATTTGCTACATTATTACATTATTATATCCCTGATACCAATAATATCCAAAAACTTAAGAATGTTAATTTAAGAAATAGCCTGATATTCAGTGATAAGTTACCGGTACCTGATAAGATTCAATGGTTGCTGTTTATACCAATGATTCAATTTGGCCCATTCACTATAGAGAATCTATAAAGAAATAAATTAAATCTTAAAAATTACTGTCAAAAACTTTATATGTTCACAAACAACAAAAACTTACTTTTTTTTTGGTATTGAACATAGTAAGAGAACAATATAATAAAATAAAAATCACTAAATAGCTTTCTACACATAACTCTTAACCACATTCAAATTTCATATGTCATATGTACAAAATAGAAAAGTTTATTTTTATTTTTATTATTATTATTATTTTTGGCTGATGCAAGAAAACTTAGTTTCTTTTGATCTTTGCATCTTTTGACCCTTTACTAATAACAAATACATGACTATCTTATAATTTCTCACTATATAACCTCTAAATTTATGTCCCTTTATTTTCTATCTTTCCTTTTAGACATTTCTTTCTAGGTAGTAGCAAACTTCCATCAAATATTCATCCACTTTCATAGAAAGACATGCGGATCCCTTTTTGCACACAAGTTAATAAGATAAAAAGTACAATCCATTATAACCAAAACCAAGTGCTCAGTCTCTTCTTTTAATATCCTTACTACTGCAGTTTTAGGCCAACCATAACAGATGCATTACCAGCACTAATTGCCAGACATTTTTTTGAAGGAATCCCACATTCTTTCAGACTGTTCAAAAGATTTCTAATGTTGCATCTTGTACAGCCATCTTCTAATGTTGTAACTTGTAGAGTTACATTGCAATGCTGGCACTTAGAGCAAGCTGCTTTTCATATGACTTATTTTTTATGAAAGATCACCAAAATATGATATAGCCTGGAATCACTTTGATTACTGCCATCTTTAACAACTGAAAATGGCCCCCTTTTCTCTTTAATCTGTTATAAATCACTGTAAATTTTTAAATTCTTCTGTGCTATCTACAGAAATGTCTATTAATTTTCACACAATTAGGAAAAATTCATGGTTAAGTTAAACTAATTATATGCACATGTTGATTGACATACGTGATGAATAGCTATAGAAATGTTTTCTGTGGAGAATTCAAAGAAAACATTTTCAACAGGTAGTATCATGGAGATTCAGCTGAATGGACTGATGAATTATGCTTCATTTACTCCATACAGCTGCTATTCATCTGCATCGAGTAAATGAGCCATGAATTACAAAAATACTGGTGGGGTCAAATCAATCCCATATAACTAATATAGAGTTAAAAACTGTCTCTACTTCATATTTTCCTATTCTTACAATTTCACTAATGATGCTTGTTTTCGTTCTTTTATAACCTCTTTTTTTCTTTTTTTTTTTCTTTTTTTTTTTTGCTTTCCCTATCAGGAAACATATTTCTTAAAAACATGCTGATATGATTATTTCATACCAAAAGATGCAAATAAACACATTTCTTTCCCTGCACATTGTTGCTATGCTTACTGGTTTTCAAATGTCTGATTATATCAAATTTCTCACCACCACGTAAAATTGAAATATCATATCTATATAGTGTATACAAGGTTATATTACCTTTTTTTTTCAAATTTTACAATATATTTACAATACTGTAAAGGTACTATATTTTTTTACGATATTTCTTTTGTATTTTACTTAAAGATATTGTTAATTAGCTGTGCACTATAGTACATAAGCAGAGAATAATGCTATTATCATGTTTCTGTTTTCAAACATAGACTAGAACAGGACACCTGATGGCAAATTTAAAAAAAAAAAAAATAACCAGCAATTTGCAAAAAAAAAAAAAAAAAAAAAAAAAAAAAAAGTACAATCCAATTTCAATGCAGTTTTATTTCTTTTTTGTGAAAATAAAAAAAAAAAAAAAAAAAGGCAGAGGAAAACTGAGTTTTTGTCAAAAGCCAGAGAAACTCTGTTTCCAACTTTTTATGATAAGTGACATGAAGAAGGGCCAAATTGAGTACAAAATATGGATTCTCAATCACGAATCCAGAAAGTTGGCAGCCTTGTTAAATATTCCTGATCTTGACCTTAAATTTGATAAGGAGATATCTATTAGCAAAACATCGTGCCTTGTTCGGATGCTCTCTCTCTCTCTCTCTCTCTCTCTCTCTCTCTCTCTCTCTCTCTCTCTCTCTCTCTCTCTCTCTCACACACACACATACACACACTGGGCAGTCTACAGTAATAGCAATAGTGGCATGGGATTCAAGAAAGCAAGCGTATGAGCTTATATAGCATCAGCCAAAAAAAATTCACACAACCATTCCCTCTGAACATTTGCCTAGTTCCACCTTGAATTTATTTAAACTATCAACTTCCACAATGAGAGATGGAAGTTTGTTGTTCTAGCAAATTAACCACCCACTGGGTAAAGGCAAATTTTCACACATCTATTCTACAACTGTCTTTCCTCAATTTCAATTTATGCCCCTCTTAGGTTTGTAATCTGAGCAAGTGGAGAATCCCATCAGAATTCAGGGTACTCAACCCATTAAAGGCCTTATATGCCTCAATCAGATCACCTCACAGGTGCTTACTCTTCAGCCACTGCAATTTGCAGAACTTAAGCCTCTCTTCGTAAGAGAGGCTTACGTTCCCCTCACGAATTTGCTGGCCTTTTCTGTACATGCTCAAGCAAATCTGCATCCTTCCTAAAATAAGGCCTCCAGGCCTGTGTGCAGTACTCAAGGTGTGGTCTGACCATTGCATTATTAGCATTAGTAGAGGCATAGGATGCAAGAAAGCAAGCTTATGCAGCATCAGCGAAAAAAAAAAAAAAACCCTACATTTCACCCCTCTATTCATTCCAAATGCCTGTCCAGCTCAGCCTTAAATTTACTTAGACTATCAACTTCCACAACAAAAGATGAAGGTCTGTTCCACCACTCAACTACCCGTGGGCTAAAGGCAAATTGCCGCACATCTATTCTACAACTGTCTTTCCAAAATATGAATCTATTCCCCCTCAGGTTCTTAATCAGAGCAAGAGGAAGAATCCCATCAGCATTCGGCATGATCAATCCATTCATGGCCTTATACACATCAATCAGATCAGCTCGCAGGTACTTACTTTCCAGGTGCTGCAATTTGCAGAACTTAAGTCTTTCTTGGTAAGAGCATCCCCCTTTGTTCCCCTCACAAATTTTGTTGCCCTTCTTTGAACTGGTTCTAGCAACTCTATATCTTTCCTAAAATGAAGCCTCCAGATCTGGGCACAAAACTCTAGGTGTGGCCTGACCATTGCCTTGTACAACGGGATAATCACCTCCCTGTCCCTGTCCCTGTTCCTGTTAGCAAAATTCCTATATATCATTGACAAGACTCCATGTTGTTTGTTATTTGGTTTTTAGGAGCATTAACAACTAAGGCCATATTGCTCCGAAGACTCCATGACCTGCCCTGGCAGCTCATCTGCACTGCTCAGTGAATTTCATATTTCACTGCACAATTACTCCCAGGTCTTTTTCACTTTGCACTTCCCTGAGTGTAGTACCACACAGTTGGTTCATTCTCTTGGGTTAGTGCTACCCATATGCAGTACTTTGCTATATTAGCATAAGCATTAGCATTAGTAGAGGCATATGATGCAAGAAAGCAAGCTTATTCAGCATCAGCTAAAAAAACACACACCACTCCCATTTCACCCCTCCGTTCGTTTGAAATACCTGTCCAGTTGAGCTTTAAATTTGTTTAGGCTATCAACTTCAACAACAAGTGATGGAAGTCGGTTCCACCAACCAACCACCCGCTGGCCAAAGGCTAATTTCTGCACATCTATCCAACATCCGTCCATCCTCAATTTGAATTTATGCCCTCTCAGGTGTTTATTCTGAGCAAGATGAAGAATCCCATTGGCATTGAGCATGCTCAAACCATTCAAAGCCTTATACACCTCTATCAGATCACCTCGCTGGTGCCTAGTCTCCAGACTCTGCAATTTGCAAAACTTAAGCCTTTCTTCGTAAGAGCAACCCTTTGTTCCATTCACTAATCTTGTTGCCCTTCTCTGTACCCGTTCCAGCAGCTCTACATCCTTCTTGAAATGAGGGCTCCAGACCTGTATACAGTACTCAAGATGTGGCCTAACCATTGCCTTATACAAGGGAATAATCACCTCCTTATCCCTGCTAGAAAAATTCCTGTATATATCATTGACAAGACACTATGAGCTACTCTTGCAGCTCATCTGCACTGCTCAGAGAACTTCATATCTGCCTGCACAATTACCCCCAGGTCCTTTTCATTCTCCACCACTGTCAGTGTAGTACCGCAGAGTTGATATGTTGCTCTGGGGTTACTGTTTCCCATATGTAGTACTTTACATTTGTCAATGTTAAACTTCATTTGCCACCTCTAAGCCCATCTGTTCAACCTTTCCAGATCCTGTTGCAGCAGCATAGCATCAGTAGTGTCCTTAACAACCCTGCCAACCTTTGTATCATCTGCAAACTTGGACATTAAACTTGATATGCCATCATCAATATCATTCATAAACACCGAAAACAACAACGGACCCAACACTGAACCCTGAGGAACTCCACTAATAACATTAGTCCACGTTGAGCAGTGTCCATTGATTACCACTCTCTGTCTTCTGCCACTCAACCGTCCCCTTATCCATAGCAGCAATTTGCCTCCAATGCCACACTGCTCCAATTTGTGCAGCAGTCTTCCATGTGCAACAGTATCACAAGCCTTTCTAAGATCCAAATATATAATATCAAAGTTATTCCCTGCATCCAGTTCTTTTGTGACTACATCATAGTATCCAATCAAATTGGTCAGGCAAGACCTGCCCTTAACAAAACCATGCTGCGTCTGAGCTATAACTGAATTCTTGTCTAGATGTTCCTGCAGTGCTTCTTTAACCAGTGCCTCCATTAATTTACCTGGAACAGAAGTTAAACTAACAGGTCTATAATTACCTGTGTCAGCCTTTGGTCCTCCTTTGTGAATTGGGGTTACATTTGCACATCTCCAGTCTATGGGTACCTCCCCTGAGTCCAAGGAAGCTCTCATAATTATGGCTAGGGGTTTGCTTACTTCCTTTGCTGCCTCCTTTAATATAACTGGATAGATCCTATCCACCCCAGGGGCCTTTTTTATGTTTATCCTCAACAATCTCTCCTCCATTTTCCTCTCAGTTATTACAAAATCATCCAGCTCACTGCCAATGTTTACTTTACCTACATCATTCTCCTTCCTGAATAACTCCTCATGCGTGAATGTAGATGCAAAATACTCGTGTAGATTGTTAGCCACCTGAGCAGGATCCTCAACTGTTGAACCATCAATATCCAGTGGACCAATCTGATTCATCCCTTTCCTTCTTGAGTTTAAATATGTAAAGAACTCTTTTCTGTTTTTCTTTGCATCCTTTGCCAAGGATTTTTCGTAGTCTGCCTTTTCCTGCCTAATCTCCTTTGTGACTTGGTTACAGACCAACTTATATCTATCATAGGCTTCCATGTCACCCATTAATTTGTATATATCCCATGCATTTTTCTTCTCTGCCACATGTCTCATTAGTTCATCTGACAACCATTTAGGCCTAAACCTTGAACAATATTTCTTAGTTGGTATGTAAAGCCTGGTAGCCTCCAAGATTAGTTCCTTGAATGCTTCCCATTTTAAGTTTGCTGTTGGTAACATCATCAGTTGGTCCCAATGTATAGAATTTAAATACTGTCTCAGACCATCATAGTCGCCTTTACGAAAACAAAAACCCTTCCCTTTACCTCTGATGGTAGTTACCTCCTTGAGTAAATCCCACTTCAACACACTGTGATCACTGCCACCTAGTGGTTCATTTATTTGCAGATTCTTAATGCATGAAGAATCACTACTGATAATCAGATCAAGAGTATTGCTCCCTCTTGTTGCCTCACGAACATACTGATGTAGAAAACAATCATCCAATAAATCCAGAAAAGCCTTGCTAGTGTGCGAGTGACCAACCCACAAATTCCAGTCAATATCTGGGAAATTAAAATCCCCCATTATAAGACTCTCTGATTTACTGGCCCACTCTATTTCCCTGTACAATATCTTATTATACTCATCAGAGTCATTAGGCCTATAGCACACTCCTACTCTCAATTTTGATTTCCCTATGCTTATGTCACACCAAACTGACTTGACACTGCCCTGTCCATCGATGTCGACTGGCTTTACTTCGTTGGACTTTATGTGTTTCTTAATTAATAGCGCAAATGCATCAGGAATACATAGCTGTATCTGAATAAATCAGATTATTAATAAAACGGCATCGTTTCAAGTTATATCTCATATTGTGAATACCTTCACAACGAGTTGCCATGATATTGCACTACTTCGAATAAGTAACGCTTCACCTAAGGAGAAGACTAATGTTACTTATTCTCAGATGCATTTGCACTATATTTATACATAGTCTAGACTCCTTCATAGCTTGAGGCTTATGCCCTAAACGCTTGAGTCTAAATACATGATACACCATCAGGCATCTCTCATATTGTGGAGTTATACTTCCTAACTGTTTTGCCATCATTGCATCACTCGGGTACCTACCCACCCACCGAAGAAGGGCCAAATAGCCCTGAAACGGTGCCGTCTGGGTGGTGGTATCCATCTGAGAATAAGTAACATTAGTCTTCTCCTTAGGTGAAGCGTTACTTATTCGAAGTAGTGCAATATCATGGCAACTCGTTGTGAAGGTATTCACAATATGAGATATAACTTAAAACGATGCCGTTTTATTAATAATCTGATTTATTCAGATACAGCTATGTATTCCTGATGCATTTGCACTATATTTATACATAGTCTAGACTCCTTCATAGCTTGAGGCTTATGCCCTAAACGCTTGAGTCTAAATACATGATACACCATCAGGCATCTCTCATATTGTGGAGTTATACTTCATAACTGTTTTGCCATCATTGCATCACTCGGGTACCTACCCACCCACCGAAGAAGGGCCAAATAGCCCTGAAACGCCAAATAGCCCTGAAACGGTGCCGTCTGGGTGGTGGTATCCATCTGAGAATAAGTAACATTAGTCTTCTCCTTAGGTGAAGCGTTACTTATTCGAAGTAGTGCAATATCATGGCAACTCGTTGTGAAGGTATTCACAATATGAGATATAACTTAAAACGATGCCGTTTTATTAATAATCTGATTTATTCAGATACAGCTATGTATTCCTGATGCATTTGCACTATATTTATACATAGTCTAGACTCCTTCATAGCTTGAGGCTTATGCCCTAAACGCTTGAGTCTTAATTAATAGCATAACCCCTCCTCCCCTCCTGTCCTGTCTATCCTTTCTATACACATTGTATTCCCCAAATTCCAGTTCCGCATTACTTATATCTGTGTGACACCACGTCTCTGATATCTCAACAATATCTGCCTTTGATGTTTTGAGCAATACCTCAAATTCATCAAATTTATTTACCAAACTCCTAGCATTGGTGTACACGCAGGTATACATGCACCTGTTTCTATTCTTAGCTACCCTAACACAAACCATGTGTTTACTTGTACCGCAATGACTCCCAGCAGTCTCTGAATTATCCTGCATCTTGTTTTTCAGGCTTCTGCTCATTTCAATAGAAGCAGTGCAAGAATCACTTCCACCTCTGCCAGTGGCTACTGTTAATCTATTAGTCCTTGTATCCCCCCCCCAACTAGCAGTTTTCCGACCCACCTAACACTGCCTCGACAGCATCAGCAAAAATTCTTGCACCCTTTCTATTTAAGTGTATCCCATCCCTGTAGAAGCAATCTCTCCTGTTAACAAGTACAGTCCAGGCTGAAAAAAATTCTACCCCTTGAGTCTTGCACAATCCCTCCAGGGCTGAATTGATCGACAAGGCTCTCATCATATACTCCCTCCTATCGTGTCTGGGCAGAATTGCAGACACTTTCAAATTCAAAATGTTAAACTTCAGTTGACACTTCTCAGCCCATTTGTCTAAATTATCTAGATCAATTTGGAACAGCATACTGTCTTTACTATCGTTAACAACCCTGCCAACCTTTGTATCATCTCAAAAATTGGACATCAATCCTGATATACCTTCATCAGTATCATTGATGAATACACAAAACAACAATGGGCCCAGCACTAAACCGTGGGGAACTCAACTAATATCATTTGTACATGAAGAGCAACGTCCATTGATTACCACTCTCTGTTGTCTCCCACTAAACCATCCTTTTATCCATTACAGCAACTTATCCTTAATGCCATACCTACCCAATTTGTACAAGAGTCTTCCATGTGCAACAGTATCAAAAGCTTTCCTGAAATACAAGTATATATCAAATTTATTTTTAACATTCAGTTCCTTTGTGATCACATCATAGTATCTAATCAAATTGATCAGACAAGACCTCACTTTAACAAACCCATGCTATTACTGAAGTCTTTTCTGGATGATCCTGCAATGCTTCTTTAACTAGTGACTCCATTATTTTTCCTGGACCATAAATTAAACTAACAGGTATATAGTTACTTGTTTCACCTTTTGAACCCGCTTTGTGAACTGGTGATACTTTTGCAAGCCTCCAGTCCATGGGGGCCTCCCCTGAGTCAAGGAAGCTCTCATAATTATGGCTAAGGGTTTGCTTACTCCCTTTGCTGCCTCCTTTAATATAGCTGGATAGATCCCATCCACCCCAGGTGCCTTCCTTATATTTAACTTCAACAATTTCTCCTCCACTTTGTTCACAGTTATTACAAAATAATTTATCTCCCTGTTAGAGTTTGATAAACTTCTGGCATTCCCCTCATTGAATATAAATGCAAAATACTCATTCAGTTTATCAGCTACCTGAGCATGATCATCAAGGGTCAACCCATCCATGTTAAGTGATCCAATCTGATTTATCCCTTTCCTTCTAGAGTTTAAGTACGTAAAAAATTCTTTGCTGTTTTTCTTTGCATCCTTTGCCAATGATTTCTCGTAATCTGCCTTCACCTGCTTAACCTCCTTTGTGACTTGATTACAGACAAGCTTATATCTGCCATAGGCTTCAGTGTCACCTGATAATTTATATGCATCCCATACATTTTTATTCTCTGCTACGAGCCTCATTAATTCATCCGACTTCCATTTAGGTCTGAACTTTGAACAGTATTTCTAGTTGGAAGAAAAGACTAGTAGCCTCCAAGATTAATTCTGTGAAGGCTTCCCATTTAGAATTCAACGTTAGTAACATAATTAGTTGATCCCACTGTACAGAATTTAAAAACTGTCTGAGACACCTGATTTAGAAAAGCAAAAGTTCTTCCCTTTAGCCTTGATGTTAGTTACATCTTTAAGTAATTCCCATATCAGTACATTGTGATCACTCTCACCCAGTGGTTCCTTTATCTGCAAATTCTTAATGCATGAATAAGAGTATTACTCCCTCTGGTTTCCTCTCAAACATGCTGCTGTAAAAAACAGTTATCCAATAAATCCAAAAAGGTCTTACTAGTGTGGGAGTGAACACCCCACAAATTCCAGTCAATATCTGGAAAGTTAAAATCCCCCATTATAGGACATTCTGATTTACTGGCCCACTCTATTTCTCTGCACAATTGCTCATTATACTCATTAGATTCATTATGCCAATAAAACCAAACCTACTCTCATTTTTCCTTTCCCAGTGCTTCATCATCATCATCATCATCAGCCATTTTCAATCCACTGCAGGATGAAGGCCTCTCCAGCAACTTTCCAGTTGCTTCTGTTTTGAGCACTGGACATCCAACAGACTCAACTTTGCACTGTCCAACAACATCAATTGGATACACTTCCTCAGAATTTATGTGTTTCTTAACTAACCCCACATAACCCCTCCTCCTTCCTGTTCTGCCTATCCTTTCTGTACACATTGTACTCCCCAAATTCCTATTCAGCAATGCTTATACCTGTGTGACATTGCATCTCTGATATCCCAAAAATATCTGCCTTTGATATTTTTGGGATTTGAGGAAGGGGATGAATCAGATTGGTCCACTTGATATCGATGGGTCAACTGTTCATGATCCTGCTCAGGTAGCTAACAAACTAAATGAATATTTTGCATTGACATTCACACATGAGGAGTTATTCAGCGAGGGGAATGCCAGAGGTGTATTCAACCCTGGCAGTAAGCTAGAGAATCTTGTAATAACTCAGAGTAAAGTGGAGGAGAAATTGTTGAAGATAAACACAACAAAGGCACCTGGGGTGGATGGGATCTATCCAGTTATATTAAAGGAGGCAGCAAAGGAAGTAAGCAAACACTTAGCCATAATTATGAGAACTTCCTTGGACTCAGCGGAGGTACCCACAGACTGGAGAAGTGCAAATGTTACCCCAATTCACAAAGGAGGATCAAAGGCTGACACAAGTAATTATAGACCTGTGAGTTTAACTTCTGTTCCAGGAAAATTAATGGAGGCACTGGTTAAAGAAGCACTGCAGGATCATTTAGACAAGACTTCAGTTATAGCCCAGACACAGCATGGTTTTGTTAAAGGGAAGTCTTGCCTGACCAATTTGATTGGATACTATGATGCAGTCACAAAAGAATTGGATGCAGGGAATAACTTTGATATTATATACTTGGATCTTAGAAAGGCTTTTGATACTGTTGTACACGAAAGATTGCTGCGCAAATTAGAGCAGTGTGGCATTGGAGGCAAATTGCTGCTATGGATAAAGGGGTGGTTGAAGGGGAGAAGACAGAGTGGTAATTAATTGACATTGCTCATCGTTGACTAATGTTATTAGTGGAGTCCCTCAGGGTTCAGTGTTGGGTCCATTGTTGTTTTCTGTATTTATAAATGATATTGATGATGGTATATCAAGCTTAATGTCAAAGTTTGCAGACAATACGAAGGTAGGCAGGGTTCTCAAGGACACTACTGACACTATACTGCTGCTGCAACAAGATCTGGAAAGGTTGAGCAGATGGGCTGAGAGGTGGCAAATGAAGTTTAACATTTACAAATGTAAAGCACTACATATGGGAAACAGCATCCCCAGTGCAACGTATCAACTCTGTGGTACTACACTGACAGTGGTAGAGAATGAAAGGGACCTGGGGGTGGTTGTGCAGGCAGATATGAAGTTCTCTGAGCAGTGCAGATAGTCTGCAAGAGTAGCTCATGGTGTATTGTCAGTGATATCTAGGATTTTTTTCTAGCAGGGATAAGGAGGTGATTATTCCCTTGTATAAAGCAATGGTCAGGCCACACCTAAAGTACTGTATACAGGTCTGGAGGCCTCATTTCAAGAAGGATGTAGAGCTGCTGAAACGAGTACAGAGAAGGGCAACAAGATTAGTGAATTGAACAAAGGGGGTACTCTTGCGAAGAAAGGCTTAAGTTTTGCAAATTACAGTGTCTGGAGACAGTATCTGATAGAGGTGTATAAAGCCTTGAATGGTTTGAGCATGCTCAATGCTGATGGGATTCTTCCTCTTGCTCAGAATAATCACCTGAGAGGGCATAAATTCAAATTGAGGAAAGACAGATGTAGGATAGACATGTGGAAATTTGCCTTTAGCCAGTGGGTGGTTGGTTGGTGGAACAGACTTCCATCCCTTGTCATGGACGTTGATAGCCTAAATAAGTTTAAGGCTCAGCTGGACAGGTATTTCGAACGAACAGAGGGGTGAAGTGGAAGTGTTTTTTTTTTTTTTTTTTTTTTGGCTGATGCTGCATAACCTTCCTTTCTTGCATCAAATGCCTTTACTAATGCTAATGCTGTGTTAATCTGGATTTACTGCTACCCTGAATGTTAAATTTCAACTGCCACTTCTCAGACCATCTTCATAATTTGCCTAAATCTTGTTGCAGTAACATTCCCTGACTGATGTGTTTAACCACCATGCAAACTTAGGCATTAAGACTGCCATGCCTTTGTTGATTAATTTTGTAGCTACATTAATATGGTTTTGATTTCCTGAAAAAGAAAGTGATTGGAAGTGTGTGTGCACACATTAATGAATACAGGCAACACAGAAAGAGTCATGTATATAATGGAATTTGATTATTACCTGGAAAGATCACAGCTTCTCCAACTTTACATTTTGGAGCCATCAGTAGATTACTTTGATAAAATGTGAAACTAGACATTATAGACTACATGTAATAGGTAAATGCTTCATGTTTATACTTAATATATCATTTATAACACAATTTCCAAAGAAACTGCTACAATCTATTAGAGGAATTTGAAACTGGCTGAATTTCTGGGAGTATATTACTGAAATCCAATGCCCAAGTGTGCAGTTACATTTTATAGCCAAATTCCAAATTATCTGTTCAGAAGTGGTTTGTTTCAATATGGCTTTTCCCAGTGAGGCTGTAAGAAATATATATTGCCATGCTGGGTGATTTGGGAAATATCTTAATTTGGCTGCATACCTCAGTAGTAGTGTTTGCCTGTTGAAACACAGCAAAGATTCACAGGTTGCTACAGTGATTAAAACCTGACAACGGTGAAAGCATGTGCTAAAAATGGATACAAGGCCACCTTGAAAAGCTATGTGAACTTAGTGATTCCAAAAATAATTTCTTTCGACTTCATTAGCAAACTTTTACATGATCAAATTGTATTTCCTTTGTTAACACAGGAAATATAATCTAATTCATGCAATTTATTTGCTTATGTTTTTAGAATTAGATCTCATTCTTTAAAAAACATCAATATATTCAAAAACAAATATTCAATTTTATTAAGAGCACAGATTATACTCAATATAAAAAGTAGATGTCTAGTATAAAATATAATATACTAATTAAAAAATTTCCTTACCCGCCTTTCAGTAGGAAGGTCAAGGTCAAGCAAATAAGGACCAGTCCCATGTGGTCCCTGAAATAAAATTTTTCAAAAGGCATTTTTATTTAATAATCAGAATAATCTTTTTTCTGTTTGTTTTATTTAATTCTTTCAACTTAAATTCTTTTGATAGTTTTATAAACAAATAAATACTGGGAGAGAGAATTGATTAATTACATAGTTAAATAATAATCTGGCCATTTTGGGTGACAATTATTATATAAATTTAGAAAAATTATTATGTAATTCAAAAAATAAACAGCTTCAGGAAATAAACTACAAATAAACTATATAAGATCGGCAAAGAAAATGAATGTCTCATTTAAAGATATGATTAAAATATTGTATAATTATTCTAAATTTATTTTGCTTTTCCATTTTTAATAGTATCTCCAATATTACAGAACTCAATCCTTGCCTTTTCAATAAACATTTCTTGTTTATATTTTAGTGATATGTCTCAGCCACTTTTGGCAAGACATTTGCAAAGTATTACACATTTTTACTACCTTTCCCAATTTCTGCATTTTCATTTATTCCACACTGATATGATTTTTCACACCTTTGCACTGTATCCATTTTTATTGCTGCTTCCCCTTTGTTTCCTTCCTATCTCCACCTTCTTTCATTATGAATTTTGGTTGTATATACATTAGAAATTGTTGCTGATACTATAAAGAAAGTGTTAGCTTGGTTGGAAAACAGCTATATTGGAGAGATTCACAGAATAAAAGATTAACAGTAGCCACAGGCAAAGGTAAAAGTGATTCTTTCACTGTTTCTACTGGAATGAGCAGCAGCCTGGATAGCAAGTTGCTGAGGATTTCAAGAACTGCTGGAAGTCATCATGGAACAAGTAAATACATGAGCCGAGCTGTGTTAGGGTAACTAAGAGTAAGAACAGGTGCATGTACACCAGTGCTTGCATGTACACCAGTGCTAGGAGCACAGTAAATAAATTTGATGAATTTGAAGTGCCGGTCAAGACAACAGAGGTGGATATTGTTGGGATATCAGAGATGTGGTGTCAGATATAAGTAATGCAGAATTGGAATTTGGGAAGTACAATGTGGACAGAAAGGATAGACAGATTAGGAAGAGAGGCAGGGTTATGCTGTTAGTTAAGAAACACATAACATCTAAAGCAGTCCATTCAGATGACATAGGCGCCTCCGTAGCCAGGTGGGCAGGAGCAGTGCGTAGCACACGCTTCTTGATTAGACCGTGGTTCGAGCCCGTTACCACCAAATACGGAGGATGCAGAAAGGTCAGGGAATGACCACCGCATATCCCCGGAGAAATATGGCCTTAGTTGCTAATGCTCCTAAAAACCAAATAACAAACAAACATAACAAAACATCCAGATGACATTGCTGAACAGTGCAACATTGAGTCAGTTTGGTGTGACATAAGCACTGGGAAAGCAAAAATGAGGGTACAAGTGTGTTACAGGCTAAATGACTCTGATGAGTACAATGAACAACAGAGATATAGAGTGAGCCAGTAAATCAGAATGTCTTATAATGGGGGATTTTAACTTCCCAGACACTGACTGGAACTTTTGGGTTGGTCACATGCACAGTAGCAAGACTCGGATTTTCAACAGCAGCATGTTCGAGAGGCAAAAAGAGGGAGTAATATCCTTGACTGATTATCACCAGTGACTATTCATGCATTAAAAATCTGCAGATAAAGGAATCACTTGGTGGTAGTGATCATAGTTTACTTATGTGGGATTTACTTTACTTAAATATGTAGGCGCCTCCGTAGCCAGATGGGAAGGAGCAGCAGTGCATAGAACACGCTTCTTGATTAAACCGGGGTTCGAGCCCGTCACCACCAAATACGGAGGATGCGGAAAGGTCAGGGAATGACCACTGCATATCCCCGGAGCAATATGGCCTTAGTTGCTAATGCTCCTAAAAACCAAAAATAACAATAACAAATAACTTAAATATGTAACTACCATTGGGGTTAAAGGAAAGGGCTTTTGCTTTCGTAGAAGTGACTAAAAGGTCTCAGAATGTTTTTGAATTCTATACAATGGGAACAACTGATGTTGTTACCAACAGAAAATTTGAAATGGGAAGCATGTAAGGAATTAATCTTGAAAGCTACTAGGCTTTTCATACCAAGAAATACTGTGAGGTTTAAGCCTAAATGGATGTCAAAGACATCCATTTAGGCTTAATCCTCACAGAAGCTGACAGTGGAGAAATTGACACAGAAGCTGACAGTAGATGTAAGCTAGTTTAATCAAGTCACAAAGCGGGTTAGACAAGCAGAGGCTGATTACGACAAAACTGTGGCAAACGATGCAAAGAAAATAAGCAAAGACTACATTAATTATGTACTATAGAAGGAAGGGAAGGAATTATATTGATCCACTTGATAATGATGGTTCGACTATTGATGATTCTGCTCAAGAGCTGACAAACTGAATTAGTATTTTCCGTCTACATTCACACATGAGCTGAATGACTCTAATGAGTACAATGAACAACAGAGAAATAGAGTGAGCCAGTAAATCAGAATGTCTTATAATGGGGGATTTTAACTTTCCAGATATGGACTGGAACTTTTCGGTTGGTCTCATGCATACTAGCAAGACGTTTGTGGAGTGGGGAACTGGAGGCTAGCAGTTTTTTTCTGTGGTGAAGTGGAGGACAGAAGTTTATCAAACTCTAAAAAGGAGATAATAATTTTGTAATAACTCAGAGCCAAGTGGAGGAGATATTGTTTAAAGTTAAACATAAGAAAGGCACCTGGTGTAGGATGGAATCTATTCAGTTATATTAAAGGAGGCAGCAGCAAAGGAAGCAAACCTTAACCATGATTATGAGGGGATCCTTGGATTCAGGGGAGGTCCCCAAGGACTGGAGATGTGCAAATGTAACCACAATTCACAAAGGGGGAGCTAAGGGTGACATGAGTAATTACAGACCAGTTAGTTTAACTTCTGTTCCAGGTAAAATAATGGAGTCACTTGTTAAAGAAAAATTGCTGAATCATCAAACAAGATGGCAGTTATAGTTGAGACAAAGCATGGGTTTTAAGGGGAATTCTTGTCTGACAAATTTAATTGGATACTACAATGAAATTGGATGCAAAAAATAATTTTGATATTATGTATTTAGATTTCAAGAAAGCTTTTGATACTGTTGCACATAGAAGACTACTGTACAAATTGGAGCAGTATGGAATTAAGGACAAGTTGCTGCTATGGATGGTTGGTTGAGTGGGAGAAATTGAGAGGGGATGGCTGAGTTGTAAAAATTAGAGAGTGGTAAACAATGGACACAACTCTTCATGGATGGATGAAAGTATAGTCCCCCAGGGTTCGGTGTTGGGCCCACTGCTGTTTTCTATATTTATCAATGATAATGATGAAGTTTTATTAGGCTCAAATTCCAAGTTTGCAGACGATAAGAAGGTTGGCAGGTTTATTAATGGCAGTAATGAGAGTATGCTACTGAAACGGGATCTAGAAAACTTAGGCAGATGATTTAACATTTAAAATACAACATACTGCATATGAGTATTAGTCATCCCAGAGTAATGTACCAACTGT
This sequence comes from Mastigoproctus giganteus, assembly GCF_048544385.1. Taxonomy (NCBI): domain Eukaryota; kingdom Metazoa; phylum Arthropoda; class Arachnida; order Uropygi; family Thelyphonidae; genus Mastigoproctus; species Mastigoproctus giganteus. The sequence continues at coordinate 113,939,670 of NC_143580.1, read as the reverse complement.
ACTAAACTCAGGGAAGAGGAGAATGAAAAAGACATGGGAAAAATTGTGCAGCCAGATATGAAGGTTTCTTTGGCAGTACAAGCCTGACACAGCAGCTTGTGGGATCTTGTTAATGATATAGAGGAATTTTGTTAGCAGGCATAAGGATATGATTATATACAGAAAAATTCTTGTATATAATTTAGAAGACACCATGGGCTACTCTTGCAGACTATCTGCACTTCTCAGAAAACTTCATTTTCGATTGCACAATTACCCATAAGTCTTTCATTCCCCACTACCCTGAGTGTAGTGGAGAATGAAAGGCACATGATGCAAAAAAGCAAACTTATATAGCATCAGCCTAAAAAAAAAAAAAAAAAAATCCCTTATTTCACCCATCCACTCACTCCAAATGTTTGTCAAGTTCTGCCTTGAATCTGTTTAAGCTATCAACTTCTACAATGACAGATGGAAGTTTGTTCCAGCATTCAACCACCCGCTGGCCAAAGGCAAACTTCCACACATCTATCCAACAACCGTCTTTCCTCAATTTGAATTCATGCCCTCTCAGGCGATTATTCTGAGCAAGAGGAAGAATTCCATCAGCATTGAGCATGCTCAAACCATTCAAGGCTTTATACACCTCAATCAGGTCACCATGCAGGTGCCTAGTCTCCAGACATTGTAATTTGCAAAACTTAAGCCTTTCTTTGCAAGAGCAACCCTTTGTTCCATTCAATAATTTTGTTGCCCTTCTCTGTACTCGTTCCAACAGCTCTACATCCTTCTTAAAATGAGGCCTCCAGACATGTATACAGTACTCAAGGTGTGGTCTGACCATTGCCTTATACAAGGGGATAATCTTGTCAATCTTGACAATCGTGTCCTGATAATCTTGACAATCGTGTCTTGTCAATGAGATACAGGAATAAGGAGGTGTCCTTATTCCTGTATCTCATTGACAAGACACCATGAGCTACTCTTGCAGACCTGCTGCACTGCTCAGAAAACTTCATATCTGCCTGCACAATTACCCCGAGGTCCTATTCATTCTCTAACACTGTCAGTGTGGTACCACTGAGTTGATACGTTACTCTGGGATTACTGCTTCCCATATGTAGTACTTTACATTTGTCAATGTAAAACTTCATTTGCCACCTCTCAGCCCATCTGCTCAAATTTTCTAGTTCCTGTTGCAACAGTGTACTGTCATTAGTGTCATTAACAATCCTGCCATCCTTTGTATCATCTGCAAACTTGGACATTAAGACTGACATTCCATCATCAATGTCATTTACAAATACAGAAAACAACAATGGACCCAACACTGAACCCTGAGGAACTCCACTAATAACATTAGTCCACGAAGAGCAGTGTCCATTGATTACCACTCTCTGTCTTCTGCCACTCAACCATCACTTTATCCATAGCAACAATTTGCCATCAATGCCACACTGCTCCAATTTGTGCAGTAGTCTTCCATGTGCAACAGTATCAAAAGCCTTTCTAAGATCCAAATATATAATATCAAAGTTATTCCCTGGATCCAATTCTTTTGTGACTACATCATAGTATCCAATCAAATTGGTCAGGCAAGACCTTCCCTTAACAAAACCATGCTGTATCTGAGTTATAACTGAATTCTTGTCAAGATGATCCTGGAGTGCTTCTTTAACCAGTGCTTCCATTAATTTACCTAGAACAGAAGTTAAACTCACAGGTCTATAATTACTTGTGTCAGCTTTTGATCCTCCTTTGGGAACTGGAGTTACATTTGCACATCTCCAGTCTGTGGGTACCTCCCCTGAGTCCAAGGAAGCTCTCCTAATTATGGCTAATGGATTGATTACTTCCTTTGCTGCATCATTTAATATAGCTGGATAGATCAAATCCACGCCAGGTGCCTTTCTTGTATTTATCTTCAACAATTTCTCCTCCACTTTACTCTAAATTATTACAAGGTCATCTAGCTCACTGCCAGTGTTTACTTCATCTACGGCATTCCCCTTCCTGAATAATTCCTCATGTGTGAATGTAGATGCACAATATTGATTTAGTTTGTTAGCTACCTGAGCAGGATCATGAACAGTTGAACCATCAATATCAAGTGGACCAATCTGATTCATCCCCTTCCTTCTAGTAGAGTTTACATAAGTAAAGAACTCCTTGCTGTTTTTCTTCGCATCCCTTGCCAAAGATTTTTCGTAATCTGCCTTCGCCTGCCTAACCTCCTTTGTAACTTGGTAACAGATCAACTTATATCTATCGTAGGCTTCTGTGTCACATGTTAATTTATATGTATCCCATGCATTTTTCTACTCTGCCATATGTCTCATTAGTTCATCTGACATCCATTTAGGCCTGAACTTTGAACAATATTTCTTAGTTGGTATGTAAAGCCTAGTAGCTTCCAACATAAGTTTTTTGGATGCTTCTCATTTTGAATTTGCTGTTGGTAACATCATCAGTTGGTCCCACCATATAGAATTTAAATACTGTCTCAGACCACCGTTGTTGCCTTTACGAAAGCAATAACCCTTTCCTTTACCCCCTGATGGTAGTTACCTCTTTGAGTAAATCCCACTTCAGCACACTGTGATCACTGCCACCTAGTGGTTCCTGTATGTGCAGATTCTTAATGCATGAAGAATCATTACTGATAATCAAATCAAGAGTATTGCTCCCTCTAGTTGCCTACCGAACATGCTGATGTAGAAAACAATCATCCAATAAATCCACAAAAGCCTTGCTAGTGTGTCAGTGACCAACCCACAAATTCCAGTCAATATCTGGGAAATTAAAATCCTCCATTATAAGACTCTCTGATTTACTGGCTCATTCTATTTCCCTGTACAGTTTCTTATTATACTCTTCAGAGTCATTAGGCCGAAAGCACACTCCTACTCTCAATTTTGATCTCCCAATGCTTATGTCACACAAAACTGACTCGACACTGCACTGTCCAGCGATGTCGACTGGCTTCACTTCCTTGGATTTTATGTGTTTCTTAACTAATAGCATAACCCCTCCTCCCTTCCTATCCTGTCTATCCTTTCTGTAGACGTTGTAGTCCCCAAATTCCAGTTCTGCATTACTTATATCTGTGTGACACCACGTCTCTGATATCCCAACAATATCTGCCTTTGATGTTTTGAGCAATACCTCAAATTCATCGAATTTATTAACTATTTATTAACTAGCTATACTCCTAGCATTGGTATACACGCAAGTATATATGCACCTGTTCCTATTCTTAGCTACCCTAACACAACCCATGTGTTTACTTGTACCGCAATGACTCCCAGCAGTCTCTGAAATATCCTGCATTCTGTTTTCCAGGCTGCTGCTTATTCCAATAAAAGCAGTGCAAGAATCACTTTCACCTCTGCCAGTGGCTACTGTTAATCTATTAGTCCTTGTTTCCCCCCAATCTAGCAGTTATATTTTAGAACATTTTCTACGCAGTGAAAGACTTGACAAAGTTTCAAAATCTGTCAACATTTTGAAGTTACTTCATCTTCGTAAAGTTTATATAATATCTTAGTTTCCTCAATCCCCCCCCCCTCATACGTTGCTACTGTCACTAGTTCTTTGAATACTGCAAAATATCGGAATCACTCAGATATTCAGCTGTTGTGACCATGCAAACATAGACAGGAGAAATTTACTGGAAGGCTCTCACTTCTCCGAAAAACATACGCCCGTTTGTCGGAGAAAAGGGGAAGCACAACACAGGTTGACCAGAGGCTATTATCTATGTCGGAAATCTTCTTAATCTTCTCACTGGCTATGGAAAGCATACTGACTAGCGTGACTTCTCGAGATGTGGCTGCATATGTGTTACGGCCACCACTAACTTTGTGGAACGGTAATCCCTTTCACCCTTAATTCGCTCTTTCTAATTACATACCTAAAAGCCAGAGGTGAGAACAATGCATAAAGAGTTGTTTCTCCTAATCTGTTCATTACATGAAAATAATTTTAGTTCCACGGAAACTACTGTATTTTAAATGTAATTACCAAGGGGAATTTTAAAAAATTTGGTATAAAGAAGTTGGTTAAACAGACGTCCGACAGTAAATAAATCAAAAATGAAGCAATTTTAAAATACATAACTGATCTTGTTATGATTTTTAGTGTTTCTCGCCAACCACTGAAGTAAAAACGTAAACCAAAATCTTAAAAAGCTTTATATTTAAATTTACAATAAATTTACAGTAGATCAAACAAAATAAATGTGATTATATAAATAAAATGTTACTGATAATAAAATACTGAATTAAGATAGAATAAAACAAATATAGTTTACAGTGAATGTACAAATAAAATGATAATAAAATTATGAATTAAAATGCAATAAAATATACTAGATTAAAAGTGCTAAAATAACTGAAGCTTTCAAAGGCTTCTGCCTTGTTTCTCAACAGTGTACTTCTATTCTGCGGTGCCTCATTATATACCAGCAGGTTCACGGTGCATCTCACTTAAACGTGTACTGTTCCCGTACATGCTGGAACGGAAGCAGCTCGGGAGCGTTCCAGGCAAAAACTTTCATCCCCTCCAAGCATTACGCCTCAAAGAGGGGATGAATGTGTGTACCCCTGTCTCTATTTATATTATTCCCAATAGAACTAATTTGTAGGCTCTCGAGCCATTTGCGGTCCCAAAATCTATGCGCCCGATCAGTGATGACTGCTTCGCCCAGGGAGATATGATGTTGCTTAAACGCTAAATATCATAGTATGAATATACCCAACCCCAGAGGCCTATTTGAAGTACATAACTGATTGATTGCGCCATTAAAATGCTAGGAATGGGGCCCCGTTCGCCCCACCGTAGTTTCGGCTTGGGATACTCAATAATTGCGCATTTAGGATTTCATTTATAAAATAAATGATCGTTGTTCTCACAAATTTTAAAAAAAAATAACAATGGGCTCTCGCGAGCCCACTATAGTTCACCACTGGTTATACTATTAGTTAAGAAACACATAAAATCCAAGGAAGTGAAGCTAGTCGACATCGCTGGACAGTGCAGTGTCGAGTCAGTTTGGTGTGACATAAGCATTGCGAGATCAAAATTGAGAGGTAGGAGCGTATTATAGGCCTAACTACTCTGATGAATATAATAAGGAACTGTACAGGGAAATAGAGTGGGCCAGTAAATTAGTGATTCTTACAATGGGGAATTTCAATTACCGAGATATTGACTGTAATTTGTGGGTTGGTCACTCACACACTAGCAAGGCTTTTGTGGATTTATTGGATGATTGTTTTCTACATCAGCATGTTCGGGAGGCAACTAGAGGGAGCAGTACTCTTGATTTGATTATCAGTAGTGATTCTTCATGCATTAAGAATCTGCAGATACAGGAACCACTAGGTGGCAGTGATCACAGTGTGCTGAAGTGGGATTTACTCAAAGAGGTAACTACCATCAGGGATAAAGGGAAGGGTTTTTGCTTTCGTAAAGGTGACTACGGTGGTTTGAGACAGTATTTAAATTCTATACAGTGGGACCAACTGATGATGTTACCAACAGCAAATTCAAAATGGGAAGCATTCAAAGAAATTATCTTGGAAGCTACTAGGCTTTACATACCAACTAAGAAATATTGTTCAAGGTTTAGGCCTAAACAGATGATGAACTAATGAGACGTGACAGAGAAGAAAAATGCATGGGAGATATATAAATTAATGCGTGACATTGAAGCCTATTATAGATATAAGCTGGTCTGTAACCAAGTTACAAAGGAGATTAGGCAGGCAAATGCAGATTATGAGAAACCCTTGTGCAAATGATGCAGAGAAAAACAAGAAAGAGTTTTTTACCTATGTAAATTCTAGAAGGAAAGGGACGAATCAGCTTGGTCCACTGGATATTGATAGTTCAACTATCAATACTACTCAGGTGGCTAACAAACTAAATGAGTATTTTGCATCTACATTCACTCATGAGGAGTTATTCAGGGAGGGGAATGCCAGAGGTGAGTTAAACTCTGGCAGTGAGCTGGATGATTTTGCAATAACTGAGAGGAAACTGGAGGAGAAATTGTCGAAGATAAACATAAAAAAGGCACCCGGGGTGGACGGGGTCTATTCAGTTATATTAAAAGAAGAAGCAAAGGAAGTAAGCAAACCCTTAGCCATAATTATGAGAGATTCTTCGGACTCAGGGGAGATACCCATGGACTGGAGATGTGCAAATGTGGCCCCAATTCACAAAGGAGAATCAAAGGGCAGCACAAGTAATTACAGACCTGTTAGTTTAACTTCTGTTCTGGGAAAATTAATGGAAGCACTGGTTAAAGAAGCGCTGCAGGATCATCTAGACAAGACTTCATTTATAGCTCGGACACAGCATGGTTTTGTTAAGGGAAAGTGTTGTGTGACCAATTTGATTGGATACTATGATGTGCTCACAAAGGAACTGGATGCAGGGAATAACTTTGACATCATATATTTGGATCTTAGTAAGGCTTTTGATACTGTTGCACATGGAAGACTGCTGCACAAATTAGAGCAGTGTGGCATTGGAGGCAAATTGCTGCTATGGATAAAGGGATGGTTCGGTGGGAGAAGACAGAGAGTGGTAATCAATGGACACTGCTCATTGCGGACTAATGTTATTAGTGGAGTCCCTCAAGGACTCCACTAATAACATTAGTCCGCAATTTTTTTCAATATTGGGTCCATTGTTGTTTTTTGTATTTATAAATGATACTGATGATGGTATATCAAGCTTAATGTCCAAGTTTGCAGACGATACAAAGATTGGCAGGGTTGTTAAGGACACTAATGACAGTACGCTGCTGCAACAGGATCTAGAAAAGTTGCGCAGATGGGCTGAGAGGTGGAAAATGAAGTTTAACATTGACAAATGTAAAGTACTACATATGGGAAGCAGCAACTCCAGAGTGATGTATCAACTCTGTGGTACTACACTGACAGTGGTAGAAAATGAAAAGGATCTGGGGGTAATTGTGCAGGTAGATATGAAGTTTTCTGAGCAGTGAAGATGGTCTGCAAGAGTAGCTCAAGGTGTCTTGTCAAAGATATATACAGGAATTTTTCTAGCAGGGAAAAGAAGGTGATTATCCCCTTGTATAAAGCAATGGTCAGGCTACACCTTGAGTACTGTATATAGGTCTGGAGGCCTCATTTTAGGAAGGATATAGAGCTGCTGTAGCGAGTGGAGAGAAGGGCAACAAGATTAGTGAATGGAACAAAGGGTTGCTCTTATGAAGAAAGGCTTAAATTTTGCAAATTACAGTGTCTGTAGACTAGGCACCTGCGAGGTGATCTGATTGAGGTGTATAAAGCCTTGAATGGTTTGAGCATGCTCAATGCTGATGGAATTCTTCCTCTGGCTCAGAATAATCATTTGAGAGGGCATAAATTCAAATTGAGGAAAGACAGATGGAGGATAGATCTGTGGAAGTTTGCCTTTAGCCAGCGGGTGGTTGGTTGGTGGAACAGACTTCCATCCTTTGTTATGGAAGTTGATAGCCTAAATAAATTTAAGTCTGAGCTGGACAGGTACTTGGAATGAACAGAGGGGTGAAATGGGAGCGTGTTTTTTTTTTTTTTTTGTGCTGATGCTGCATAAGCGTGCTTTTTCATCATATGCCTCTACTAATGCTAATGTTTTTTTTCTGTAAAAACCTCAAACACGAGAGGTATTAGAACCTATACATGGTTTGAAGGTTGAGAAGATGAAATGAGATATTGGTTGGCATTAGACTTGAATTTCTGTAGATTGTAATTTTCAGAATATACATATGAAGGTTGTTTCAGAAAACAGAAGTTAAATGAATGAATGAATGAATGAATGAATGAATGAATAAAAAGAAGAAGAGGAACGAGAAGAAGAATTGGTTCTGCGAGTTTGAAGTTGGGCAGTAAAAGGATGTTGACTAGTTGTGACACGTGTTCAGACTCATTTAGAAGAGACAGAAGAAATTACAGAAGACAATTCAGAACAGTACCTATGGAAGTATCTACAGAAAAGGCAAGCAGCAGAAACAGCACATCTATGAGACAGAGAGTGTTGAGACTTTGTTAGATATGGATCATTAATTAACCTACCTGCTCAGCATTCTAGATTCCATTCTTTTGAATCGAATCTAGAAGCCTGGGAGAAGTTTTGAAGACACCACCCCAGATGTGGGAACAATATTCCACAGTAGGGTGGATTTTCGATTTGTACGGAATGAACAGCTGTTTGGAAAAAAGCAATGCTGAGTGTAAAAGAGAAAACATAGTTTTTTGGAAGCAGAGGAAGCAATATTTGTAATGTGCTTATTCCAAGAGAGATTAGACGTCAGGGTAATTCCCAATAGACATATGCAATCTAGCCTAGAAATCAGAGTGTCACTGAAGATAAGCATAGGAGCAAAAGAATCCTTTTTGAAAGATATAAGACAGGTCTGAGTTTTAGAAGGATTGAAATCAACTAAGTTATCTTTGCTCCACTGGAGAATTACCTGATTGGCATTTAAGGAATTGGTAGTGGATGTTCAAGAAGTTAAAGCTGTTTGTGCAGGGAAAGGTTTCTCAACTTGGAAGGTGGAATGCAATGTGCTATCAACAGCAAAACTACAGATAGGATTTACAGTCAACGGAAGCAAGTCATAAATATTATTATTATTAACTATATGGTGCAAGGAAGCCTGAGGCTTATGCTGCACCAGACAAAAAAAAAAAAAAAAAAATAAATAAATTCTGACTTACCCTGAGAGAGTTTGTTTTGTTTACTTTGGTTTTTAGGAGCATTAGCAACTAAGACCATATTTCTCCGGGGATATGCAGTGATCATTCCCAGACCTTTCCACATCCTCCGTATTTGGTGGGCATGGGCTCAAACCCTGGTCTAATCAAGAAATGTTTGCTACACACTGCTGCCCTGCCCACCTGGCTACGGAGGCGGCCCCTGATAGAGAGTGAGAGAGAGACAGAGAGAGAAAAGAGATAGAAGGGAATCACCAAGAGAATGATGAGAATGATGATAACCAGCTCAGGACCCTGGGTGTGCCAAGCCCATACTCCCCATATGTGAGCCCCTGGGGTTATAAGATGAAAAGAGTGGGAGAAAGAAGTGAACCCTGAGGAACACCAGCATTAATGGAGAAGTTACAAGACAGTCATCTATTCTATCATCACTTGCAGTGAGTGGCGAGAGAGAAAAACTCGATACTCAATTAGAAAAAAAAACAATTGTCAAACTATAAGTTGGAAGCTTACGTAGAAGACCTTTATGCCAAACGTGATCAAAAGCCTTTGAGTTTCACCAAATTTTTCCATTGAATTTGTTCATAGGTGGGTAACTTAAGCCAGAATTAACATATTACCATAGATAGATACTGACAGAATCCATACAGGCTATCATTGATCAGATGGAAGGTTCCTATCTAGTTTAAAAGTTGGCAGTTAATTGATTTCTCCATTGATTTAGAAAGAGTAGAAGTAAGTGCAATGAAATAAGAGCTAAACGTAAAAATGGCATGAGGAGTGGATGCAATCTCCCCAGTTATATTAAAGAAGGCAGCAAAAGTGGTAAGCAACACTTTAACCACAATTAACCCTAGATTCAGAGGAGGTCCCTATGAACTGGAAATGTACAAATGTATCCTCAATTCACAAAGGAAGATATGAGTAATTACAGACCTGTTTACTTGACTTCTGTTCCAGGGTGAATTATGGAATCACTGGTTAATGAAAATAGTTCCAGACCATTTAGACAGACAGCTGTGTAGTCTTAATGCAGTCACAGCATGGAGTTATGCATTTCTTAAGGGAAAATCTGGTCTCTCCAATCTGATTGGATACTATCATAACAGTATCAAAGGAACTGGTACAATATCAAAATATAAAGTAAAAAAATCTCAAAGTATAAAAAAATAAATAAAAATAAATTTCACATCATATGCTTAGATGTTAGAAAAGCTTTTAGCACTGTTTCACATAGAAGATTGCTGTAAAATCTGGAGCAGTGTGGCATTAGGGAAAGTTACTGCAATGCATAAAAGGATAGTCAAGTAGGAAGAAACAAAGAGTGGCTATCAATGGGCACCGATCTTCTTGGAGACTACTGTTATTAGTGGAGTACCAAAAGGGTTCAGTGATAAGCTCTTTGTTTTCAATATTTATAAACGATACTGATGAAGGTATATCAAGGTTACTATTTAAGTTTCCAGATGAAATCTAGAATAAGGCTAATAGGCTTTTCATACCAACTAAGAAATATTGTTCAAGGTTTAGGCGTAAATGGATGTCAGATGAACTAATGAGACACGTGGCAGAGAAGAAAAATGCATGGGATACATATAAATTAACGGGTGACACGGAAGCCTATGATAGATATAACCAAGTCACAAAGGAGGTTAGGCAGACAAAGGCAGATTACAAGAAATCTTTGGCAAAGGATACAAAGAAAAACAGCAAAAGAGTTCTTATGTAAATACTAGAAGGAATGGGATGAATTAGATTGGTCCATTGGATATCGATGGTTCAACTGTTGATGATCCTGCTCAGGTAGCTAACAAACTAAATGAGTATTTTGCATCAACATTCACACATGAGAACTGTTTCATATAGATTTGAAACACATATGAGGCACTGTTTCACATAGTTGGATCCATTCAGGAAAGAGAATGAGAGAGGTGAATTAAACTCTGGCAGTGACCTAGATGATTTTGTAATAACTGAGAACAAAGTGGAGGAAAAATTGTTGAAGATAAATATAAGAAAGGAACCTGGGGTGGATGGGATCTATCTAATTATATTAAAGGAGGCAGCAAAGGAAGTAAGTAAACCCTTAGCCATAATTATTACAGCTTTCTTGGACTCAGGGGAGATACCCATGGACTGGAGAAGTGCAAAAGGAGGCAGCAAAGGAAGTAAGTAAACCCTCAGAAATAATTATGACAGCTTCCTTGGATTCAGGGGAGATACCCATGGACTGGATATGTACAAATGTAACCCCAATTCACAAAGGAGGATCAAAGGGCAACACAAGTGATTACAGACCAGTTAGTTTTTCTTCTGTTCTAGGGAAATTAATGGAGGCACTGGTTAAAGAAGCACTGCAGTATCATCTAGATGAGACTTCAGTTATAGTTCGAATACAGCATGGTTTTGCTAAGGGGAAGTCTTGTCTGACCAATCTGATTGGATACTATGATGTGGTAACAGAGGAACTGGATGCAGAGAATAACTTTGATATCATATATTTGGATCTTAGAAAGGCTTTTGATACTGTTGCACATGGAAGACTGCACAAATTGGAGCAGTGTGGGATTGGAGGCAAATTGCTGCTATGGATAAAGGGATGGTTGAGTGGGAGAAGACAGAGAGTGGACACTAGTCTTTGTGGACTAATATTATTAGTGGAGTCCCACAGGGTTCAGTGTTGAATCCATTGTTTTCTGTATTTATTAATGATATTGATGATGGTATATCAGGATTAATGTCCAAGTCTGCAGATGATATGAAGGTTGGCAGAGTTATTAATGATACTAATGACAGTACACTGCTGCAACAAGATCTAGAAAAGTTCAGCAGATGAGCTGAGAGGTGGCAACTGAAGTTTAACATTGACGTGTGTAAAGTACTGCATATGGGAAGCAGTAACCCCAGAATAACGTATCAATTCTGCGGTACTACACTGATAGTGGTAGAGAATGAAAAGGACCTGGGGATAATTGTGCAGGCAGATATGAAGTTTTCTGAGCAGTGAAGATGGTCTGCAAGAGTAGCTCATGGTGTCTTGTCAAAGATATACAGGAATTTTTCTAGCAGGGAAAAGGAGGTGATTATCCCCTTGTATAAGGCAATGGTCAGGCTACACCTTGAGCACTGTATACAGGTCTGGAGGCCTCATTTTAGGAAGGATATAGAGCTGCTGGAGTGAGTGCAGAGAATGGCTTAAATTTTGCAAATTACAGTTTCTGGAGACTAGGCACCTGTGAGGTGATCTGACTGAGGTGTATAAAGCCTTGAATGGTTTGAGCATGCGCAATTCTGATGGGATTCTTCCTCTTGCCCAGAATAATCACCTAAAAGGGCATAAATTCAAATTGAGGAAAGACAGTTGTAGGATTGATGTGCGGAAGTCTGTCTTTGGCCAGAATGTGGTTGATTCTGGCCAAAGACAGACTGAAAGAAAGGTTGAAACTGGAACAAATTTCCATCAGTCGTAGAAATTGATAGCTTTAGTAGATTCAAGGCAGAACTAGACAAACATTTGGAGTGAGTGGATGGATGAAATTAGATGATTTGTGATTTTTTTTTTTTTTTTTTTGGCTGATGCTATATAAGCTTGCTTTCTTGCATCGTTTGCCTTTACTAATGCTAATGCTAATAACATACCAATTGAGTCGTACCACACTGAAATGGGTGGTGGTGAACAAAAAAGATCGAGGCAAGCTCATAAGGTTCTCTCAGATATACAGAATTCTGCTAGCACAGACAAGAAAGTGATTACAAGGGAGTGAAGTGATTGTACAAAGTAATGGTTAGGTCATATCTTCAGTACTGAAAACAGGTCTGTAATCTATATTTTATGAAGGATGTGCATTGCTTGTTGTAGGTGCAGAGAAGAGTAAGCAGATTAGTCAATGGCATAAAAGTATACTCTTTCCATAAAAGACTTCAGTTCTGCAAATTTCAATGATTGGATAATAAACATCTGCAGGGAGACTTTATTGAAGTATTTAAAGCTTAAAATGGATTGAGTAAAGTAAATGCTGATGGCATCCTTACTCTTTCTAGGACAACACACACACACACAAGGGACATACACTATAGGATATGCAGAAATTAGCTTTCAACCAAGAATAATGTATTCTGGAACAAACTTCCTTCTGGTGTTGTTCAAGTGGCTAGTTTAAAAAATTTTAAGGAAGCATAAAAAAATTATTAGAGGGGATGGCATGATGTAGGTTGGTGGTTTTTTTTTTTTTGCAGATGGATATAACCTTGCTTCCTTGTATCACTTGCCATTACTATTACTAACACTAAAAATAGACACAGTCATGTTCAGTGATAGTATAGCAGTTGTTATTCATTTGAAGAGGTCTAGGTTCATCCTATCAGAGATTGAAAGAATTCTTAAAGACATCTTTAACTGAGGCTGTAGCTAGTTAGTTAGTTACTCACTCAAGTTGGGGTATTGACCCCCCCCTCTTACAGAAGCATTCTGTCTTATTACTCAAGCCAAACCATAATCTCCCATGAATTACTTGAGTTTTTTTCAACCCACACACACACACACACACACACACACCATGAAAATTGGATACATAGCTATTACATAGCCTCATACAGCCATATAACAATAACCCATATCAATTTCTTAGGGACTACTATCAGAAATGGCATGGCCTGATTAATGAAAATATCAAAACTGTTCTTCAGGAGCAAAAACCCTCCTGTCTCTCTGAGCATGTGTGTGCGCGCGCATGCGTGCGTGCATGCACGAGTGTGTGTGTTATGTAGCTCTTTAGCATGACTGCATAGTAAAAGGCAGTCTGAATCATTATTATATTTGCTTTATGATATTAATAAAGGCAGAGCTGTTAATGTGGATAAAAAAAATTGCCAGGTTGTTAATAAGAATCTAGAATCATTTCCACTATCATTTAAATTGGTTGATTTATACAAAAAAGTGCCTTGCTTCCCTTGTCTTAAATTTTTGCATCTGGTAATAAACAAAACAATATGCTTCACTTTCATTTAACACAGTAAAAGTTATATGGCCTTTTAAAGGCCATATACCTTTTTGAGGACTACCTTTTCCACTAATGTATTAGTGACTAACATGTTTTCAGATGTCATGAATAAATACCATGGTTTTATTACTCAAGATAGAGAAAATGCCCTTACCCATAACTTGCCTTTGAGGAGCACTGCTTTAAAACAAATAATAACACTGAAATATCAAGACATACCAGTCTTGCTCTGGACAGTGAGTGATCTCCATTAGCAAATCTCTGTGAATAATGAAGCAGTTCTAACTGGATTGACATGGAGCTTTAGAAGTTCAAAATTCAATTATTGTAACAGGTTATATAGCTTATGAAATAAATTGCAAAATTGACAACTACATATTTTCCTTCTGTAGCCAGCAGATTTTTGACTATCATGAATGAGTGTTCTTATTATGTGTTCCCTTGAGGAGCCTTACTATTAAACAAAAACATCTCTAAAATGCGTGTGTGCATGCACGAGTGTGTGTGTTATGTAGCTACTTATTTACTGTTACTTATTTAAAATAAAAAACACTGTTATGATAGCATTTGAAAACTTGTTGGCCACAAAAGTACACAGCACAAGATTTATTTAATTTAATTTATTTTTTCATTTTTTCATTTAAAAAATCCTACAGTCATAAAAACAAGCTAACTAGTTTCTTCAGAAAAAGTACTTACATCATGCAAAGGATATGCTGCTATATAAGTTCTGTTTCTCAGAAGATGAAGAATACCTAAACAGACATAGAACGGAAATAAAATGGGTAAAAGGTATTTAATTTTCTAATTTCATAGTTTGGTTTCTTCTTTTTACTTATTATTTATTTTTATTAAAACAAATTTAGGGCATAGTCTCATTTGTACATAGGAATGAGCAAAAGGCTTGCTACTTAGTGCACCAGTCTCATATTGTACAGGGGCCCCTTTCATTTCACCACAACTCGGCTTAGTATTACACAATTCTAAACAAAAAATTTCAATGGTGTATATTGCCATTTATTTAACATGTATGACATATTACTCAAATGGCTTTGACTCTCTTTCAGATCAAATCAGTGGATAAGTGGGTACCATGAAAACCCAAACGATCTAGAAATGAGATATTATCCAAGATATAAATGAGGTACAATAATATAGCAGATAAAAATCTCAAGTAAATTCCTAGTTTGTTCACTTCTGCACATGAAGATCTGCCTTACTTGTATAATAACATTTTCTGTTATTATAATGTAGCTTGTAGCTTCATGATTAATTAAGTGTTTTTATTTGTTATACCATCTTGCATCCCACCCTCAATGGGACTACAAAAAGGATTATAACTCCAGTATGGATAATGGCATACATTTTATATAAATAACAGTATACTTCTTCATTGTTTGCTCACTATAAACATTGTTCTAGTTTTCTCACTGCTACATACAAAATAAGGCAAGAGCTGTTTGTACAAGTTAAAATTATTATTATCTTATATAGTAAAAGCTCTGCTACCCAGAACATTGGAGATTAGGGAATTCCAGTTAGATAAACATTATAGATACCAAACAAGTTATCCGAGCAAGCCATCAACCTAGAAAAAAAAATAATAAAATAGAAAGAAATAACAAAACTAAAATTTTGGATAATTACCAGTATAAATTATATTGTAACCAACAACAAGAAAGTGTAGGATAACTGAAACAATTAAAATGTAATGTTGTTTTATTTAAAAAAAATAACTGTAATTAATGGGAAAATGACAATGGCAGACATTTTATAAAGCAGGTGCCACCAAGTGGTAAGTAATTATTTCAGTTTTACATTTTTGTTAATTCCCTTAATTTGACATGTGACATTTAAAAAACTGATCCCACATTATACTAAACCTAGCTTTCTTTGCTTTCTGTAATATTTAATGTAATATCTAATAAAAAGAAATAACAATAGGTTATCATAATATTTACTTGATTATCATAATACTAATTTTATGCAACAAATGGACCCAGACCACAATGGGTTACATTTTTTTCTGATATAGAAAAAAATAAAATTATTGTTTTAGAGCATAATTATGCTGTTAAGATTCAGCTAAAGATGCATTTAGGGCTAAAGCCTCAAGATTCAGCTATAATTAAAAAACACTTTTATTCTTGATATTTACCTATATAAAGGTAAATATCACAGAATCATCACATTCCAGGACCTAAAAGAGAGAAGACATCATAAAAGAGTAATTTGACTTCTTACTGGTCAATGATAATTGGTAATGATAAGATATATGATAAATGATAAATGATTGTGAGATTCCTCTGGTTGCCTGTAGCGGGAATCGTGTCTATATTTCTATGAATAAAGAATTTTATTATTATAATAATAGTAATGATAAATGGTAATGGTAATGATAAGGGACCAATTAGTTTCTTATGATGTCTTCTCCCTTTTCTTACTTTCCTGGACATCTTGACCACCAAGAGGAGTTTGCATGTGATCAGGGGAGGATCAGTATGGGTCTTGGAATGTGATGTTCTTCATACAATTAATATCACAGAGTGTCTTTTAATTGAAGTTATATCTTAGTGGATTTAACCAACAAAGGCAACAATTCATTTAAAGTCACGATTAGGATTATCTTCTCATTTAGTTTCATATTATTGATATTCTTCTGTGAGCTTTTTATTTTAGGCATAAAACAATGAATTAATATAATACACATAAAATTTATATTGTTGTTGGAGAGAAACAGAGGGGAATCACAAACAGTGACACAAGTAATTACAGACTTTTTAGTTTAACTTCTGTTCTGAGGAAATTAATTGAGGCACTGGTTACAGAAGCACTACAGGATCATCTACACAAAACTGCAGTTATAGTTCAGACACAGCATGGGTTTGTTAAGGGGAAGTCTTGTCTGACTAATTTGATTGGATACCGCTATGAGGTTACAAAGGAACTGGAAGCAAAAAATTATTTTGATATCATATACTTGAATTTCAGGAAAGCTTTTGATACTGTTGCACATGGAAAACTATTGTACAAGTTGGAGCAGTATGACATTAAAGGCAAGTTGCTGCTATGGATAAAGAGATAGTTGAGTGGGAGCAGACAGAGAGTGATAATCAATGGACACTGCTCTTCGTGGACTAATGTTATTAGTTGTGTCCCCCGGGGGTCCGTGTTAGGCCCATTGTTGATTTCTGTATTTACCAATGATATTGACGAAACTATATTAGGTTTAATTTCCAAGTTTGCAGACAATATTATGGTTGGCAGGGTTGTTAATGACAGTACACTGCTGTAACAGGATCAATAAAAGTTGAGCAGATGGGCTGAGAAGTGGAAACTGAAGTTTAACATTGACAAATGTAAAGTACTGCATATGGGTAGCAGTTACTCCAGAGTAACATATCAACTGTGTGGTACTACTCTCAGGGTGGTAGAGAATGGAAAAGACCTGAGGGGTAATTGTGCAGTCAGATATGAAGTTTTCTGAGCAGTGTAGACAGTCTACAAGAATAGCTCATGGTGTCTTGTCAACGATATACAGGAATTTTTCTAGCAGGGATAAGGAGGTGATTATCCTCTTCTGTAAGGCAATGATCAGACCACACCTAGAGTACTGTATACAGGTCTGGAGGCCTCATTTTAAGAAGGATGTACAGCTGCTCGAACTAGTACAGAAAAGGGAAACTAGATTGGTGAATGGAACAAAAGGGTTGCTCTTACAAAGAAAGACTAATTTCTGCAAATTGCAGTGTCTGAAGACTAGGCACCTTCAAGGTGATCTGATTGAGGTGTATAAGGCCTTGAATGGTTTGAGCATGCTCAATGCTGATGGGATTCTTCCTCTTGCTTAGAATAATCACCTGAGAGGACACAAATTCAAATTGAGGAAAGACAGTTGTAGAATAGATGTGCAGAAGTTTGCCCAGCAGGTAGTTGATTGGTGGAACAGACTTCCATCTTTTGTTGTGGAAGTTGATAGCCTAAATAAATTTAAGGCTGAGCTGGAGGGGTATTTGAAACGAACAGAGGGGTGAAATCAGAGCTTTTTTTATTTTTTTTTGGCTGATGCTGCATAAGCTTGCTTTCTTGCAACATATGCCTCTACTAATGCTAATAAATGTAGAGGATTTTCATGTATAGTACTAGAAGGTTCATCATCATAATACATATTAATTAGTATGGTAATAATATGATGCTGAACATTAATTAATAATTAAAATACAATTAATATATCAAATATATGTGAATTTAAAATGAAATATATTATGGCATAATCAAACCTCCCAAATCTGGCCACCAGGAGATTTGACACTTGCCAGATTTGGAATTTTCTAGATATACCTTCTGCTATCTACTGTAAAAAGTATTATATTGTACAGTACATTAAAAAGTAGTATTGCATAAAGTACAATAAAAATAAATTATTTCACAGTAGACAGCAGAAGGTATATGGTTTAATATATATATATATATATACAAATATATATATATGTGGCTGCCTCCGTAGCCAGGTGGGCAGGAGCAGCAGTGCGTAGCACAATGCTTCTTGATTAGACCGGGGTTCGAGCCTGTGACTACCAAATACGGAGGATGCGGAAAGGTCAGGGAATGACCACCGCATATTCCCGGAGCAATATGGCCTTAATTGCTAATGCTCCTAAAAACCAAATAAACAAACTACAACAACAACAAATATATATATATAGGTTGTTTCATAATAACATTTGGGCTACACTTTGGTTTTCGATTCAGGACCTGAGAACAAGGAAAGAAGTCCCTACGAACATGAGTCCGATTATGAATGGTATAGAGATATGGCTTTTTGAATTAAAAAAAGAAAATGGCTATGCAACTTTCATTGGTTAAGCAATAATAAAAATAATAAAAAAATTTAAGATTAAGCAAATATGTTTAACTAGTACGAATAAACATTTCACTATGGACATGTTTATATACATTTTTTGGTTGTTTTCAAATATAATAGCATAATTTAAACTATGGAGAATATGATAATGGTCTTAGTGTGCACAACTGAGCAAACTCCTGTAGCACAAATTTCTCATTGAGTTTATTTAATACTGCAACATTTTCCACAATAGATGATGATATTCATTTGTATTTTGAACACTGCAGTTAGCATTAGCATTAGCATTAGTAGAGGCATTTGATGCAAGAAAGCAAGCTTATGCAGCATCAGCCAAAAAAAAAAAAAAAAAACCCACTTCCACTTCACCCCTCTGTTCGTTCAAAATACCTGTCCAGCTGAGCCGTAAACTTATTTAGGCTATCAACCTCCACCACAAGGAATGGAAGTCTGTTCCACCAACCAACCACCCGCTGGCTAAAGGCAAATTTCTGCACGTCTATCCTACATCTGTCTTTCCTCAATTTGAATTTATGCCCTCTCAGGTGATTTTTCTGAGCTAGAGGAAGAATCCCATCAGCATTGAGCATGCTTAAACCATTCAAGGCTTTATACACCTCTATCAGATCACCTCGCTGGTGCCTAGTCTCCAGACACTGTAATTTGCAAAACTTAAGCCTTTCTTCGTAAGAGCACCCCTTTGTTCCATTCACTAATCTTGTTGCCCTTCTCTGTACTCGTTCCAGCAGCTCTACATCCTTCTTGAAATGAGGCATCCAGACCTGTATACAGTACTCTAGGTGTGGCCTGACCATCGCCTTATACAATGGAATAATCACCTCCTTATCCCTGCTGGAAAAATTCCTGTATATCATTGACAATACTCCATGAGCTACTCTTGCAGCCCATCTGCACTGCTCAGAGGACTTCATATCTGCCTGCACAACCACCCCCAAGTCCCTTTCATTCTCTACCACTGTCAGTGTAGTGCTACACTACGTTGATACGTTGCTCTGGGGTTGCTGTTTCCCATGTGTAGTACTTTACATTTGTCAATGTTAAACTTCATTTGCCACCTCTCAGCCCATCTGCTCAACCTTTCCAGATCCTGTTGCAGCAGCACAGTGTCAGTAGTGTCCTTGACAACCCTGCCAACCTTTGTATCGTCTGCAAACTTGGACATTAAGCCCGATATACCATCATCAATATCATTTATAAATACAGAAAACAATAATGGACCCAACACTGAGCCCTGAGGGACTCCACTAATAACATCAGTCCACGATGAGCAGTGTCCATTGATTACCACTCTCTGTCTTCTCCCCCTCAACCACCCCTTTATCCATAGCAGCAATTTGCCTCCAATGTCACACTGCTCCAATTTGTTTAGCAGTCTTCTATGTGCAACAGTATCAAAAGCCTTTCTAAGATCCAAGTATATAATATCAAAGTTATTCCCTGCATCCAATTCTTTTGTGACTGCATCATAGTATCCAATCAAGTTGGTCAGGCAAGACTTCCCCTTAACAAAACCATGCTGTGTCTGAGCTATAACTGAAGTCTTGTCTAAATGATCCTGCAGTGCTTCTTTAACCAGTGCCTCCATTAATTTTCCTGGAACAGAAGTTAAGCTCACAGGTCTATAATTACTTGTGTCAGCCTTTGATCCTCCTTTGTGAATACCACAGTTCTCTGTGGTATTTAATTTTCTGTTAAGCAGTACATGAAAAATACAAATGGACAAAAGATGCTGTTTGATATTCTCTAAAACGACAACCTAAAATAAGACTTTTTTTTTAATGAAAGCCCCAACGAAGAATAGGCTCCCCAGTACTTAATACGATGCACAGGTTCAAGAAGACGGAAGATACTTGTTGACAGGTTACAATTAAATTTCTGTAAATTGTAATTTTCAGGAAATACATGTGATGGGTTTCAGAAAGCAGAAGTAAAAGGAACAAATGAGGAAGAGGAAAAGTAGGTCACAGTGAGTTTAGAATTGGAGAGTAAATGGATGCTGACTGGTTAGTGAATGTGTTTGGACTGACTTGGAAAAGAGTCAGGGAATTACAGATGCCAAATCAGAAGAACAGAGAGAGAGAGAGAGAGAGAGAGAGAGAGAGAGAGAGAGGGGGGGGTATTAATAAACCTAACTGTCCCCTTTTGAATGGAGTTGAGAAGATTGAGAGAAACTTTGGGATCAATACCACAGATTTAAAAACACCATTCCACGGTAAGACATATTTGAGATATGTACAAAATGAGTACAGTGGACCCACGCTTTATGATAATAATCTGTTCCAGAGACACCATTGTATCGTGAAAATATTATAATGTGAACCCAATATCACACTGTTTTTTTGTAATTCATTCCACGTTCCAAGACCTCAGAAGTTGAAATTTTCACTGTATAACTAAGCTATTTATCTCACTAAAAGGGGATTTTTATAATGGAAATTGTACATATTGATTAAAAAAATTGAATATAATTAATATATTGATTAAAGCACAATGCAAAAAATCACTTCAACTAAAGGATGCAAAAACAGAACATGCAGCCAACACATTTACAAAGGGTGCTATTAGCTGAGAGGAAGAACCACGTGGTCCAGTTGGAGACAATCATAAGCCAACCCCATTATGGTCTCAATGGTCACTGATTAGTAGAATCAGCCCCAGATAATCTCACAGGTGCCTAGTCTCCAGACACTGTAATCTGCAAAACTTAAGCCTTTCTTCATAAGAGCAGCCCTTTATTCTATTCACTAATCTTGTTACCCTTCTCTGTACTGGTTTCAGCAGCTCTACATCCTTCTTAGAATCAAATTTCAGAAAGCTAATTCAAATCATTAAAATGTATTACCCTTTCATCTTTATCATATGTTCAGTTATAAGAATCAATTTTGAATGCCTTTGTGATATTTTTCTAAAGCACATTTCTGGAGGTCACTACTATAAAACAATAAAAGCAATTTGTTGTTTCTGGTTTATTGGGCTTTTCTGTTAGTGCAATCTATAGTAAACAGGTGGCAAACTCAATCTTATTGCATTTGGATAATACCTATAGCTGGTGGAATTCTGTGGGTTTTTATGTTATTATGGTGAAATGTGTTTTCCTTCCTCTTCAATCATATAAAAAACATAAATAAATTTTCAAAATCTTCTCTTTATTCCTATTTTTAAAAAAAAAAACTTTGTAAACTTGTTACACTGTATCTCACTTGTGCTTGTCGTGTTAGTTGCAATTTGTGTGTGCCATGTTCTTTGTTATTGATTTCTTACCTTTTTTACTGGTGTAATATGTACATACCACTTAATTAAGTGGTATGTACATATTACAACAGTAATTAAGCTATATACATAAGTTAAAATTTATTTTTATTGTGCTAACCTACTTTTAATTTTATTAACTGGCAAGGTAATAAAGCGTAAATTTGTGCTGTATATCTTTACTTTTATAGCCTGTGAATAATATTCCTCCTATTTTTGTTTACCAGAATCGGAATTTAATAGAATTAAAATTCAATTTGCAAATATGACCACAATGACCGGTGCATACCACTTAACTGTATAGTGAATGGAGAGTCCATCATAAAGTCATTTGATCATATAGTGAACCAATCGTAAGTGGGGCTTCACTGTAGTTATTTAAAATAAAAGTTATAACTGAGAATGAAACCCCAACTTCTGTGAAGCAATATTTGTGATGTGCTTAAGCAAGACAGGTATTCCTAATAGAGATAAATTATCTTGGTTGTAAATCTGAGGTATCATCTAAAACAAGTACAAGAGCAGCAAACTCTTTTTTTTTTTTTTTTTTTTGTGAGATACAGGACCCAACTTTAGAGATATTGAAGTTAGCTAAGTTTCCTTTGGCCCATTGGAAAATTTGCCAGAGATAAACATTTAACGAATTGGGGGGTAACTGTTTCAGAAGTTGAGGCTGTTTGCACAGGGCAGTGTTTCCAAACTGGAAGGTGGAAACACTGCCCTGTACAAACACTGTTTTGCTTTATCATTGGAAAAACTATGGATACAATTCAGAATCAGTGGAATAAATTCATTTATATATAAGAGGACAAGAGTGGAAGGAAGAACTGAACCTTCGGAAACACCAGAATTATTAGTGAAATTAGAGGACAGGGTGCTATCTATCGTCACTCACAGTTAGTGCTTAAAGAGAAGGATGGATACCCAATTGCAAAAAACAGCCAGCAATACATAAGATAGGAGCTTGTTTAGAAGAGCTTTATACAAAATGTGAAAGATAAAAGTCAAACACCATAGAAATTTCAGGTGAAAGAGCATGAGTTTCACTGAACTTTTCCACCAAATCTGTCCCAAGACGAGTAATATAAGCCAACATACTATCACTCGATCAACACTGACTCATGGCAGAAAAGAAAAATGCATGGGATGCATATATTTTATTAGGCGATACAAAAGCCTATGGTACATATAAGCTAGTCTGTAATGAAATCACAAAGGAGGTTAGGCAGGCAAAGGCAGATTATGAAAAATCCTTGGCAAAGGATACAAAGAAAAACAGCAAAGAGTTCTTTATTTATGTAAACTCTGAAATGAAAGGGAAGAATCAGATTGGGCCACTTGATATCAATGGGTTGACTGTAGATGATCATTCTCAGATAGCTGCCAAACTAAATGAGTAGTTTGCATCTACATTCACATATGAGGAGTTATTCAAGGAGGGGAATGCCAGAAGTTTAGCAAACTCTAACAGGGAGCTAAGTGATTTGTAATAACTGAGAGCAAAGTGGAGGAGAAATTGTTGAAGTTAAACATGAAAAAGGCATCTGTGGCAGATGGAATCTATCCAGTTATAATGAAGGAGGCAGCAAGGGAAGTAAGCAAACCCTTAGCCATAATTATGAGAGTATCCTTAGAGTCGGGGAGGTCTTCATGGAGATGTCCAAATGTATCCCCAATTCAAAAAGGGTGTTGAAAGGGTGACAAAAATAATTATAGACCTGTTAGTTTAACTTCTGTTCTGGGGAAAATAATGGAGTCACTGGTTAACGATGATACAGGATCACCTAGACAAGACTGCAGTTATGGTTCAGACGCAGCATGGGTTTGTTAAGGGGTAGTCTTGGCTGGCCAGTTAGATTGATAATACGATGTGGTCACAAAGTAACTGGATGCAAAAAATAATTTTGATATCATACACTTGGATTTCAGGAAAGCTTTTGATACTTTTGCACATTAGCATTAGCATTAGTAGAGGCATACAATGCAAGACAGCAAGCTTATGCAGCATCAGCCAAAAAAAAACTGCTCCCATTTCACCCCACACCCAGTTCATTCCAAATACCTGTCCAGCTCAGCCTCAAATTTATTTAGGCTATCAACTTCCACAGCAAAAGATGGAAGTCTGTTCCACCAATCAACTACCCACTGGGTAACGGCAAACTCCCGCACATCTATCCTACAACTGTCTTTCCTCAATTTGAATTTATGCCCTCTCAGGTGATTATTCCGAGCAAGAGGAATATTCCCATCAGCATTGAGCATGCTCAAATCATTCAAGGCTTTATACACCTCAATCAGATAATCTCACAGGTGCCTAGTCTCCAGACACTGTAATCTGCAAAACTTAAGCCTCTCTTCATAAGAGCAACCCTTTATTCTATTCACTAATCTTGTTACCCTTCTCTGTACTGGTTTCAGCAGCTCTACATCCTTCTTAAAATTAGGCCTACACCTTGAACAATATTTCTTAGTTGGCATGTAAGCTTCCAAGATTAATTCTTTGAATGCGTCCCATTTTGAATTTGATGTTGATAACATCATCAGTTGGTCCCACTGTATGGAATTTAAATACTGTCTCAGACCACCGTAGTCACATTGACGAAAGCAAAAACTCTTCCCTGTACCCCTGATGGTAGTTACCTCTTTGAGAAGATCCCATTTTAGAACACTGTGATCACTGCCACCTAGTGGTTCCTTTAGCTGCAGATTCTTAATGCATGAAGAATCACTAATGATAATCAGATTAAGAGTATTACTCCCTCTAGTTGTCTCCCAAACATGCTGATGTAAAAAACAATCATACAGTAAATCCACAAAAGTCTTGAAAATGTGTGTGACCAACCTACAAATTCCAGTCAATATCCGGGAAATTAAAATCCCCCATTATAAGACTCTCTGATTTACTGGTCCACTCTATTTCCCTGTACAGTTTTTTTTTTATATTCATCAGAGTCATTAGGCCTATAACACACTCCTACTCTCAATTTTGATCTCCCCGTGCTTATATCATACCAAACTGACTTGACACTGCACTGTCCAGCGATGTCGATTGGTTGCACTTCCTTGGCTTTTATGTGTTTCTTAACTAATAGCATAACCCCTCCTCCCTTCCTATCCTGTCTCTCCTTCTTGTACTTGTACTCCCCAAATTCCAGTTCTGCATTCCTTATATCTGTGTGACACCACGTCTCAGATATTCCAACAATATCTGTCTTTGATGTTTTAACCAAACCTTAAATTCATCAAATTTATTTAACAAACTCCTAGCATTGGTGTACACGCAAGTATACATGCACCTGTTATTTTTCTTAGCTACCCTAACACAACCCATGTGTTTACTTGTACCCCATTGATTCCCAGCAGTCTCTGAAATATCCTGCATCTTATTTTCCAGGCTGCGGCTCATTCCAATAGAAGAAGTGCAAGAATTACTTTCAACTCTGCCAGCGGCTACTGTTAATCTATTAGTCCTTGTATCCCCCCAAGATGGCAATTTTCCGACCAACCTAACACTGCCTCGATAGCATCAGCAAATATTCTTGCACCCTTTCTATTAAAGTGTATTCCATCCCTGTAGACGCAGTCTCTCCTGTTTACAAGTACAGATCAGGCCGAAAAAAATTCTACCCCTTGAGCCTTGCACAATCTTTCCAGGGCTGAGTTGATTGACAAAGCTCTCATCATATACTCCCTCCTATCTCGTCTGGGCAGAATTGCAGACACTTTCACATTTAACCCTAATTCACGGCTTTTATTCAACAGTGACCTGTACTTGTAAGTAATTCTACCAGTCTCCTACTCTTAATATCATTAGTGCCAATGTGTACAACAATATCACCTTTTGTGCCCTTAAAAGATGATATCTGCTCTACAATGTCATCAACCTTTGCCCTGGCAGACATACCCTGGTCCTGTTCCACCTATCTCTTTGCGCATCATGTTCCTTGTTTCTCTGACAATAGAGTTACTGACAACTACTAGTTCCTGTGGTACCAGTGCATTCTCCCTTGGGGGTTGCCACTGTGTTGCATGATGATCAAGTGCAAGCTCTGGCATTGACGTGGGCAGCTGAGAGCTTGATGGGCCCACAATTTAGATCCTTCGAGGGCATCCACCCTGTCCTTCAATCTGTCATATAGGCCCATACCAACGCTGAGTTGTCACCTGATTTCCTCACACTCCTTACATTGCGCGCGCGCACACACACACACACACACACACACACACGCACACACACACATGCACACACACACACACAAAGACATTCCCCTTGGCAATATCATGTTCCATACCTAATTGCTCCACAAACATCAAACAAGCAGTGCATTTTAAAAGGCTGTGATTCAGAGGGCAAATGCCCCTCTTAGTTCTCCCCCTGAACCACAGCACTCTCATTAGCTTGAGCCTTTTGCTGCACTGGTCTGTCATGATTTCGATTCAATTTCAATAAAATTTCAATCTAAGTACAAAATTATAACCCTAAACTTGTATCCCAATGCAGTTATAATACTATATATCCATATATATATTTTTTTTTTCAGAATCGAATGTTATCTTTGAGTTTCGTTATATAACTTCCATATCAAGTTATACATTAATTAATAATGTTACGTTTGTAAAATCTAAGTCGTTATATGTATTTAGTTAAAAATGTACAATTTAATTGACAATGAAGTTTAACAAGATTAATAAATTTTACTGATTAATTGATAATATTAATCTATGGTACTTACTATACTAAGCTAACGCTATCTAGTATGGGATATAACGTTGTATCGTATAACAATGGTTGCAAGTTACGAACGTTAAATCTATGGACAAGTATTAATTAACTTCTAGTTGGCAAAATTTTCTAAATTGTGTTTTAGAAAGTTCTTTTTCACTCTACTGGTTTACCATGCTACTGGCAAATATCCTATTTTAATTTAGCTTATTATAAGCAACATGTACTGGATTGTGCTTTTCTGCTGCCACTGATGTTAGCTTTCCTACTATTTTTCTTATTTATTTTTAATATATATTTTTATTAATTTCTGCCTATTCAATTTTTAGATTAATTGGAATATATATATATATATATATATATATATATATGACACAAAAGTGCTACAGGTGAAAACTTTTTTAATGTGAAGCTTGGGGTCCAAAAAACCACATCGCAATATAAGCAGGATCATGTTAGAAAATTCTGGAAATTTTTCAGCATTCAAACTTCATATGTACTATCAATTTTTCTCGTCTCTTTTTTGCATGATAATTGAATCACATGGCTGATCTCCATTTCATGGGAGCACTTTTGTCACCATGTTGCGGTCATGGTCGAAGAACATAATGATTGTCCTGTCAAGCTCTGTGATTGACTGATTATTGTGAATGCATAATTTCCCTTTGCGATTTTTTGGATGCAAATTCGATTACTGTTTGATTTGGATACTTTATTTTCTCATGTTGTTTAGTGATATCATGTTGTTGACATCATCAATAAACAACACTAAAGCAGATTGGGAAGTGCCTTCACCTGCCAATTACTGCCATCTTCCTCTCTTTCTTGCTGAAGTACGGAGACCCCCATAAACTGGATGTTTTACCAGATGTTTTAACTGTAAAGTTCAAAGGGAATCTACATTTTCTGTTTCAAGAAATTTAAGTCCAGTTTGCGAACCAGCAAGTGCCTTCATGATACAAGTAAAGCTAAAAGTCATTGATAGAGGAAACACTAGGTGGCAGTGATCACAATGTGCTGAAGTGGGATTTACTCAAAGAGGTAACTACCATCAGGGGTAAAGGGAAAGGTTATTGTTTTAGTAAAGGTGACTACGATGGTCTGAGACAGTATTTAAATTCTATACATTGGGAACAACTGATGATGTTATCAACAGCAAATTCAAAATGGGAAGCATTCAAAGAACTTATCTTGGAGGCTACTAGGCTTTACATACCAACTAAGAAATATGGTTCAAGGTTTAGTCCTAAATGGATGTCAGATGAACTAATGAGACATATGTCTGAGAAGAAAAATTCATGGGATACATATAAATTAACACGTGACACAGAAGCATATGATAAATATAAGTTGATCTGTAACCAAGTAATAAAGGAAGTTAGGCAGGCGAGGGCAGATTACGAGAAATCTTTGGCAAAGGATGCAAAGAAAAACAGCAAAAAGAGTTCTTTACTTATGTAAACTCTAGAAGGAAGGCGATGAATCAGATTGGTCCACTTGATATCGATGGTTCAACTGTTGATGATTATGCTCAGGTAGCTAACAAACTAAATGAATATTTTGCATCAACATTCATACATGAGGAGTTATTCAGTGAGGGGAATGCCAGAGGTGTATTCAACTCTGGCAGTAAGCTAGATAATCTTGTAATAACTGAGAGTAAAGTGGAGGAGAAATTGTTGAAGATAAACACATGAAAGGCACCTGGGGTGGATGGGATCTATCCAGTTATATTAAAGGAGGCAGCAAAGGAAGTAAGCAAACCCTTAGCCATAATTATGAGAGCTTCCTTGGACTCAGGGGAGGTACCCATAGACTGGAGATGTGCAAATGTGACCCCAATTCACACAGGAGGATCAAAGGCTGACAAAAGTAATTATAGACCTGTGAGTTTAACTTCTGTTCCTGGAAAATTAATGGAGGCACTGGTTAAAGAAGCACTGCAGGATCATCTAGACAAAACTTCAGTTATAGCTCGGACACAGCATGGTTTTGTTAAGGGGAAGTCTTGCCTGACCAATTTGATTGTATACTATGATGCAGTTACAAAAGAACTGGATGCAGGGAATAACTTTGATATTATATACTTGGATCTTAGAAAGGCTTTTAATACTGTTGCACATGGAAGACTGCTGCACAAATTGGAGCAGTGTGGCATTGGAGGCAAATTGCTGCTATGGATAAAGGGGTGGTTGAGGGGGAGAAGACAGAAAGTAGTAATCAATGGACACTGCTGATCATGGACTAATGTTATTAGTGGAGTCCCTCAGGATTCAGTGTTGGGTACATTATTGTTTTCTGTATTTATAAATAATATTGATGATGTATATCAAGCTTAATGTCCAAGTTTGCAGATGATACAAAGGTTGGTAGGTTTGTTAAGGACACCACTGACACTATGCTGCTGCAACAGGATCTGGAAAGGTTGAGCAGATGGGCTGAGAGGTGGCAAATGAACTTTAACATTGACAAATGTAAAGTACTACATATGGGAAAAAAGCAACCCCAGAGTAACGTATCAACCCTGTGGTACTACTCTGACAGTGGTAGAGAATGAAAAGTACCTCGGGATAATTGTGCAGGCAGATATGAAGTTCTCTGACCAGTGTAGACAGGCTGCAAGAGTAGCTCATGGTGTCTTATCAATGATATACAGGAATTTTTCTACCAGGGATAAGGAGCTGATTATTCCCTTGTATAAGGCAATGGTCAGGCCACACCTTGAGTACTGTATACAGGTGTGGAGGCCTCATTTCAAGAAGGATGTAGAGCTGCTGGAATGAGTACAGAGAAGGGCAACAAGATTAGTGAATGGAACAAAGGGTTGCACTTACGAAGAAAGGCTTAAGTTTTGCAAATTACAGTGTCTGGCGACTAGGCACCGGCGTGGTGATCTGATAGAGGTGTATAAAGCCTTGAATGGTTTGAGCATGCTCAATGGTGATGAGAGTTTGCCTTTTGCTCAGAATAATAAACTGAGAGGGCATAAATTCAAATTGAGGAAAGACAGATGTAGGATAGATGTGTGGAAATTTGCCTTTAGCCAGCGGGTAGTTTTTTGGTGGAACAGACTTCCATCCCTTGTTGTGGAAGTGGATAGCCTAAATAAATTTAAGGCTCATCTGGACAGGTATTTCAAACGAACGGAGGGGTGAAGTGGAAGGGTTTTTTTTTTTTTTTTTTGGCTGATGCTGCATAAGCTTGCTTTCTTGCATCATATGCCTCTACTAATGCTAATGCTAACTTCCAAAATCTCGCTATCTCAATTCAGAATAAACCAAGGATCTTGACTAAGTCTATAAGCTACTTATAAAAAATAATTTAATATAACAATTAAATCAATAAAAAGGCTAAATATTGCTAAAAACTTTGCGTTCACCAGAGATGCAAAACTTGTAAAACACATGTGGATTAGATACACTTACCGATACTAAGTAATATCCTACAAAATCTCTATCAAAGTTAAAAATTAAACTAAGTATCTTATCTAGTAAAATAACGCTACTCTAGAAAATAAGTTAACATGCCAATTTAAGTTAATAAAACAGAAAAAAGTTTTAAAAAAATTCTCTATTTGCCAGGGCCTTAAAAACTTTATTTCATCATGGCTATTCTCATTCCAAACATGGAAGACTGCTGTACATATTGGAGCGGTATGGCCTTAAGGGCAAGTTACTGCAATGGATAAAGATGGTTTAGTGGGAAACGGCAAAGAGTGGTAATAAATGGACACTGCTCTAAGTGGACTAATGTTATTAGTGGAATCCCCCAGGGTTCAGTGGCCCATTGTTGATTTGTGTATTTATCCAAGATATCGATGCAGGTATATCAGGCTTAATGTTGCAGATGATACAAAAGTTGGCATGGTTGTTAATGACAGTATGCTACTGCAACAGGATCTAGAAAAGTTAGCTAGATGGGCTGAGAAGTGGCAACTGAAGTTTAACATCTACAAATGCAAAGTACTCCACATGGGTAGCACTAACCCAAGAGAAAGGTACTAACTGTGTGGTACTACACTCAGGAAAGTGGAGAATGAAAAAGACCTGGGGGTAATTGTGCAGTCAGATATGAAGTTTTCTGAGCAGTGCAGACGGGCTGCCAGTGCAGGTCACGGAGTTTTGTTAATGATATATAGAAATTTTGCTAGCAGAGACAAGGAGGTGATTATCCCTTTGTATAAAACAATAGTCAGGCCCACCTTGAGTACTGTATACAGGTCTGGAGGTTTCATTTTAGGAAAGATGTAGAGTTGTTAGAACGAGTACAGAGAAGGGCAACAAGATTGGTGAGAGGAACAAAGGGATGCGTTTACGAAGAAAAGCTTAAGTTCTGCAAGTTGCAGCATCTGGAGACTAGGCACCTGTGAGGTGATCTGATCAAGGTGTATAAGAATGGTTTCAGTAGACTCAATTCTGACAGGATACTTTTATTTGTTCAGATTAAGAACCTGAGGGGGCATAGATTCAAACTGAGAAAATACTTGTAGAATAGATGTGCGGAAGTTTGCCTTTAGCCAGCGGGTAGTTGATTGCTGGAACAGACTTCCATCTGTTGTTGTGGAAGTTGATACCTTAAATAAATTTAAGGCTGAACTAGACAATAATTTGGAGTGACTGGATGGGTGAAATGGGAAGGGTTTTTTTTTTTTTTTTTTGGCTGATGCTGTATAAACTTGCTTTCTTGCATCATATACCTCAACTAATGCTAATCCTAACATTTGAGGAATCCATACTGGCAATCATTAATTAGAGAGAAGAAGGTTTTGATACAGTTCAAGAGTTAGTGGTTCAGAGATTTCCCATTACTATGGAAAACGCAGATGTAACAAATTAATTAGATAAATTGGATTAGGAAAATGCAGAAGTGTGAAGGATTTGTCACTCTTTATAAGCTGGCTAGATATGAGTAATTCCAAGCAGAAGGGAAAACACCAGTGGAATAACAAATTAAAATAGAAACACATAAGAGTGCACGCTAACGAGCAGTGGTTTGAAGAATTATTATAGATATTCCATTAGGACCTTGAGTTTTCTTGCCAGCAAGATTGCCCAGAATTCTTATAAAATCCAACGGAAAACCGTAGGATTAAGTTGGCTATATTAATATTAGCAAATGGTAAATGAATTCAAAAAAAACAATCTCATACAGCATCAGACAAAAAATAAAAAATAAAATAAAACTCTTTCCTCCCATGTCACCTGTAAATTTCCCTAAGAATTTATCTACTTCTTCCCTAACCCTAAAACCTTTTTAGTCTATACTGTTGCACACCATCTGGCATCACTCATATTGTGGAGTGACCAGGTTATCACTGACCAGGTTATCACTGACTTCATAACCAGGTTATCACTGATTATACCTCCTCACCAGAGTACCTACCTGCCCACCAACAAGAGGCCAGAAAGCCTTGAAACAGTGCCATCTGGATGGTGGTATCCGCAAAGAATAAGTAACATTAATCTTCTCCACAGATGAAGCATGGCTCATTCGAGGTAGTGCACTTTCAGGGCAACTCATTTTGAAGGCATTCAATTTGAGATATAACAAAAACTACGCCATCTCACTACTTCAGTGATTTACTAAAGACTAACATGATGCTATCCACTAACTTGTTCAATTAGTGAACTTTCTGTAGTCTGAGGCTTTTAGGTCTAAAAACCTTTTTAGTCTAGTTCTTTCTTAAAATTATTCAAACTAATCACTTCTCCAGCAATAGACAGAAGTTTATTCAAACAATCAACTACAGTGAAACTTCTCCTAATGGACACCTCTCTTTAACGGACATCTCTTTACAATGGACATTTTCAAATTCCCCAACTCTCCTCTATTGGTTTTAACGTGTTTTCAGCTTCTGTCTAGCGGACATTCTCTGTAACGGACGCGGACAGGCAATCTGCACTGTTTCGTTTAGATTAGCACTTAATTTGATCTCCACATAATGGACAGTGGGTGAGCTCACGGCCCTTTTTCTAGGAACGTTTCTTCCACGCATTGCCTCAATTGTGTGTTTATTTTCTATTTCCGATTCTCTGAATTTTATCAAGGTTTACGTCGCGGTTCTAAACCCTTTTTCAAGAATTTTAAGGCATGTGTAAAACTTCTGATGAATTTGGTGTGTGCAGGGGGGGGGGATGTGGTCGGCCTTTCGTATTTTCAGTTTCAGTTTTCAGTTTTGTTCAGTGTCGTGTGAAGTGCACAATGTCTCCTCGTAAACATTTAACTTTAAAAGATAAAGTCAAACTCATTAATGCGTATGATCGGCAAAAAAATAGTGTTCGCAATCTCACTGCAAAATTCAAAATCGGGAAGACGCAGGTAAGCAACATCCTAAAGGAAAAAAAATGAACTGCTCAAACAATTTTGGCAACACGTAAATGATCAGGTTCAAAAATCATTCCCGAAAACTGTTGGACTTCAAATTGACAATGTTACGTATGAGTGGTTTTGTCGCGCACGTGCTAAAAAAATTCCCATTAATCGGCCTATTATTAGGGAAAAAGCTTTGGAGGTTGCGAAATCTATGGAAGTAAATGAGTTCAAAGCTTCTGTGGGATGGCTAGACAAGTTCAAAACTCGGCATAAAATTTCTTGGAAAACTGTAAGTGGTGAAGGTGGAAAACTGTAAGTGGCACGATCAGAGCAAATACTGGGATCAATAAATTTAAAACAGTAATCAAAAATGGCAAAAAAGAATAGAAATCATGCAGTTCATATCATTTTGCTTTCTTGTAATGCCAAATGGCATGGATGGCCATTTACAAGAAGGAAAAAACAACTGGAAAAAAGAATCATAAGTAAGTTGTGATAAGGTGCCCAGAAGATCACTTGTCTGTGTACTGACATAGTGTAAAAAAACATTATGGAAATCCTAAAGTCTCGAAACTTTATTAGACAAGTTGGACAGACAACCTGTCTGTGGGAGCCTCTGTAGCCAGGTGAGCAGGAGCAGCAGTGCGTAGCATATGCTTCTTGATTAGACCGGGGTTCGAGCCCGTGACCACCAAATATGGAGGATGCAGAAAGGTCAGGGAAAGACCAGCGCATATCCCCGGAGCAATATGGCCTTAGTTGCTAATGCTCCAAATAACAAACTAATAATAACTTGTCTGTGTATTCTGAAGAATTGCTGGTGTGAAAAAGATCAGCAGTGTTGAATGTGTAGTTAGGATTGTCTAGTATGCTAGTAGGTACAAGACATGTGAGGTCATTAATAATAGCAAACGCTTCAGCACCTTGATCAACTGAATCTGTGTAACTATAAAACTGAATCCAGCTGCAGTCGTGAACATTAAAATTACCAATGGAAATTATCTTACTGTTAGGACAAAATACAGTTGAATTTAAAATACAGGAAGTCAAAGTAGGGGTAGCAGAGAATAATTTAACAGAGGGGATTTCAAAGAGTAGATTCCAAATCGGGATGTCTCTAACAGGGTACATCAGAACATTCAAAATGCATAAATACCACTTTCGAAGAATAAAAAAGCAGAGCCATCAAAGCCTGCCCATTTAGGGGTTTCAGAAAGTCAAAAACAAACCAACCTATTAGCAGGTTTTGTTTTGCTTAATAAATAAATTTCCAATTATACTCTGGGTGGCCAAGGCCAGAAGAGTTTGTCATCCAGTTTTACTGCAGCTGATTTACTAGCACAACATCTAACGATGGCCAGTGCACTCTTTTCTTTTTTGTGATAGCATATAGGCTTGAGCTCACATTGTGCAAATATACATCTGCATACCTCACCTCCATGCATTACCTACAAGGCAGCAGCCCATTGCTGCATATACATAGTTTTGAATATATACAAGTAAAACCTAGATTGTGATGATATGCCAGCAGAAGTATTGTCATGTGGACTGTATGCTGATCTGATCCAATGAAGTGTTGGAACTGAAAGTATTTAATATACTCAGGGTGCAAACTTTACAATTTTAGAAATAAATCTGGTAAATTGTGAATTGGCAGGTGGTACTTTTCACTGTGAACCACAGCATGTTTACTTATGATAGCTGAAAGTCTGCTGGCTGCCTAACAAAGAATGCACACACATAAAAAGCTGTCAAGGTAGTTTTATAAAGCTTTAAATTAAATATTATGAGGTGTGGTAATAAAGTTTCCAGACTGGTCCTGTTCCAATCATGTTCAATGAGTTTGAAAATAAATGGAAGTGGTAAGTTGTAGTTCAAACTTTCTCCAAAAGATGGTGGTACAGAGATTGTCCGGTAGACTGACTAGTTGAAAGTAACAACCATCTTCGTTAGCAGCGTTGTTTTGTGATGGTTTGTAATTTTGCAATGGAAAAATGAATGAATATCAAATTTTGCTTTAAACTGGGAAAACTTGCAATAAAAATGTATGAAATGATCAAAACTATCAATGGTGATGAAACATTAAGGCATACCAGTTTGTATGAATGGTATAAGAAGTTCAAAAGTGGCTGTGAGGATGTTCATGATAACCCAAGAAGTGGGCATCCATCAACATTTCAAAATGAGAACAGCGTTGCAAAAGTTTGGGAAATTGTGGAAAGAGATCATCATTTGACCTTCAGAATGATAGCTGATGAGTTGAATATGAATAGGGAAATGATTTGTCAAATTCTGCGTGATTTAGGGAAAAGGAATATTTGTGAAAAATTTGTGCCGCACAGCTTCGATGAGCAGAAGCAATAAAAAGTGTCATCAGACAAAGACTTCATCCAGACTTATCAAGCCAATACAAATTTCCATCACTATTGTCATTGGAGTTGAGCGTTCGGTGTTTCAGTACAACCCAGTGACAAAGAACCAGAGCATGCATTAAACTTCAAAATCATCACTAAAGCCCAAAAAGTTATATTTACAGAAGCCCTGGATCAAGACGATGATTATGTTTTTCAACAAACAGGGTGTGATTCCCAAGGAATTTGTACACCAAAGGGAGAGAGTCAATGTTGCATTGTACACATACATATGTGCTTCTAAGCCCATTGAAGAGCATTTCTTGGTGAGGCGGCAATTTTGAGAAAAAGGCAACTGTTTCTTGTTGTATGACAGTGCCCCTGCCCATTACACATTTGTTGTGTAGACATTTCTGACAAAACATGAAGCAGCTCTAACACCGATCTAGAACCACCAGACCTTTTTTCTCTTCCCCAAGGTGAAAATTACCTTCAAAGGAAAGAGAATTCAGTAATTTGAGGACATAAAGAAAAACATTGATGCCCGAACTAAATATTGTCTTTACTAGCTCTTTTCAGAAACTTTTAGAACAGTATAATAAGTGCATTTAATCATGTGGCGATTACTTTGAACCAAAATAAAACCATTTTTGAGTTCCTTCACTATGCGTTCTGTTCATTATACCAATCTGGGGAATTCATTGCCATATTTTGTATTTAACTTTAATACATTCAAATTTATAAATTTATCAAATTTACCAATTGAAATCCAGGGAATAAGTTTTGTATCAAAGTGAAATGATTACTGAGTTTTTCAAAAAAAATGAGGAGGGGGTTAAAACTTTGGAACAATTCCGATGTTTCGATAGCTGCCTTCAAACTTCTACCTGTACTTTCACAAGCCATGACAAACAAATGTGTACTAGAAAAGAAGAAAACATTTATTTGTCATACTGTGTGGCTATCATATTACAAATTGCATTGAGATTGCTCTACAAAAGCATGCTCTAGAAATTTCACTGCAAAGTTCACAATAAATATTTGCAATTAACCCAAGATCTCTGGCACAGCGAAGAATTAAAGCAAGCTATGTCTTTAAAATTTACAGTACAGTCAAAAAAATTAGGGTAATTAATTAAAATTAATTACTTTAGAAGTTATAAGTGATCAAAATTTACATGTTACAATCACTGTATCTACCCTCGCTGCAACTACTCAAACACATGCAGTATGTAATTAATTCATTCTAAAAAATTAAATTTGGCACAATGAAATTTAGTCAACTGCGTAAAATATCATTTCCCTTCAATAATTATATGCAGACACATCAATCATTTTTCATAATAACACTATATGCACTCACCACAATGCATGTTCTATGGACAGCAATAGTGACTGCTATTGGTATAGATATTTTGACTAATTAATCTTAATCAGAATATCTTACAATGGGGGATTTTAACTTCCCAGATACTGACTGGAACTTGTGGGTTGGTCACTCACACACTAGCAAGATTTTGTGGATTTATTGGATGATTGTTTACTACCGCAGCATGGTTGAGAGGCAACTAGAGGGAGTAGAAATTGTTGAAGTAAGAAAGAGAAAATAAGAAAGGCACCTGAGGTGTATGAGTTCTATCCAGTTATATTAAAGGAGGTGGCAAAGGAAGTAAGCTAATCCTTAGCCATAATTATGATTGCATCCTTGGACTCGGGAGAGGTCCCCACAGACTGGATGTGTGCAAATGTATACCCACACAAAGGGTGACACGAGTAATTACAGACCTGTTAGTTAAACTTCTGTTCTGGGGAAAATAATGGAGTCACTGGTTAAAGAAGCATTGGAAGATCATCTAGACAAGATTGCCGTTATAGCTCTGACACAGCATGGGTTTGTTCAGGGGTAGTCTTGTCTAACTATTTGATTGGATACTATGATGTGGTCACAAAGGAACTGGATGCAAAAAATAATTTTGATATCATATACTTGAATTTCAGGAAAGCTTTTTATACTGTTGCACATGGAAGACTACTGTACAAATTGGAGCAGTATGGCATTAAGGGCATGTTGCTACAACAGATAACAGGGTGGCTGAGTGAGAGAAGACAGGGAGCAGTAATTAATAGACACTGCTCTTCATGGACTAATGTTTTTAGTGGAGTTCCCCAGGGTTTGGTGTTGGGCCCATTGTAGTTTTGTATATTTATCAATGATATTGATGAAAGAATATCAGGCTTAATGTCCAAGTTTGCCAGATGATATGACACAAAAAGCCCAAAAAGGTTGGCGGGGTTGTTAATGACAGTATGCTACTGTAACCGGATCTAGAAAAGTTGGGCATATGGGCTGAGAAGTGGCAACTGAAGTTGAACATTGACAAATGCAAAGTACTGCTTTGTAAAAAGAATAGGTGGAATAGGACCAGGGTATGTCTGCCAGGGGCAAAGGTTGATGACGCTGTAGAGCGGATATCATCTTTTAAGGGCACAAAAGGTGATATAGTTGTACACGTTGGCACTAATGATATTAAGAGTAGGAGACCGGCGGAATTACTTAGCAAGTACAGGTCACTGTTGAAAAAAAGCCGTGAATTAGGGTTGAACTTGAAAGTGTCTGCAATTCTGCCCAGACACGATAGGAGGGAGTATATGATGAGAGCCTTGTCGATCAATTCGGCCCTGGAGGGATTGTGCAAGGCTCAAGGGGTAGAATTTTTTTCAGTCTGGACTGTACTTGTTAACAGGAGAGATTGCTTCTACAGGGATGGGATACACTTAAATAGAAAGGGTGCAAGAATTTTTGCTGATGCTGTCGAGGCAGTGTTAGGTGGGTCGGAAAACTGCTAGTTGGGGGGGGATACAAGGACTAATAGATTAACAGTAGCCACTGGCAGAGGTGGAAGTGATTCTTGCACTGCTTCTATTCAAATGAGCAGAAGTCTGAAAAACAAGATGCAGGATATTTCAGAGACTGCTGGTAGTCATTGCGTTACAAGTAAACACATGGGTTGTGTTAGGGTAGCTAAGAATAGAAACAGGTGCATGTATACCTGCGTGTACACCAATGCTAGGAGTTTGGTAAATAAATTTGATGAATTTGAGGTATTGCTCAAAACATCAAAGGCAGATATTGTTGGGATATCAGAGACGTGGTGTCACACAGATATAAGTAATGCGAACTGGAATTTGGGGAATACAATGTGTATAGAAAGGATAGACAGGACAGGAGGGGAGGAGGGGTTATGCTATTAGTTAAGAAACACATAAAGTCCAAGGAAGTGAAGCCAGTCGACATCGATGGACAGGGCAGTGTCGAGTCAGTTTGGTGTGACATAAGCATAGGGAAATCAAAATTGAGAGTAGGAGTGTGCTATAGGCCTAATGAATCTGATGAGTATAATAATATATTGTACAGGGAAATAGAGTGGGCCAGTAAATCAGAGAGTCTTATAATGGGGGATTTTAATTTCCCAGATATTGACTGGAATTTGTGGGTTGGTCACTCGCACACTAGCAAGGCTTTTGTGGATTTGTTGGATGATTGTTTTCTACATCAGCATGTTCGTGAGGCAACAAGAGGGAGCAATACTCTTGATCTGATTATCAGTAGTGATTCTTCATGCATTAAGAACCTGTAGATAAATGAACC
Organism: Mastigoproctus giganteus; assembly: GCF_048544385.1. Classification (NCBI taxonomy): domain Eukaryota; kingdom Metazoa; phylum Arthropoda; class Arachnida; order Uropygi; family Thelyphonidae; genus Mastigoproctus; species Mastigoproctus giganteus. The sequence goes on along the minus strand of NC_143580.1, from coordinate 113,900,790 downwards.
ACTAGGTGGCAGTGATCACAGTGTGTTGAAGTGGGATTTACTCAAGGAGGTAACTACCATCAGAGGTAAAGGGAAGGGTTTTTGTTTTCGTAAAGGCAACTATGATGGTCTGAGACAGTATTTAAATTCTATACAGTGGGACCAACTGATGATGTTACCAACAGCAAACTCAAAATGGGAAGCATTCAAGGAACTAATCTTGGTGGCTACCAGGCTTTACATACCAACTAAGAAATATTGTTCAAGGTTTAGGCCTAAATGGTTGTCAGATGGACTAATGAGACATGTGACAGAGAAGAAAAATGCATGGGATACATACAAATTAATGGGTGACATGGAAGCCTATGATAGATATAAGTTGGTCTGTAACCAAGTCACAAAGGAGATTAGGCAGGCAAAGGCAGACTACGAAAAATCCTTGGCAAAGGATGCAAAGAAAAACAGAAAGGAGTTCTTTACATACTTGAACTCGAGAAGGAAAGGGATGAATCAGATTGGTCCACTGGATATTGATGGTTCAACAGTTGAGGATCCTGCTCAGGTGGCTAACAATCTAAACGAGTATTTTGCATCTACATTCACGCATGAGGAGTTATTCAGGAAGGAGAATGATGTAGGTAAAGTAAACATTGGCAGTGAGCTGGATGATTTTGTAATAACTGAGAGGAAAGTGGAGGAGAGATTGTTGAGGATAAACATAAAAAAGGCACCTGGGGTGGATGGGATCTATCCAGTTATATTAAAGGAGGCAGCAAAGGAAGTATGCAAACCCTTAGCCATAATTATGAGAGCTTCTTTGGACTCAGGGGAGGTACCCATACACTGGAGATGTGCAAATGTAACCCCAATTCACAAAGGAGGATCAAAGGCTGACACAAGTAATTATAGACCTGTTAGTTTAACTTCTGTTCCAGGTAAATTAATGGAGGCACTGGTTAAAGAAGCACTGCAGGATCATCTAGACAAGAATTCAGTTATAGCTCAGACGCAGCATGGTTTTGTTAAGGGCAGGTCTTGCCTGACCAATTTGATTGGATACTATGATGTAGTCACAAAAGAACTGGATGCAGGGAATAACTTTGATATTATATATTTGGATCTTAGAAAGGCTTTTGATACTGTTGCACATGGAAGACTGCTGCACAAATTGGAGCAGTGTGGCATTGGAGGCAAATTGCTGCTATGGATAAGGGGATGGTTGAGTGGCAGAAGACAGAGAGTGGTAATCAATGGACACTGCTCAACGTGGACTAATGTTATTAGTGGAGTTCCTCAAGGTTCAGTGTTGGGTCCATTGTTGTTTTCGGTGTTTATGAATGATATTGATGATGGGATATCAAGTTTAATGTCTAAGTTTGCAGATGATACAAAGGTTGGCAGGGTCGTTAAGGACACTACTGACGCTATGCTGCTGCAACAGGATCTGGAAAGGTTGAACAGATGGGCTGAGAGGTGGCAAATGAAGTTTAACATTGACAAATGTAAAGTACTACATATGGGTAACAGTAACCCCAGAGCAATGTATCAACTCTGCGGTACTACACTGACAGTGGTGGAGAATGAAAAGGACCTGGGGGTAATTGTGCAGGCAGATATGAAGTTCTCTGAGCAGTGCAGATGAGCTGCAAGAGTAGCTCATGGTGTCTTGTCAGTGATATACAGGAATTTTTCTAGCAGGGATAAGGAGGTGATTATTCCCTTGTATAAGGCAATGGTTAGGCCACATCTTGAGTACTGTATACAGGTCTGGAGGCCTCATTTCAAGAAGGATGTAGAGCTGCTGGAACGGGTACAGAGAAGGGCAACAAGATTAGTAAATGGAACAAAGGGTTGCTCTTACGAAGAAAGCTTAAGTTTTGCAAATTACAGAGTCTGGAGACTAGGCACCGGCGAGGTGATCTGATAGAGGTGTTTAAGGCTTTGAATGGTTTGAGCATGCTCAATGCCAATGGGATTCTTCATCTTTCTCAGAATAATCGCCTCAGAGGGCATAAATTCAAATTGAGGAAGGACGGATGTCGGATAGATGTGCAGAAATTTGCCTTTGGCCAGCGGGTGGTTGGTTGGTGGAACCGACTTCCATCACTTGTTGTTGAAGTTGATAGCCTAAACAAATTTAAAGCTCAACTGGACAGGTATTTCGAACGAACGGAGGGGTGAAATGGGAGAGGGTTTTTTTTTTTTTTTTTTTTTTTGGCTGATGCTGAATAAGCTTGCTTTCTTGCATCATATGCCTCTACTAATGCTAATGCTAATACTGCATATGGGTAGAAGTAACCCCAGAGAAACATACCAAATCTGTGGTACTACACTCAGGGTGGTAGAGAATAAAAAAGATTTGGAGGTAATTATCAGGTTTTATGCAGGAATTATCAGGAATTATGCACAGGGTGCCAGAGTAGGTCATGGAGTTTTGTCAATGATATACTGGCATTTTACTAGCAGGGATAGGGAGGTGATTATCCCTTTGTATAAGGTAATGGTCAGGCCACATCTCGAGTACTGGTGTACAGGTGTGAAGGCCTCATTTCAGGAGGGATGTAGAGTTGCTAGAATGAGTACAGATGGCAACAATATTGGTGAGGGGAACGATGGGGTGCTCTTACCCAGAAAAGCTTAAATTCTGAAAATTGCAACATCTGGAGACTAGGCACCTGAGATGTGATCTGATTGAGGTGTATAAGGCTTTGAATGGGTTGAGCAGGCTCAATGCTAATGGGATTCTTCCTCTTGCTCAGATTACGAACCTGAGGAGGCATAAATTCAAATTGAGGAAGGGCAATTGTAGAATAGATGTTTGGAAATTTGCCTTTAGCCAGTGGGTGGTTGATTGCTAGAACAAACTTCCATCTGTCATTGTGGAAGTTGATAGCTGAAATAAATTCAAGGAAGAACTGCTCAAACTTTAATAGAAAATGGTTGTGTAAAATAGGATTTCTTTTGTTTTTTTTTTTTTTTTTGGCCAATACTGTATAAACTGCTTTTTTGTACCATATGCCTCTACTAATTTCATTTTCAATTTAGGATAAGCATGCAAAAAGGTCTAGATATATATATTTTTAATTTTTTTATTTTTTTTTTTTTAATGAAAACCCCAATCACAAGAGTAGAATACTATAACCTATAGTACTTAGTATTGTGCATGGATTGAAGGTTGGAAAGATGAAAGAAAATAAGAGATACTGCACATGGGTAGCAGTAACCCCAGAGTAACTTATCAACTGTGTAGTGCTATACTCATGGTAGTGATGAATGGAAAAAGATGTGGGGGTAATTGTGCTGTCAGACATGAAATTCTCTGAGCAGTTTAGACTTGCTGCCAGGAAAGCTCATACGGTTTTGTTAAAGATATACACAAACTTTACTATCAGGGATAAGGATGTGATTATCCCTTTGTATAATGCCATGGTTAGACCACCTCTTGAGTACTGTATACAGGTCTAGAGGCCTCACTTTAGGAAGGATGAAGATCTGCTGGTCTGGGTGCAAAGAGTTGGCAACCAGATTAGTCAAGGGAACAAAAGAGTGTGCTTACCCAGAAAGGCTTCAGTTCTGGAAAATTGCAATATCTCAAGACCTGCAGGGGTTTAAAGGCATGACTGGATTGAGTAAGCTGAATGTTCCACTTGCTGAGACTACGCACATGAGGGGACATAAATTCAAGTTGAGGAAAGATAGTTGCAGGATAGATGTATACAAGTTTGCTTTCAGCCAGAAAGTTGGTTGATTGTTGGAACATGCTTCCATCTGTTATTGTGGAAGTGGATAGGGTGAATAAATTCAACGGAAAAGTAGACAAATTCTTGGAAGGTACAAATGGGTGAACTTGGTTTTTTTTTTGGCTGATGCTATATAAGCTTGCTTTCTTGCATCATTTTCCATTACTACTTCTTCTACTACTACTACTACTTGACATTAGACATGAACTTCTGTAGATTGTATTTTCAGGAAATACATATGAAGTTCCAGAAAAATGGAAGTTGAATGAATAAATGAGGAAGAAGAAAAGTTGGTTCTGCTAGACTGAGGGTGGACAGCAAAAGGATGTTGACTGGTTGAGGCATATGTTCAGACTGGTTTGGAAGAGAGAGTGGGATTTACAGGAGCCAATTCAGAAGAACAGTGCCCATGGAAATAGCTACAGAAAAGGCATGCAGAAAAAAGAAAACATATATGAGATAGAGAATGGAGAGACTTTTTTTGGATTGAGTCACTAATTAACCTAACTACCCTCTTTTGTATGGATTCTAGAAGCCTAAGAATCCTTTTGGGGGCACTGCCTCATATGTGGAATCAACATTCCATGATAGGGTAGATTTGCAATTTTCAGAGGGTGAACAGCTGTTTGGAAAAAAAGTAATGCTAAGAGCAAAAGAGAAATCCCAGCTTTTTAGATGTAAAAGAAGCAATATTTGTGATGTGCTTATGCCAAGAGAAATTATAAATCAGGGTAATCCCAAAGAGAGATATCTGATCTCGTCTAGAAATAATAGCATCAGTGAAGATAAGTGTAGAAGCAGAAGAATCCTTTTTGCAAAATATGAGACAGGATTGAAATTTAGAAGGATTTAAATCAACTAAGTTACCTTTGCCCCACTGGAGAATTACCTGGATATTAGCTTTAAGGAATTGATATTGGATGTTCGAGAAGTTGAAGCTGTTTATGCTGGGCAAGGTTTCTGACACTGGAAGGTGAAATGCAATGTGCTAGCAAAACTATGGATAGCATTTAGATACAATGGAAGAATGTTATTAATATATAATCAGAAAAGAGTGGGAGAAAGAACTGAACCTTGGGGAACACCTGCATAAGTCAGAAGACAGACAGCCATCTATCATTACGCACATTGAGCAGTCAGAGAGAAAATTAGACACCAAATTACAAAAAACGCTTGGCAAACCATATGATGGAAGCTGATTTAGAAAACCTTTATGCCAAACATGCCTTTGAAACGTCAAGAGCAATTGCTTGAGTTTCACAAACTTTTCCCCTGAATTTGTCCATAGATAGGTAACATAAGCCTGTATATCGCCAGTGGATCAACACTGGCGAAATCCATACTGGTGATCATTGATCATATGGAAGGTTTCTAGACAATTTAAGAGTTTGCAATTAATTGATTTCTCCGTTACTTTAGAAAGAGTAGAAGTAAGTGTAATGGTATGATAACTGGGTGGGAGGGATTTGTAACCCTTTTTACGAACTGGCTGGATATGAGCAAATTTCCAAGCAAAATGAAAATGCCAGTAGAATAGGAAAGTGTAAAACGACAACACAGAACGGGACTAAACTCAGGAGCATAGGTTTTGAGAACAAGGGGAGAAAACGCATCACAACCTGGATCTTTCTTAGCATCAAGCATGTTCAAAATCATTCTGACATTATTTTGATGGAAGACCACATGAGGCAATGAATAGATTATACTGGGATTATAAGAGGTGAAATTATTTTTGGAATAATTTCACCTCTTATGTCAGTAAAATTCCAAATTATTTGGAATAATTTCACTGACATAATCTGAGCAAATAATGACATCAGATGATTTGAAAGGAAACCGAGCAAGATTTTAAAGGAATCTGACCAAGGAAATGAAGAAAAGAAATCTCACAGATCATCCCATTTTGCAATCTTGTAATGCTAAACAACATGAGGTTGAGAATGGCCAAGAGAGAGAAAGGCTCTATTGGAGAAGACACCATCACCAAGTTGTAATCTGAGGTGCCTAGAGACCATTCACCTCAACTGTGTACACAAAAGGTCTAGAAAGATCAAGCATGTTGCTGTGTGATTAAGACTGTCTGGTATTGTATTAAGTAAATGAACAATCTGTGCAAGGTCATTAATAATTGCCAAAAGCCTCAGCATCTCAACCAGCTGGGTCCACAACCTGAAAATGGAAGCAGCTGGAGTTGTGAATATCAAAATCACCAAGGAAAATTACATCATGGTTAGGAGAGCTGGAATGCAGAAAGCCACATTTCAAAGAGAGGGTGTCAAAGAGTTTCAAATGATTAGTGGAGTAAGGAGAACAATAAAGGCAACAGATGAATTTGACAGAATGTGGCAGAGAGATTTTAAGCCAGAGAAGATCAAAAAGAGGAGATTCCAGATTACTAAGTCTCTGACAGGGAATATCAGAGTGGACATAGCACAAGTACCACCTTTGAAATGAAAGAAATTACACAGTGAATAATTCAGACAACTGAGATGAGTAGTGGTTGAATCAGCTGATAATCAAGATTCTGTCAGAAAAAGTACACGTGGTTTGGCAGACTGTAAGTGGAAATGGCCATCACTGAGACCACGTATATTTGCGAAATGAAGAAATGAATGAGGAATTGTTTGGGAAGTTTAGATCTTTTCACAAAAAAGTTTGTTCTATCAGTTTGACAATTCATGTTGCATTGAATAAGTAGTAAGAAAATAAAGGGGAGGATGTGCTGTAGCAAGTAATGAAATTTTTGGATATGTCATATGCATGGAAAGAATATACTCAACTCCTTGACATAACATGGACTCGACAATATCCCCTCAGCATACATACTACTCAGACACTCTCCAGTCACTATATGACAGAGTAGAGGCAGTGAGATTATACACTAGCTGATCCAGAAGTCTCCTGGAGAGTTACTAATAGGTTCAGTCCGATAGACTGCCTAGCAGTCGGCTTGCAAACACCATTTTAGAGCTGAACCCTCAAAATGTAAGGAAGATTGGATCTCGCCATGATGTCCATCTTAACCTCAGAAGACATCAATCATACCATGGTGGAAGAGATGAAGGGATTGCCAGAGCTTTGTTTTGGAGACTAAACATGGGTTCCACCACTTGAAGCCTTCAATAAGCAAAGTGGTGGTATTGCACCGGTTGATGAAGAAAGTCGTCTACCACTTAATATTATCTGGTAGCACAGTGGGGTAGCATCCCTCAGTGTAGTGTGGGCACCACACCTCGACCCCTGCTTACGTTGATTTGCACTTGGGTAGTTGGTACTAGGTACCACATTTCAGGACTTGCACATGGGGGTTATACCTGTAGTTACTAACAGTTCCAACATCGTGAAGATGCAAGCAGAGAATTTGGCTGTCACAGACCCACTGGACCTCATCAAAATTAGATCCACTTGACTTGAGTCACATGAATATCAGCCCCATCAATGTTTTAGACTCCCACGTGGCAAACCCAGCTTGACAGATGAAATTTTGTCAAATTTTACAAACTCTTATAATAAGATACACTCAAACTTGGCAACATCTCTAGTAACCACAAGCTACTTTGTTTCTGCAGGGACCATTTGTTTGAGGCTATTTCAGGTCTTTTCAGTGATGGTAGCTGGGAGAGAAGAGTAACAAATCAAAAGCAAGCTAAATATTCACAAGCCAAAAAACAGTAGAGGAAATAACAACCATGGGTACGCAAATTATAAGCAGAATGCAGATGATATGTTGAAAATCATCCTCTATACCAGTGTTTCCCAAACTGGGGTCTGTATACCAGGGGGTCCACGAAACGGTGGTTGACCATATAAAGTCAATTCTGGTTATTTGGGACACATCGGGACTAGCACATTTTGGCCCGATTAAGCGGCTGCCCCAATTATCCGAAGTTTCACGTAAATAGTTAAAAATACAATGTAACCCCCCCACCTTTACAATTGGTTCACTGTACAATCAAATCACATTACAATGGAGTCACTATAGTAAAGTACCGTTCACTATACGATGTGCAGTAAGCACCGGTCATTGTGATCACGTTTGTGAATTGAATTTTAATTCTATTAAACCGCGATTCTAATTAGCGAAAATAGGAGGAATATTATCCACAGGCTATAAAAGCAAAGATATATTAAGCACAAATTTACCCTTTATTACCTTACCAATTAACAAAATTAAATGATACGTGAAAATTGGAAGAATATACGTGATAATCGGAATAATTAATTCGTACTGTAATATGTACATACTAACTAAACTAGTTGACATTTCTGTTCAATGTCATTTGTGGGTGGGGGTTAATATAAGCAATCAATAACAAAAAACACGGCACACACAAATTGCAAGTAACATGATACACACAAGTGAGAATGGAGTAACAAATAACGAAGCTTTAAAAATAGGCATGAGGAGAAGATTCTGAAAATTATTTTTTTTTATATGATTGAAGATTCCATAGAAGTGTAAACACATTGTACCATAATAACCCACAGAATTTGTCGGTATTATCGCAAATTCAATAAGATCGAGTTTACTATCAGTTTATGATAGATTTCACTAATATAAAAGCCCAATAAACAGGTGACTGCTAATTGTTTTTATTGTTTTATGGTTGTGACCTCCAGAAATCCGACCAAATTATGTGGTACAGTCGGAGACAATCGTAGGGTAATCTTCAGTGCTGCGGTCTCCTGCCCCGATTAAACGGCATTTTGTCCCAATTAAGCCAAGTAGACCCTGGCTATTTTCTTGATTGGGTTCTGTTTTTTAGGATTTGCCCCAAATAAACGGCTACCCTGATTAACCGGTGACCCAAATAACCGGAATCCACTGTATATATATAATATGCATGTGTCATATATAGGGGTTCGTACACTTTTTTTTTTTTTTTTTTTTTTTGAAAGGGTCCATACATCTTAGTAGTTTGTTGGGAAACACTGCTCTATACCTTTACAACTCAGATCTGAAAGTCTAGTGGGATGTTCACAGTACTCAGGTGGCAACCACCTAAAAACCGCAAAATAAATAAAAGAAGATAGTAGAAACAGAATAAACAAGTATTTGTTTGACAGAATAATGAGAGCAAATCACCAAAACTGTTATGGTCTTTGTAACAACAGATGTGAGGGTAACTGACAGTCATAACAGACCTGCTAATTGAAAATGAATGTCTAAAAATAAAAAGTGGAGAACTCAAGAAAGTTACTAGCCATGGAAACTATACAGCAAAACAAGACAAACCTCTACTCTACACACAAACCTTGCAAAAAATTTAGCTGGCAAGGATAACCAAAGAATTAATAATTCTTCAGGCTAGAAACCATTCAGCCCCCACCCTCCAAAGAAAACTCAGGCATTCACATTAAAAGATACTGAGGATAGCTCTGTGAAAACTAATTATGCCTTAAAGAAACAGGTCCCTAAACTGCTCAAGGAACCTGACAGTGAAAAACATCAGGCAACTTCACAGTAAGGAAGTTCGGACAGAAATAGACCTTGACGCAGACCAAACCACAACATGCATGGAAATTAGGTTAGGAATCAAAGCAGGGAAGAAAGCCCTTGCTAAAATTATATTCTATGATAATACTATGACACAGATCTCATATAGGAAAAGCTTATAAACTATATAACAAGAAGAGAAGAGAAATTATGAAATGAAGAAAGAAATTAAGGTTTATCCTAGCACTGTGAAATAAAGTAAGACAGTAAAAAAACTGGATAATTGTGTTTCCCAACAAATGAAAAATAGCTCTCACAGATAAGGTCAGATATGCTGGTTCTGTGTAGATTTAAGTTAATTCTGGTTGTCTTTTAGATTTGATGTAAATATATATTCTTAATTTCAGTTGTTCATAAATTTTTGGCAGCTGCTTAATTTGTTGTAATTTTTTAAAAAATTTAATTACTGCAATATTCTGTAATACTTAGTAAATTTAATTCTTACCTTAATGAACATTACAAGGTCAAGAGTGAATACTTTGTTCAGGGATATTATGACTGGGAAGGAAATGGCCATAGGCAATTCCATATGGATCATGGGTTCATCACTTGCATAGCCTGCAGCATGTATTCAAAGGTTGATCTAGCTGATAACCATAGATCAACTGATGATATATTTCTTTTTGATATAAAGAGTGTATTTGTCTCAAATTAAAACTTGGTACCTTGCTAGAAGAATTTGAGTCACTAAAGAAATTGGTGCTTGCCCTAGAGAAAACTCATCAGGGAGTTAAGCATCTAATCAATTGCCAGGTGATTCGCTCCTGATTTGGGATCCAGAACAGAATAGTAAAGAGCATACTGCTCTGGTGCAAAAGGATTCAGTTCTACTGGGCAGCTATTTTTAGGGAAGTAGGTAATATTTTTTGTAATAAGGACAGGTGGACTGGAAGCAAGGGATGTTTGCCAGGAGCAAAAATTAATGATGTCACCAAGAGATTATCGGATTTTAAGGGGGGTAAAGAGAGTATTATTATTCATGCAGGGACTAAGGGTACTAAGAACATACAAACTGATAATCTGATGGATAAATAAAGTACCATGATGAAAAATGCCATCAATTAGGTCAGAATGTTTGTGTCTACAATTCTGTCCTCAAGACTTGAAAGACTCTGTAAGGCTTTTGGGGGGGGGGCATTATCATTGGCTGCATATATATATATATATATATAGACAGATGGTTACTATTCTGTAGAGACAGGATACATTTGAGTGAAGATAGTGCAGGCTTTTGCCAATATAATTAGGAATACCTTAAGGGTTCAGAAGGATTCGGAAGGGGGGACAGGATAACATAGATACATGTTTATCTCATGATATTATTGAAAGTAACTTACACATATCTCAAAACTTTGTGTTTGTTGTCATAGCAACTAATACTGGCAGGATGATTAGCACAATTCAAATGAATAGGAAGCTAATGCTAGGGAAACAATCCTTGCATTAGCATTAGCAGAGACATATGATGCAAGAAAGCAAGCTTATGCAGCATCAGTCAAAATAAAAACGCCTCCCATTTCACTCATCTATTCACTCCAAATGCTTTTCCAGCTGAGCCTTAAATTTATTTAAGTTTTGAGATATGTGTAAGTTACTTTCAACAATATCATTAGATAAACATGTATCTATATTATCCTGTCCCCCAATCAAACAAAAAAAAATTATCTTTCTATCACAACTACAGTACTTCTGAGTGAATATAAATTTTTTGACCCACCCCCCCCTCATACAAGAGAGGACAGAATGGAACACATAGGAGGAAGAAGCATAACAGTCGATCAGGAAATCCCACAGCTGATAGATCCAGGATAGATAATATCCACAACTATTGATACAAGGAGTTCAGCTGCACACACACACAGACATATAGTGAAGCAGTTCACCCAGTCTCCTATTCAAAGAATCAGCTATCGGAAGGCTACGGACAAAGACCACAAACCTGGTGGAGTACAGACTCACTTGTACTGAACTGTTCTGTCTAGTTTTTTTGCAAGATCCTGACCAGCTGCATAACAAAGAAGATATCAGACCACTTGGAGAGCCAGAACATCATGGCCAAGCAGCAGAAGGGATGTAAGCAGTGAGCAAAGGGTGCAAGGAGCAACTGATCACTGATGCAGCAATAATAGAGCAAACCTACAAGAAGCACTGCAACCTATACATAGCCTACTCAGTACTGAAAGGCCTTTAGCTTCAAACTCAATAGCTGGCTGATAGAGACACTGAAGATCTAAACAGTCAACTGAACACTGACACTTTTCCTAGAAGTGACCACAGCAAAGTGGAGGATCACCATCAAGGTCAAGAACATCATGACCAGACATGATTCATCAGAATAGGAATCAATCACTCAGCCATCTTCCAGGGAGATGCCCTGAGTTCACTATGGTTCTGTCTAGTACTCAATTCATCCACCATGCTCAAACAACAGCAAGTACTGATATAGCCTTACAGAAGGGAGGAAGAACCTATACACCTTTTCTCATCTGACACATGCATGACATCAACCTCTATGCAGCAACCGAGAATTAACTCTAACAGCTACTCCAGATCACCAGATCATCAATATCACTGATATCAAGGTGCAATCTGGCTTATGCAAATGCAATCTTTCTATCATGAAAGATGGAGAGACCTACAAATATCTGGGATGATGCAAGCTCAACAGTTAGAACACAAAGAGATCAATGGCCCACCTGACTGTGGAGCCTGATAAAAAAACAAAGCTGAATGGCAGGAACATGGTTAGAGCCATACCTATATAGTATCGCAGTACTAACATACTCTTTCAGCATCATAGACCAGTTGGAGGAGATTGAGATTGACCAGGATAATAATGACCAGGAGGTGCCAACGCCACCCCAAGTTGGCCATCGAGAGACTGAGCCTAGCTGTGAAAGAAGGAAGGAGGCATTTGACAGACCTTTGATAAAGAACTTGAACAATTATTTCTATAAAAACACAGCACCACACCATGTCACAAGGAAGATACACAAATGGCACACACCACTCAACCTCAACAAGGAGACCACACTCACCTAGGTAGAAGAAACAAAGGCAGAAAGATGGGCAAAGAAGGCACTCCATGACAGACTGTACAATGACCTCCATCAAGACTATACAGATAAGATGCTTCCAATGCATGGCTCACAAGTGGGAAGCTTATCCCCAAGATCAGATTCATGCTCGCCAACCAAGGCCAGGTAATCAACACCAAGAACTATAGGAAATACATTGACAAGAACCTCGGAGTGACAGATGGCATATGTTCATGCCACCTGGCTCCAGAAACAATCCAGCACATCACCGTGGGATGTGGGTAATCACCTAGATGGAGTACATTTATGGTCATGACAGGTCACCAGGCTAATACATATCAGAAGCTAGTGCAAAAATACCAGTTAATTGATGAAATTGTATCATTTTACAAGTACAAAACCTGGTCATACTAGAGACCCCTACTCACAAACTGTACAGGGATTGTGATGTAATAACAGACAATACAATCCTGCACAATAGACCACGCATAATCCTCATCAACAAAAAGGAAATGGCTACCTACTTGATTGACATAGCAGTGTCCCATACCAGCAACCTCCAGATAACAAATGAGGATATCTTCAAACAGGCCTATGGCGCTGGGAAATTCCATACTGCAATAATTACACTCAAACACCAGCCAAGCAATTAAAAATTTTACTATAAAATAAAATAAAATACAAAAATAAAATATAAAAAAATACTATGATACAAATATCAGGAGACTAAACTATTACAATAAAATAAAATAAGTTACGATAAAACAATTAAAAACAATGCTAAAATCGTTAAAATTTACTAAAATAACAAAGCTTTCAGAGCCTGCTGTCTCCTTCCTGCACAGGTTTCCTACTTTCAGAGACTGCAGTCTCCAAAAGCTTCGGTATTTGACACTTCGGTATTCGGAGACTGCTGACTCCTTCAACAGTGTCAACACTATTGAAGAAGGAGACAGCAGTCTCCGAAAGCTTCGGTATTTGACACTGTTGAAGGAGTCAGCCATCTCCAAAAGCTTCGGTATTTGACACTGTTGAAGAAGGAGACAGCAGTCTCCGAAAGTGTGAGTATTTTAGTAAATTTTAATGATTTTAGCATTGCTTTTAATTGTTTTAACTTATTTTATTTTATTGTAGTAGTTTAGTCTCCTGATATTTGTATCATAGTATTTTATTATATTTTATTTTTGTATTATATTTTATTTTATAGTAAAATTTTTAATCGCTTGGCTGGTGTTTGAGTTTAATTATTGCAGTATAACATATGAGGAAGTGAGATCAGGAAGTACACAGACCTAAGACAGGCTGTTGAAGAAATGTGCCGTATGGTATAAGTAATGTCCATCCCGATCACCATGTAAACCACTGGCATGGTGCTAAAGAACGTCCATAAGAACCTAGCAGAAACAGGCCTCCCAGAGAATATGTACACAGAACTCCAGAAAGCTGTGATTGTGAACACTTGTAATATTAGTAAATTAATAAGAGGAGTTTACCTCAATATAGTACGTGGAACACTTCCGTATGATACCCTCCAGAAATTAAAACGGAAAAAACGAAAAAATCGACAACTTACCGGTACATTAAAGTAAAATAAATAATTAAATAATTAAAGTAAAATATAAATAATTAAATAATCAATTTAACACAATTCAAAATCAATTCAAAACAATTAAAATTCAAATTAACGCAATTAAAAGAATCTAACGAAAATATTCAAAACGATTTTCCTTCCTGAAGCTGACAATGCTTTTCGACCGACTGTCGTGATCACAGGAATGAAAATTACTGAATCAGGCTAAACCTGCAACTTAAATAGTGATTATATGTCTTCACGCATGCGCGTAAAGGTCCACGCATCGGAGATCAAATATGGCCGCCGAACATTAACAGAATTCTCGTGTAATTTAATTTCAACGGTTTCTGCAATTAATAGTCGCGTATAATTACGTTGAACGTTAAGTATTTTGGCCTCGTTAAATAAAAAAGTATGTTTTTCGTTAATGGCATGAAAGGCTAATTCTGACGCTGCTGAACGAGAAGCACGAACTGAGGCTTCGTGTTGATTTACACGAATATTAAGAGAAAACCGCGTCGAACCCTGGTAAGACGAGTCGCAATCACCGCAAGAAATGTTGTATACTAGATCATTAATTTGTGTTGCGAACGCGGAAAGAACCGAGCGATTGTTCAGTATAGTGTGTAACTTCCGTATAGGCCTAGCTATAATTTTAAATTCGGTATCTTTAAAGAATCTGTTAAGCTGTTTGTGCCACTGTTCAACATATGGGACAGAAATAAAGTATTTTTTGATATTACTATTGTTGATTGGTGTAGTATTTTTTATCCTATCCTTAGGATAGGATAAAAAATACTTATTAATACTTATTAATAACTCCTCTTATTAATTTACTAATATTATTATCAACGTAGAACATATTGAGTATTACAGCTCTGATTCATACTATCAAACACTTGTAATATAGTCAGAGGATTCCTCGAACAGTAATAATAATAGTAACTGGACCAATCAACCATCCATGCACTTGGTACCAGTACCTGTCATGGGTGAAAAATCTCTCATAAGGAGAAAAAGTCATAATAATAATAATAATAATAATAAATCCTTGTTTCAGTAAACCAAGTTCTTTTATATTTCTGTCTTTGTTTTTGCATTATACTGCTACCCACCCCCCTCCCAGTAGTCACCACACAAACTTAATACTATAAATACAGAAATCTCTAAAATATGATATACTAGTCAAGATATATTAGAAAAAAGCACACAGTATTTTAAAAATGCTATAGTGGATGATGAGTGATATACTGGAGATAATGGAAAAGAGAAGACATAACAAAAATAACCCAGCAGAATACAAAAAAATAAGAATGGAAATCAGGAAGAAATTAAAAAAAAAAAAACAAAGGAAAAGTGGATGAGGTCCAAATGTGAAGAAATTGAAAAGCTGGAATCCCTGCATTCAACAAGAATAAAGTCTTGAAGAAGGCATTAGGACTACACTTCCAAACTGGTAATGGAATTCTAAAACAGAAGAATGATTGATTACAGTTTCAGTTGAAGAAAGACTTGAATGCTGGCAAGAATATATCAGATAATTGTTTAATGATAACAGAAATGAAAAGTTCAACAGAGTGGAAAATGTGGAAGGACTGAGTATCATGGAGGAAGAAGTGATCTTAGCGATTAAATTTGTTAAAACCAAAAAAGACAAGTGGTCCAGATGAAATTTCAACAGAACTTTTAAAGATAATTAAAGTGGATGTGTTGGTTGATCTGCTCAAAAAGCTTTATGACACTGGAGAAATTCCCAGAGAATGGTTCAGATCGTTGTTTATACCCATTCCCAAATGTGCTAATGCAAATAGATGTTCTCAATTTAGAACAATTCGTTTGATGAGCCATGCATTGAAGATACTTCTAAGGATTATACCAGGCCTGGGCAAACTTTTTGGCTGAAGGGCCACATTAGGAATTCGAAAAGAAGGTGGGCCACACGTAAAATAGTATTTTACGTGCGGTTATCATGAAGAAGAAATATAACATAAAAAAAAAATTATTCTCTAACAACTAAGAATTTAATGAGATGAATGGAACTGTTTTACATCTTTTAACATTTTTTTAGTTTCGGTATTAATTTTGTAGTTGAGATTCTTAAAACTGCTTGTAAATGTTCATCGGTGATGCTTGATCATAAAGAATTTTTATTTAGATTAGTGATGGAAAATGTTTGTTCACCTATGTAGGTTGATCCAAAAATAATCAACATTTTTCAGGCAGATTTCCTCACGATGGTGCAATTCCCTTAAATCGGTATCACACTGCAGATTTATAATCTGAAGTTGTAGTTCACTCGGTTCACTTGTCTCAAAGTTTCGGAAGTCGTCAAATCTTCGTGAAAAGTCGTCATTCAAAGAGTTGATAATTTGACAATATTTTTCAAATTTCTTTTCTGGAATCTTCAACAACTTCATGGTTGAAAAGACGTCTATCGTGTTAATCAATAAATGTCGAAGGAACAACTGGAGTTTTAATTGAAATCCATTCAAACTTTTTACCATATCCTTAAGGCGTATAAATTTTTCCCTTGTAACACAGTGTTGAAAGTATTTAAGTGTGTCACGATGTCCAGGGTAAACACAAAATCACAAATCCAGTTATTATCAGTTAATTCAGGAAAGTCCATAATATTTTTCAGTTTTAAAAATAGAATGATGTCATCTTTAAGATCCCATACTCGCCGAAGAACTTTTCCTAAGCTAAGCCATCGAATCTGGTTATGATAAGGAATATCTGTGTACTTGGATTCAATATCTTGAAGAAAATTAACGAATTGTCTGTGTTTCAGGCCCATCGATTGTATTAAATTTACTAGTTTAATAATACAAGATGTGGCACGTTCAACTTTTAACACATTTTTACATAATACTTGTCGATGTATAATACAATGAATTGTAATTAAATTATAATCAGGATAATTTTCACAAATTTCATCCCAAATTTTCTTTAACGCTCCAACATTTTTACCTGTCAAACTTGGTGCTCCGTCAGTTGTTATGCTTACCATTTTGTTCCATTGTAAATTATATACTGTTAAGCATTTTTCAACTTTTTCCAATATATCAGCTCCCGTTGTTTGATCTTTAAGAGATTCCATTGAAAGAAACTCTTCAATAATTTCAAAATTACAGGTACATCCACGTATGAAAATTAATAACTGCGCAGTATTCTTTTGGTCGTTACTTTTGTCGAGAGCTATCGAGTACCATGTTATGGATTCTAATACTGATAATAATTGCTCATTCAAATTTGTATTGATACATTCAATTCTTCTTACTACAGTTCGCCGAGATAAACTTTTATTCTCAAATTTGTGTTTAATGTTAGGACATATAATTCCACAAGCTTCGGTCATACATTCTTTAATATAGCCTCCATCAGAAAAAGGCTCGTTGCTTTTTGCAATTATATGAGAAATAACAAAACTTGCCTCTACAGTAGCTTCTTGTTTCTTAGTTAGCCGCGTAAACACATTTTGTTGTCTAGATAAATTTTGAATCAATCCATCAGCAGTTTTCTTTCTCGCTTCCGGAGTTAAATTGGCACCATATTCGGAATGTTTAGTAGTGAAATGTCTTTTAATATTGTACTCTTTCACACTGAGACTCTCTCCTGGGCAGATGAGACAAATACCCAGTCTCGTTATTTATGTTAGCCAAAAAATATTTTGTGTTCCACTCTTCATTGAAGACTTGATGCTCTTGTTGAATTTTTTGTTTTTTATTCAATTTTAAAAGGGCATAAATATTATTTTTATCGCTACTGGCACCAAGATGATAACCGAAGATAACGCAAAAAAACTAACTGCGGGATGACCGTCAGAGAAAACAGATTGGAACTGCGGCCGGTCAGCAGTCCTATCCTACTACTCCGCCACCACAGCAAAGCCATTGTCGTCATCACCGGTTGTCTGTTACCGTAGTTTTGTGCGGCTAGTTTATAATCGCAAATTATGCCGTTATAAAAGCGCCCGTTGGCTCGCTCCGGTTCGTGCACAATTTCAAATTCTATCTCAATTTGAACAATACACAGATGATAAAGCAATTTTCAAGTCGACAAATTCTATAATGTATTACATATACAAATTTATTTTTCAAAAAGGCATCGCAAAAGGCATAAAATAAGTAAACTTTTTTCGAAACTACAATTAAAGCTCGCGGGCCAAACAAAAATGTGTGGTGGGCCGCATGCGGCCCGCGGGCCATCTCTACGTCTTTCTATTAGAGTTGCAGTTCAACTCTAATAGAAAGATGTAGAGATCTAAACCAAGAGATATACAGCTGCTTTCTAGATTATGAGAAAGCATTTGATCAGTATCGGTAAGGGTATCAAAACCTGTTAGAAGTTGCAGCGCTGCTGAACAAGACGTTTTTTAGCCATATTTAGCCGCTTTATTGACCAATTGTTATATTAAATTATTTTCTATAAGTAGCTTATAGATCTAGTCAGGATCCTTAGTTTATTCTGAATTCAGACAGCGCGATTTGGAAGTTAATTAATACTTAAGTGTCCGTAGATTTACCGTTCGCAACTTGCTGCCATTGTTATATGATACAACGTTATATATCCCGAACTAGATAACGTAAGGTTAGTGTAGTATAGTATAGTATATAATATTGTCAATGAATCACTAAAATCTATTAATCTTGTTAAACTTCATTGTCAATTAAATTATACTTTTTAACTAAATACATATAATGACAGATTACAAACGTAACATAATTAATTAATACATAACTTGATATGGAAGATATATATAAACGGAACTCGTAGATAATACTCGATACTGAAAAATATATATAGCATTATAACTGTGTTTGGATACAAGTTTAGGGTTATAATTTTGTACTGAAATTGAAATTTTATTGAAATTAAATTGAAATCATGACTCAGACCAGAGCAGCAAAGCAAAAGACTTAAGCTGATGGAAGTGCTGTGGCTCAGGGGAGAACTGAGAGGGGCAGTTGCCCTCTGAATCACAGCCTTTTAAAATGCACTGCTTGCTTGATGTTTGAGGAGCAATTGGGTATGGGACATGATATTGCCGGGGGGGGGGATGTCTTTGTGTGTGCGCGATGTAAGGAGTGTAAGGAAATCAGGCAACAACTCAGCGTTGTTATGGGCCTATATGAGAGCTTGAAGTACAGGGTGGATGCCCTCGAAGGATCTAAATTAAGGGCCCATCAAGCTCTCAGCTGCCCACATCAATGCCAGAGTGTGCACTTGGTCATCACGCACCACAGCAGCAACCCCAAGGCAGAATGCGCTGGTTCCATAGGAACTAGTAGTTGTTGTTGACTCTATTGTCAGGGAAATGAGGAACATGCTTTGTAAAAAGGACAGGTGGAACAAGACCAGGGTATGTCTGCCAGAGGCAAAGGTTCACGACGTTGTAGAGCAGATATCATCTTTTAAAGGCACAAAAGGTGATATAGTTGTACACGTTGGCACTAATGATATTAAGAGTAGGAGACCGGCGTAATTACTTAACAACTAATATTCATGAAGGTATATCAGGCTTAGTGTCAAAGTTTGCAGGTGATACAAAGGTTGGCAGTGTTGTCAATGACAGTGTGCTACTGCAACAGGTTCTAGATAATTTGGGCAGATGGGCTAAGAAGTGGCGACTGAAGTTTAACTTTGACAAATGCAAAGTATTACATATGGGTAGAAGTAACCCCAGAGAAACATACCAACTGTGTGGTACTACCCTTAAGGTGGTAGAAAATGAAAAAGACCTGTGAGTAATTGTGCAGTCAGATATGAAGTTTTCTGAGCAATGCAGACACGCTGCCAGGGCAGATCATAGGATTTTGTCAAAGATATATAGGAATTTTGCTAGCAGGGAAAGGGAGATGATTGTCCCTCTGCATAAGGCAATGGTCAGGCCATGCCTTGATTACTGCGTACAAGTCTGGCAGCCTCATTTTAAGAAGGATGTAGATTTGCTTGATCGTGTTCTAGAGAAGGGCAATAAGATTTGTGGGGGGAATGAAGGGATCCACTTACCAAGAGAGGCTTAATTTCTGCAAATTGCAGTGGCTGGAGACTAGGCACCTGCACGGTGATCTGACTGAGGTGTATAAGGCCTTGAATGGGTTGAGCATGCTCAATGCCGATGGGATTCTTCCTCTTGCTTAGAATAATCACCCGAGAGGGCATAAATTCAAATTGAGGAAAAACATATGTAGGTTAGATATGCGGAAATTTGCCTTTAGCCAGCGGGTAGTTGGTTGGTGGAACAGACTTCCATCCCTTGTTGTGGAAGTTGATAGCCTAAATAAATTTAAGGCTCAGCTGGACAGGTATTTCAAACGAATGGAGGGGTGAAATGGGAGTGGGTTTTTTTTTTTTTTTTTTTTCGGCTGATGCTGCATAAGCTTGCTTTCTTGCATCATATGCCTCTATTAATGCTAATGCTAATGTAAGATAGGACAAAATGTTCAAAATTCGAGAGAAGATTGGAATTTATTGCAAGGAAATCAGAATACTTGTGAATTTGTATTAGGGATAATCAGCAAATGTATACATAGAAGGAGAAAAGTCGGAAGGGGTAGAAATTAAAAGAGAAGTTTGTCGAGGTTGTATTCTATCACCTATATTGTTCAACATGTATGCTGAAGAAATTTTTAAAGAAGCTACAGTGGGATGTACAGAAGGGATAAAGATTAATGGCAATACTGTAAACATGATCAGATATGTAGATGATACTAATTTGCTAGTCAGTTCTGAGATTAATTTACAATCATTAGTGGATAGAGTAAACAGAATAAGTGAAAATTTTGGTCTGAAGTTAAACATCAAGAAAACAAAATTCATGGTGATCAAAGAAGTACAAACAAAAATTACAATGAATAATGAAGAAATTTAAAGGGTTAAAAGTTATCATTATCTTTATGGATCATTATGGATCCATATTATCATTATGGATGTATTCTGAGCGAGGACTGGGACCATTCTATTGAGGTTCGCTCAAGGATTGAACAAGCACATGCTGCCTTTCTTAAAATGAAGAATCTTCTTTCCACAGTGGTCTTACGCTTCCTTTAAGAACAAGAATACTGAGATGTTATGTCTTTTCTGTCCTCCTTTATGAAGTTGAGGCCTGGACACTCACAAAGTAGACCCAGAATAAGTTAAATGCTTATAATCTCATCATAGATTTCTAAAAATTTCGTTAAATGCTTTTGAAATGTGGTGCTACAGACGAATGTTAAGAGTGTCATGGACTGATAAGACAAAGAATGATGAGTTCATGAGACAAATGAACAAAAAAAATAACAGAAATAACTAATCCCATTAAGGAGAGGAAACTAAAATATTAGAACATATGATGAGGAATGACAAATATAAGATGTTGCATATGATAATCCAGGGAAAGATCAATAAAAAAAGAAGTTGAGGGAAAAGATGGAAATCTTGGTTGGCAAACCTCAGAGAGTGGTTTGATCAGAGTAACGAGGGCTTGTTTAGAGCTTCTACCTCATGTACGTCCATAGTGAAGATGATAGTCAATCTCTGCAAAGAGACAGCACATTAAAGAAGAAGGATAGGCAAATATCATCTTTTAAGGGCACAAAAGGTGATATAGTTGTACACGTTGGCACTAATAATATTAAGAGTAGGAGACCGGCAGAATTACTTAACAAGTACAGGTCACTGCTGAACAAAAGCCGAGAATTAGGGTTGAATTTGAAAGTGTCTGCAATTCTGTCCAGACACGATAGGAGGGAGTATATGATGAGAGCCTTGTCGATCAATTCGGCCCTGGAAAGATTGTGCAAGGCCCAAGGGGTAGAATTTTTTTTAGCCTGGACTGTACTTGTTAACAGGAGAGATTGCTTCTACAGGGATGGGATACACTTAAATAGAAAGGGTGCAAGAATATTTGCTGATGCTATCGAGGCAGTGTTAGGTGGGTCGGAAAACTGCTAGCTTGGGGGGGAGACAAAGACCAATAGATTGACAGTAGCCACTGGCAGAGGTGAAAGAGATTCTTGCACTGCTTCTATTAGAATGAGCAGAAGCCTGAAAAACAAGATGCATGGTATTTCAGAGACTGCTGGGAGCCATTGCGGTACAAGTAAACACATGGGTTGTGTTAGGGTAGCTAAGAATAGAAACAGGTGCAGGTATACTTGTGTGTACACCAATGCTAGGAGTTTAGTAAATAAATTTGATGAATTTGAGGTATTGCTCAAAACATCAAAGGCAGATATTGTTGGGATATCAGAGACGTGGTGTCAAAGAGATATAAGGGATGCAGAACTGCAATTTGGGGAGTACAACGTCTACAGAAAGGACAGACAGGATAGGAAGGGGGGGAGGGGTTATGCTATTAGTTAAGAAACACATAAAAACCAAGGAAGTGAAGCCAGTCGACATCGCTGGACAGTACAGTGTTGAGTCAGTTTGGTGTGACATAAGCATTGGGAGATCAAAATTGAGAGTAGGAGTGTGCTATAGGCCTAATGACTCTGATGAGTATAATAAGGAACTGTACAGGGAAATAGAGTGGGCCAGTAAATCAGAGAGTCTTATAATGGGAGATTTTAATTTCCCAAATATTGACTGGAATTTGGGGGCTGGTTACTCACGCACTAGCAGGGCTTTTGTGGATTTATTGGATGATTGTTTTCTACATCAGCATGTTCGGGAGGCAACTAGAGGGAGTAATACTCTTGATTTGATTATCAGCAGTGATTCTTCATGCATTAAGAATCTGCAGATAAATGAACCACTAGGTGGCAGTGATCACAGTGTGCTGAAGTGGGATTTACTCAAAGAGGTAACTACCATTAGGGGTAAAGGGAAGGGTTATTGCTTCCGTAAAGGCGACTACGATGGACTGAGACAGTCCATCGTAGTCGTTCTAAAGTTTAAATTCTATACAGTGGGACCAACTGATGATGTTACCAACAGCAAATTCAAAATGGGAAGCATTCAAAGAACTTATGTTGGAAGCTACTAGGCTTTACATACCAACTAAGAAATATTGTTCAAGGTTTAGGCCAAAATGGATGTCAGATGAACTAATGAGGCATATGGCAGAGAAGAAAAATGCATGGGATACTTACAAATTATCCCAAAGTTGATATGCAACCAAGTTACAAAGGAGGTTAGGCAGGCGAAGGCAGATTACGAGAAATCCTTGGCAAGGGATGCAAAGAAAAACAGCAAAGAGTTCTTTACTTATGTAAACTCTAGAAGGAAGGGGATGAATCAGATTGGTCCACTTGATATTGATGGGTCAACTGTTGATGATCCTGCTCAGGTAGCTAACAAACTAAATGAATATTTTGCATCGACATTCACACATGAGGAGTTATTCAGCAAGGGGAATGCCAGAGGTGTATTCAACTCTAGCAGTAAGCTACAGAATCTTGAAATAACTGGGAGTAAAGTGGAGGAGAAACTGTTGAAGATAAACACAAGAAAGGCACCTGGGGTGGATGGGATCTATCCAGTTATATTAAAGGAGGCAGCAAAGGAAGTAAGCAAACCCTTAGCCATAATTATGAGAGCTTCCTTGGACTCAGGGGAGGTACCCATAGACTGGAAATGTGCAAATGTGACCCCAATTCACAAAGGAGGATCAAAGGCTGACACAAGTAATTATAGACCTGTGAGCTTAACTTCTGTTCCAGGAAAGTTAATGGAGGCACTGGTTAAAGAAGCACTGCAGGATCATTTAGACAAGACTTCAGTTATAGCTCAGACACAGCATGGTTTTGTTAAGGGGAAAGTCTTGCCTGACCAACTTGATTGGATACTATGATGCAGTCACAAAAGAACTGGATGCAGGGAATAACTTTGATATTATATACTTGGATCTTAGAAAGGCTTTTGATACTGTTGCACATGGAAGACTGCTACACAAATTGGAGCAGTGTGACATTGGAGGCAAATTGCTGCAATGGATAAAGGGGGTGATTGACGGGGAGAAGACAGAGAGTGGTAATCAATGGACACTGCTCATCGTGGACTAATGTTATTAGTGGAGTCCCTCAGGGCTGGGTCCATTATTGTTTTCTGTATTTATAAATGATATTGATGATGGTATATCAAGCTTAATGTCCAAGTTTGCAGACGATACAAAGGTTGGCAGGGTTGTCAAGGACACTACTGACACTATGCTGCTGCAACAGGATCTGGAAAGGTTGAGCAGATGGGCTGAGAGGTGGCAAATGAAGTTTAACATTGACAAATGTAAAGTACTACACATGGGAAACAGCCACCCCAGAGCAACGTATCAACTCTGTGGTACTACACTGACAGTGGTAGAGAATGAAAGGGACTTGGGGGTGGTTGTGCAGGCAGATATGAAGTTCTGTGAGCAGTGCAGACGGGCTGCAAGAGTAGCTCATGGAGTATTGTCGATGATATACAGGAATTTTTCCAGCAGGGATAAGAAGGTGATTATTCCATTGTATAAGGCAATGGTCAGGCCACACCTAGAGTACTGTATACAGGTCTGGAGGCCTCATTTCAAGAAGGATGTAGAGCTGCTGGAATGAGTACAGAGAAGGGCAACAAGATTAGTGAATGGAACAAAGGGGTGCTCTTACGAAGAAAGGCTTAAGTTTTGCAAATTGCAGTGTCTGGAGACTAGGCACCAGCGAGGTGATCTGTTAGAGGTGTATAAAGCCTTGAATGGTTTAAGCATGCTCAATGCTGATGGGATTCTTCCTCTAGCTCAGAAAAATCACCGGAGAGGGCATAAATTCAAATTGAGGAAAGACAGATGTAGGATAGACGTGCGGAAATTTGCCTTTAGCCAGCGGGTGGCTGGTTGGTGGAACAGACTTCCATCCCTTGTGGTGGAGGTTGATAGCCTAGATAAGTTTAAGGCTCAGCTGGACAGGTATTTTGAACTAACAGAGGGGTGAAGTGGAAGTGGGTTTTTTTTTTTTTTTTTTTGGCTGATGCTGCATAAGCTTGCTTTCTTGCATCAAATGCCTCTGCTAATGCTAATGCTAATAGTGTATGACAAAATCTAAATAGTGAGAGAGAGAGAGAAAAGTTAGTGGTTCTTTAAAATTTAGGATAGAAGAAAAACTACATTACAAATGTCGAGGTTATAATGTGAACAAGTTAAAATACAAGTTAAAAAAAACCACTTCAATGAAGCAGGAAGAAATTCTACTTACCTTTCTTTGGTGGTCCTTCTACTGTAAAATGTGCTTTGTTAATTATCTCCCAGATAATTGCGGATCTTTGTGCATATGAAAAAAATGTTTCACGATTTTCTATCAAAAACCTGAAAAAAATTAATTCTTACTTTGGGAAGAATGAATATATATTTGGGGAAGCAGACATTAGTTACAATCTCAGATATCTCTAATGAAAATTAGTGCGAGAGTTTGATTGGAGACAGAGAGAGAGAGAGAGATTAGAACTGATATAAATAATAAGAGAACCAGATCATTGTGCTCTGGTTCTCTAGATGAACAAGGACAAAAAAAATAAAATAAAATAAATAAATATTAATAATTAACTTGATACGGTCAAGCCATACAACAAAAAATAAGCAAAAATTACAAATAACCAAGGATAAATTTCACCAAGTATCTATAGAATATGCTAATATTGAAATGAGTCACTGAAGAAATAAATACTATATACAAAGACAGAAAAGCACTATTCATTTATATCAGTAACTCTTAACTCCCAGATTTTCGGTTATGCACGAACTAGTAAAATTCTAATGCAAGTTTTGATGACTAGTGTAAAAAGAGTAGTTGTGTAATTTTCTGTTTTTATTGCTATTCTGATATTAATAGTATCCTATTTTCTTTGTTTTATTTCTTCCCCTTCTAAATGTTTGTGCACTGGCAAAACTGAACCTGCTCACCAATAATTGGGAACCACCAAATTACTAGAAAAATCAGTACTCGCCACAGGAAAAAAACAGAACTTGCTACAGAAAGCTACCATAAAATTAAATTTAATTAGTTTATTAGGTGAAACTTCTTTCTTGATACAAAACTGCCTAATTAAAAAATAAATAAATAAATAAAAACATGAAAATAATCAAATATCCTGAGAACTTTAACCCAGAAATTTTAACTACTACAAGTATCTTTGGCATTAAAGTAGATCAATACTTATGGCAATTGAAATTCTGCAGCTACTAAATGCATAAAATAGGATTGGCCTCAGTTTACTAATTTAGAAAGTTTTATATTAAAAATAATCTATTTCACAATCAAGTAACAATAATGTGACAATTATTCTTTTTAGTAGTAGAGGCATATGAAGCAAGAAAGCAAGCTAATATAGCATGGGCTAAAAAAAAAAAAAAAAAACCCTTCCCATTTCACCCATCCATTCACAACAAGTCTGCCTTGAACTTATTTAAGTTTTTGACCTCCACTACGAAGTTTGTTCCAACAATCAGCCACCAGCTGGCTAAAGGTAAATTTCTGCACATCTATTCTACAACTGTCTTTTCCTCAATTTGAACTCATGTCCCCTCAGTTGAGTTAATCTGAGCAAGAGAAAGAATCCCATTGGTATTGAGCTTGCTCAAACCATTCAAGGCCTTATACACCTCAATCAGATCGCCTCACAGGTGTCTAGTCTCCAGACACTGCAATTTGCAGACTTAACCCTTTCTTCATAAGAGCAACCCTTTGTTCCACTCACCAATCTCATTGCCCTCCTCTGTACTCGTTCCAGGTTCTACAGCCTTCCTAAAATGAGAGCTCCAGACCTGTATGCAGTACTCAAGGGGTGGCCTGACTATTGCCTTATACAAAGGGATATTCACTTCCTTATTCCTGCTAGCAAAATACCTGTATATCATTGACAAGACCCCCATGAGCTACTTTTGCATCCTGTCTGCACTGCTCAGAAAACTTCATATCTGATTGCACAGTTATCCCCAGGTCTTTTTCATTCTCCACTACTCTGAGTGTAGTACTGCACAGTTGTACATTACTCTGGGGTTACTGCTACCCATATGCCATACTTTGCATTTGTCAATGTTAAACTTCAGTTGCCACCTCTCAGCCCATCTGCCCAACTTTTCTAGTTCCTGTTGTGGTAGCATACTGTCATTAACAACTATTCCAACCTTTGTATCATCTGCAAACTTGGAACATTAAGCCTAGTATAGAAAAGAACAATGGGTCCAACATCGAACCCTGGCGGCTCCACTAATAACATTAATCCACAAAAAGCAGTGTACATTAATTATCTCTCTCTCTCTCTCTCTCTCTCTCTCTCTCTCTCTCTCTCTCTCTCTCCCTTCTCCCACTCAAACTATCCCATCATCCATAGGAACAATCTGCCCTTAATGCCTTACTGCTGCAATTTGTACAGTAATCTACCATGTGCAACAAGTATCAAAAGTGTCATAATATAAAAATTATTTTTTCCATCAAGTTCCTTTGTGACCACCTCACAGTATCCAATCAAATTTGCCAGACGACAGTTTGTCTAGGTCATCTTGCAGTGTTTCTTTAACCAGTGACTCCATTATTTTCCCCAGAACCGAAGTTAAACTAACAGGTCTGTAATTAATCCTGTCACCTTTGAACACATTTTGTGAATTGGGAACACATTTGCACATCTCCAGTCCATGGGGCCTCTCCAGAGTCCAAGGAAGCTTTCATAATTATGGCTAAGGGTTTGCTTATTTCCTTTGCTGCTTCTTTTAATATAACTGGATAGATCCCATCCACCCCAGGCACCCTTCTTATGTTCAACTTCAGCAATTTCTTCTCCTCCTTTGCTCTCAGTTATTACAAAATAATTTAGCTCCCTGCTAGAGTTTCATCAGCTTCTGGCCTCCACTTCCCTACAAAATTCCTCGTGTGAATGTAGATGCAAAATACTCATTCAGTTTGTCAGCTGCCTTAGCAGGATCATCAACAATTGAACCATTGATATCAAGTGGATCAATCTGATTCATCCCTTCCTTCTAGAGTTTACATAAGTAAAGAAGTCTTCGCTGTTCCTCTTTGCATCCTTTGCTATAGATTTCTCATAATCTCCCTTTGCTTGCCTAACCTCCTTTGTGACTTGATTACACACTAAAATGATATAATTTGTTTAATATAAATTTCATTATACAAGTAGGGCACAGCCTCATTCTGTATGTATCATTGAGTACACTTAAGTTTTTCTGCTAAGTGTATCAATTTCTTATTGTACAGGCTTCACCACATGTTGTCAAGCAATCACTGGCTAAAGGCAACCACTGGCAAAAGGCAGCCACCCACTGGCTAAAGGCAAACTTCCACACATCTATTCTACAATTGTCTTTCATCAATTTGAATTAATGCCCTCCTCAGAGTAAGAATCACATCAGCATTGGGCATGCTCAAACCATTCGAGGCTTTATACACCTCAATCAGATTAACTCGCAGGCACTATGTCGCAAGACGCTGTAATTGGCAAAATGTAATCCTTTCTTCGTAAGAGCAACCTTTTGTTCCATTCACTAATCTTGTTGCTCTTCACTGTACTCATTCTAGCAGCACTACATCCTACTTCAAATGAGGCCACCAGACTGTATATAGTACTCAAGGTCTGGCCTGACCGTTGCCTTGTAATCCATGCTAGAAAAATTCCTGTATATCATTGAAAACACCCTATGACCTGCTCTGACAGCCTGTTTGCATTGCTCAGAAAACTTTATATCTGACTGCACAATTACTCCAGGTCTTTTTCATTTTCTACCACCCTAAGTGTAGTAATAGACAGTTGGTAAGCTTCTCTGGGGTTACTTCTACCCATATACAGTACTTTGTATTTGTCAATGTTAAACTTCAGTTGCCACCTCTCAGCCAATCTGATCAACTTTTGCAGATCCTGTTGTAGTAGCATGCTATCATGCATTATCGTATAGTAGTAGCATGCATTATCATTAACAACCCTGCAAACGTTTGTATCGTCTGTAAACTTAGACATTAACCCTGATATACTTTCATCAATATCATTGATAAATAAAACAACAATGGGCCCATACACCAAACTCTGAGGGCCCTTAATGCCATACTGTTCCAATTTGTACAATAGCCTTCCATGTGCAACAGTATCAAAAGCTTTCCTAAAATCCGAGTACAGTTGAACTCATTTATAACGAGTTTTGCTGGACTGCATGATGTGCTTGCTGTATCCAAGTACTTGTTATGCCCAGGTTAGGTGATTTGGAACAATAGAAGTGTAGGAACCAGAGGAAAATTTGAATTACGAACTGTAACCTATGTATGGAAATTATTTGTGGCCCTAAAAATGGCTGACTGGTTTGAAAAGTTATTATCCAATTTTCAGGAACGAATTTGACTTGTTTTCTTCTGCTTTTGTCTCAACTTTCTTCTGATCAGAAGAAAGTTGAGACAAAAACAACTCTGCATCACTATAATCTGTAGCTTTGCAAAAACACTGAAGGTTCTCTACACTGTCAACAGCTGCTCCATATGATGGAGGCTGAATGGATCAATTGAATGATTTTTTTGTCTACTTCTTCACTTTCTTCACTTGCTACTCAGATAGTTTCTATGTCTTCTGTCGTAAAAGCTCCCAAAGTTACGACATCATCATCTACATGCTCCAACTCTCAATGTTTGGAGGAAGATCACATTCTGTTATCTGAGTGGTTGCAAATACTCTGGACTTCTTTTTTGCAACCACTCAGATAACAGAATGTGATCTTCCTCACCGATAACGTTATCTTGGTTTGACTGAAATCCATCTCTTTTGAAACATTTTTGAATGCAGATTTGTGAAACGCATTCCCACGCATCGCTCATAAAGTGTATAGCATTGAGAACTGAGATTTTCATTTTAATTCCCTTGTCTATTCTGTCAATGAGCAAAAGGACCAAGTTGCGACAAACATGAGCTTTGAAACTTCTGATCACATCATGATTCATTGGTTGTAGCACTGCTCTAATGTTTGGAGGCAAAAAATGAGCATTATGTGACTTAGACTGTCGACTTTCTATGGATGTGCAGGACAGCTATCTACAACAAGTATAATTTTGCGTTTTTCTGTACAAAGATCTTTGTCAAACTTTCTGAGATAATCCATGAAAATATCTGAAGTCATCCAAGCTTTTCTGTTCGACATATAAGCCATTGGAAGTTGATTCACATTCTTGGAGCATCTTGGTTTAGCTGACTTTCCAATCACTAGAAATCTTCTTTGATCTGTCCCAGACATATTCGGGCAGATAGCCACTGTAAGTCTATTCTTTGACAGCTTTCCTCCAATACAATTTTCGCCCTGGAAAAGCGTCATCTATATTGTAGATGTCATTATCACTATAGCCTTGAAAATGAAGCAGCCACATGTCGGCCATCCACTTAGACATTATCTCCATGTCCACTGCAGATTCTTCTCCTGATTTTGCCATAGCAAATTTTATGCCAATTCTTAAAATGATCAAGCCACCCATTTGAGCAACAAAATCCTGCATAGTTGAAAAGCCATGCAAATTCTTCTGCTTTAGCCTTTAAGATTAGCCCACTTATGGGCAAACCGGCATTTCTTTGCGCAGTGAACCATTTAAGCAGAGCTTGATCAACATCATCTTTGTCACATTTCTTGAGTCTCTTTGTCGAATTTCTTGAGTCTCTTTGCATTTGTTACATTGCCATCGCAGGCCTTCAACACTGCGTCTCTATTTTTTCCAGTGTTAAAACAGTAGAAAGAAAGTCTGTATGTCTTGCATATTTCTATGTTCTTCTGACCAGTCTGCAGTTCTTCAATAATTTTGGCTTTTTCCTTTACTGATAATGCTTTCCTCTTCGACATTTTTGGGCTCTGAGATTGAAACTAAGTTCTTCTTACTGTTCTTTAGAAGTGAGAATAGAGTTTGTCCTTAAAAGGACAGCTTATTAAATTTTTCTGCGAAATCCACTATCCAAAATGATCAGCGCCAAAGCAGTGAATGCATCTAAGCTCTCCAGAGGTCTGCTTTTATCTATTCAGCAGCGGCCAGCGATTGGTCATCGGAAAAGGAGTGGGGTGTGTTTTACAGCTCTCTGATTGGTTTGCCGATGACCAATAGCTAGCTGCTAAAGAGTAGGTAAAACAGACATCGAGGGAGCTTAGAAGCATTCACTGCTTTGACACTGATTGTTCTATAAAGCAGATTTCACAGGCAATTTTATAAACTTTCTTTTCAAGTACAAGTAGGAACTTTCTTCTCATTTGTAAAGGATGACAAGAAGCACTTGGTTTGATGCACATGGTGGTATGTTCCCTCGTTATATCTGGGACATGTTTGTTATATCAAAACTGAATGCCATGTGTTTTTAAATGAGACCAAACAAAATATCTGTTTTACTCATTGTATCCGGGAATTCATTGTAAGTGAGCTCATTATAAATGAGTTCAACTGTATATGACAGCGGTTCCCAAACTACTGAGATCTATGGACGTCTTCAAAAATCAAAAAAAAGTTTGCGGACCCCTGTCTATGTATATATATATATATATATACATAGACAGGGGTCCCCAATATACTCATTTCATATATATATATATTAAATGAGTATATTGGGTTAAAAAGTGGCAACAGAGGGATAAAAATAAAGATGATATGACAAATGCACCTGAGTTTGCAAAGCAGCAGCAGCAAAGGATACAAAATTTTATATATGCAAGGTGGAATTAATAGGTCTATTAAAAAAAATGTGAAGATGGAAGCATAAATTACACAAAATGTCATAACTGATAGGAAAAGGGTAGCAGGAAAATGAAGTATTATAGGTGTAAAAAGAGAAAGAATGTTAAAATCCTATTTGTTATAATGAATTAAGCAAAATTATAGGCCGAATTGAAAAGCCAATTAAAGTGAAGGTAACTGTAAAGCAAAAAATGAGTGATAGCAAGAATCAGATATGGGTGGGTAATTTTGGTTATAGGTTGAAAAAATATGTGGGGGGGAGGGATACAAATATAACAATAAATATATAAAAAATATATATTTTTTTTATAACATTATAACAAAAACAAATATATAAAACAAATTTATAATAACAAAACAAATATATAAAAACTATAAATAGGATTTTCACATTCTTTCTCTTTTTCATGCCTACAATACTTCCTGTTTCTGCTATCCTTCTATTAGTTATGGTATTTTGTGTAATTTATCTTCACATTTTTTAAGAAAATTTAATGTTTTATTTTTAAAAACAACTCAATTTTATTCTTATTTTTACATAAATATATTACATAATTCTTATATTTCCTTAAATATATTGCATAACTTGGCGACAAATGTTATTAGTGGAGTTCCCCAGGGTTCGGTGTTGGGCTCATTGTTGTTTTGTATATTTATCAATGATATTGATGAAGGTATATCAGGTTTAATGTCCAAGTTTGCAGATGTTACAAAGGTTGGCAGGGTTGTTAACGACAGTAAAGACAGTATGCTACTCCAACTGGATCAAGATAAGTTGGGCAAACAGGCTGAGAAGTGACAACTGAAGTTTAACATTGACAAATACAAAGTACTGCATATGGGTAGCAATAACCGAAGGGAAACACCAACTACGTGGTACTACACTCAGGGAAGTGGAAAGTGAAAAAGACATGGGGTAATTGTGCAGTCAAATATGAAGTTTGCTGAGCAGTGCAGACAGGCTGCCAGGTCATGTCATGGTTTGTTTGTTTGTTATTTGGTTTTTAGGAGCATTAGCAACTAAGGCCATATTGCTTCGGGATATGCGGTGGTCATTCCCTGACCTTTCTGCATCCTCCGTATTTGGTGGTGATGGGCTCGAACTCCGGTCTAATCAAGAAGCGTGTGCTACACACTGCTGCTCCTTCCCACCTGGCTAAGGGGGCGCCTGTCAAGTCATGGAGTGTTGCCAATGATATATAGGAATTTTGCTAGCAGGGACAGGAAGGTGATTATCCCGTTATACAAAGCAATGGTCAGGCCACACCTTGAGTACTGTGTACAGGTCTGGAGGCCTCATTTTAGGAAGGATGTAGAGTTGCTAGAACGAGTACAAAGAAGGACAACAATATTATTGAGGGGAACAACGGGGTGCTCTTCCCAAGAAAGGCTTAAGTTCTGCAAATTGCAGTGCCTGAGAAGTAAGCGCCTGCGGGGTGATATGATTGAGGTGTAAAAGGCCTTGAATGGGTTGAGCAAGCTGAATGCTGATGGGATTCTTCCTTTTGCTCAGATTAAGAACCTGAGGGGGCGCAGTTTCAAATTGAGGAAAGACAGTTGTAGAATAGATATGCGGAAATTTGCCTTTAGCCAGTGGGTAATTGATTGGTGGAACAGACTTCCATCTTTTGTTGTGGAAGTTGATAGCCTAAATAAATTTAAAGGCATTTGGAATGAATGGAGGGGTGAAATGGGAGGGTTTTTTTCTGGCTGATGCTGCATAAGCTTGCTTTTTTGCATCTTATGCCTCTACTAATGCTAATGCTAATTAATTTCCTTAAATATATTACATAAATTTTTATTTTTACATAAATAATAACTTTATTTTCATAGAGCGAATAATTTGACCACTTCCAGAGGGTACCTTTTGCGGAACCCCCCCCCCCACATAACTGATCTACAGACCTCCAGGGGTCAGCGGACTCCAGTTTGGGAAAAGCTGGTATATGATATCAAAATTATTTTGATACTGATAGTGATGGTTAAAAATTGATACTGACAGTTAAAATTTTTCAGTATTACTTGATATTATAGGCAAAATGATTAGCTTTCAAAATACGCTTTCGAAATAACCACATTGATAGTTCCTTTGTGAGTATATGTCACTGAACTAAATTAATATTAAGTAAATTTCTCAAAAAGTATAAATAATAGCAAAAAGTACTGTCAGTACTATCATCCAATTATCTGTATTGAGTATTATGACAGCATAAAAATAAAACTTTTTTTGTTATCACTTACAAATTGTTTTTTTATTATTTGTAAACAGTTAACAGTTAATTATTAACATAACAATTAACAAATAACAATTAAAAGTTAATTATTTGTAAAAAAAGGATAGCTAGTGCAATACCATATATATATATATATATTGTATTTTGAATGAATATTTCATTTTCAGTTATGAAATCACAGGAGCATCATCATACAGGTTATTTCTGGAAATCATCTACTGTAACTCCCTTTAACACTTCAGGGCTACATCTAGCAAGTAGGGTTCATGTTCACACATAGGAATTTGTTTTATGGCTAGAAATTGGCAAAAAGAGAGCATGTTGTGTGCTGTAGGTGTATGAAGTCGGATGCTCTATTAGTCTAGATGAGGCATCCAACCATCCTTCCACAATTCAGATCTTTTCCTTAGAATTTTTTTATGCAGCCTAGTCAGAGCTTCAGTGTAGTAAGTTTGATTGACTGGCCGGCTTTTAGTTTCAAGGTCATACTGGAACAGTGAATTTTCACTGCAAGTAATCAGGTCTGGACCATCTTCATTTTTTTTCAAAACATCTTCATAAATAGGAGCCTTCTCATTTTTCGATCTTCATTCAAAACTTTTTGGCATCATGCTGACACACACACTTTCACGCCAAAATTTTCAGTTAAAATTTGTCTGTTTCTTTGTCAATACCGAGTTCTGATGCAACCATTCTAATGCGGAAATGATGATGACTTCTAATCAATATCCTTACCTTGTCATTCATCATCCTGCACATTCTCTCTCTCTCTCTTCAAAAAATATTTTGTCATACAAACATGCAAGCTCTTGACATAGTATCTTCCCCATAAACTTGATGTAACAACTCATACCTTTTAGTGGTATTTTCTTTAGTTTTGTTAAAAATTTGAGGTTGATTCGTTGTTCGATTCTTTTGTCTGTAATTTTTCTGGCAAACTGAAAAAAAACACAAGGTAATAAAAACCCGTCACATTGCAAAGTGAGCGAGCATGTTGGAATGCGACATGACAGACAACTAGGGAAACATTCAAGGTCAACTGCTGTGCCTTTGTTCCACAGGTGGTTCTTAGTGTGTAGTGGCTAAACGTACAGTCTTGTTATTTAATAATCACACCTTGAAAGTTATTTTTTTTTTCTCTACATAAGAACAATGAACAAATTCTTCAATGAACTTACTGTTCTTCATGTTCCCTACTAAATGCAGTGCAGAATTTTCTAGGTTCGTCTGGTATTAGATTTCGATCATAGCTGAATGTATCAGTTGACATATATAAATAATCCACAGCTCTTTCTTGTTTTGTTTGAGTTGGTTCCTATTGAGTAATCAAAAATCATAATGTATCATAAATATGTATATTGCAAAACCAAACACAATAATTAACAACAACTACATCCTTCTGTTGATATTTTTAATAACTGCATTGCATTACAATATCTATTTTTGTCCACTTTATGTTAATCTCAACATAATTGTTTAATAAACATACAGTAGTTGTATCATAGACACAATGGTTTTCAATTTATTTAACTAATTAAAGATTAACATTATTATTTATTAGTTAACTACACTGAAATTCAGAGAGGCTTAAAGTATATTAATAGTTCATCAATGTGGCTGTATTACAAAGTTATGAGTTAAAGTAGAAGACTTTCAGCTTTGGGATGGCCTAAACAATTTCAGGTCAAGTGAAGGCTATGGACAAATTATTAGTATGAAGGTTGTATAGTAATAGTAATGGAGGTATGTGATTCAAGAAAGCAAGCATATGAACTTATGCAACATCAGCCAAGGAAAAAAAAAATTCACACATTCATTCCCTCTAAAAGTTTGTATAGTTCCTCCTTGAATTTATTTAAACTATCAACTTCCACAACAGCAGATGGAAGTTTGATCCAGCAATTAAAAACCCGCTGGTTAAAGGCAAATTTCTGCACATCTAGTCTACAACTGTCTTTCCAAAATTTGAATTTATTCCCTCTCAGGTTTATAATCTGAGCAAGCAGATGAATCCCCTCAGAATTCAGCATGCTCAACCCAATCAAGCCCTTATACAACTCAATCAGATCACCTCGCACATGCCTAGTCTCCAACCGCTGCAATTTGCAGAACTTAAACCTTTCTTGGTAGGAAGACCGCTTTGTTCCCCTCACCAATCTTGTTGCCCTTCTATGTACATGCTCAAGCAAATCTACATCCTTCCAAAAATGAGGCCTCCAGACCTGTATGCAGTACTCAAGGTGTGGCCTAACCATTGCTTATATAAAGGGATAATCACCTCCATTTCCCTTCCACCCATATGCAGTACTTTGCATTTGTCAATGTTAAACTTCAGTTACCACTTCTCAGCCCATCTGCCAAAATTTGCTAGATCCTGTTGAAGTAGCACACAGCCATTACCTCATTAACAACCCAGTTAATCAGGCCATCTGCACTGATCAGTTCTCTGAGCAGTGCAGATGGCCTTATTTTAGGAAGAATATAGAGTTGCTAGAATGAGTACAGAGAAGGGCAACAAGATTGGTTACAGGAACAAAGGAGTGTGCCTACGAAGAAAGGCTTAAGTGCTGCAAGTTGCAGCATCTGGAGACTAGGCACCCGTGAGGTGAGCTAATCGAGGTGTATGGTTTGAGCGGGCATAGATTCAAATTGAGGAAAGGCAGTTGTAGAATAAATGTGCAGAAGTTTGCCTTTAGCCAAGTGATAGTTGATTGCTGGAACAGACTTCTATCAGTTGTTGTGGAAGTTGATAGCTTAAATACATGAAAGGCTGAACTAGACAAACATTTGGAGTGACCGGATGGGTGAAATGGGAAGGAATTTATTTTTTTTATTTTATTACAGTGCATTTTAAAAGACTGTGATTCAGAGGGCAACTGCCCTTGATTTCCTGTATCATATGCAGCTGAGGCATATGATGCAGGAAATCAAGATTATGCATCATCAGCCAAAAAAAAAAAAAAAAACACTTCATCCATCTGGTCACCCCAAATATTTGTCTAGTTTGGCCTTAAATTTATTTAAACTATCAACTTCCACAACAACTGAAGGAAGTCTGTTCCAGCAATCAACTACCACCTGGCTAAAGGCAAACTAACACACATCTATTCTACAACTGTCTTTCCTCAATTTGAATCTATGCCTCCTCAGCTTTTTAATCTCAGCAAGTGAAAATATCCCATCAGCATTGAGCCTGTTCAAACCATTCAAGGCCTTGTATGCCTCAATCAGATCACCTTGCGGATGCCTAGTATCCAGATACTGTAACTTACAGAAGTTAAGTCTCTGCTGCTAAGAGAACCGATTTGTTCCTCTCACCAACCTTGTTGCTTTTCGCTGTACTCGTTCTAGCAACTCTAGATCTTTCCTAAAATGAGGCCCCCAGACTTGTATGCAGTAGTCAAGGTGTAGCCTCACCACTGATGAATTACTAGCAGAGACAAGGAGGTGTTTATACATTTGTATAAATCAAAAAAAGTCTTGCTAGTGTGCAAGTGAACAACCCACAAGTTCCAGTCACTATCTGGGAAGTTAAATTCCCCCATTATAACACAATCTGATTTACTGGCCCATTCTATTTCTCTGTACAATTGTTCATTTACTTTTTTAGCATTAACATTAGTAGAGGCATACGATTCACAAAAGCAAGCGTATGCAGCTGATGCTGCATAAGCTTGCTTTCGTGCAAAAAAAAAAAAAAAAAAAAACCTCCTCCCATTTCACCCCCAATTCGTTCCAAATGCCTGTCCAGCTCAGCATTAAATTTTTATATAGGCTATCAACTTCCACAACAAAAGATGGAAGTCTTTTCAACCAATCAACCACCCGCAAGCTAAAGGCAAACTTCCACATATCCATTCTACAACTGTCTTTCCTCAATTTGAATCTATGCCCCCTCAGGTTCTTAATCCTAGCAAGAGGAAGAATCCCATCAGCATTCAGCTTTCTCGACCCATTCAAGGCCTTATACTCCTCAACCAACGCCTCCGTAGCCGAGTGGTCAGGAGTGGGAGTGCAGTAGCACACGCTCTTTGAGTAAACCAGCATTCAAGCCCCTGACTGCTAAATACGGTCAATCTGCCAACACGCACTGGACCAGCATGGTAGATTATGGTCCATGTCCCTCAGCCTGAACTGTTGAGAAGGCTTCCATCCAGCAGTCGGTTGATAATGGCTGCAATTTACCTTTTTTTTACTCCTCAATCAGATCACCTCACAGGTGCCTACTCTCCAGGCATTGCAATTTGGAGAACTTAAGCCTTTCTTGGTAAGAGCACCCCTGTGTTCCCCTCAACAACCTTGATACCCTTCTTTGTACTCGTTCTAGCAACTCTGCATCCTTCCTAAAATGTGGCCTCCAGACCTGTACACAGTACTCTAGGTGTGGCTTGACCATTGTCTTGTACAATGGGATAATAACCTCCACGTCCCTGCTAGCAAAATTCCTATATATCATTGACAAGACTCAATGACCTGCCCTGGCAGGCCATCTCCACTACTCAGCAAACTTCATATTTGACTGCACAATTGCCCGCCCCCAGGTCTTTTTCACTTTCCACTTCCCTGAGTGAAGTACCACAGAGTTGGTATGTTTCTATTCGATTATTGCTACCCATATGCAGTACTTTGCATTTGTCAGTTTTAAACTTCAGTTGCCCATTTGCATAACTTATCTAGATCCAGTGGGAGTAGAATACTGTCTTTACTGTCGTTAAGAAGCTGGCCAACATTTGTATCATCTGCCAACTTGGACATTAATCCTGATATACCTTCATCAGTATCATTGATGAATACACAAAAGAAAAATGGGCCAGCACCCTGGGGAACTCCACTAATAACATTTGTCCACGACGAGCAGTGTCCATTGATTACCACTCTCTGTTGTCTCCCATTCAACCATCCCTTTATCCGTTGTAGCAAATTACCCTTAATGCCATACATCTCCAATTTGTACAGTAGACTTCCATGTGCAACAGTATCAAAAGCTTTCCTGAAATCCAAGAATATGATATCAAAATTATTTTTGACATTCAGTTCCTTTGTGACCACATCATACTATACAATCAAATTGGTCAGACAAGACCACCCTTTAACATACCCATGCTCTGTCTTAACTATTACTGCAGTGTTTTCTAGATGATCCTGCAATGCTTCTTTAACCAATGACTCCATTATTTTTCTCGGAACACAAGTTAAACTAACAGGTCTATAGTTACTTGTGTGACCTTTTGAACCTCCTTTGTGAATTGGTGATACAATTGCACGCCTCTTGTCCTCGGGGACCTCCCATGAGTCCATGGAAACTCTCCTAATTATGGCTAAGGGTTTGCTACTTTCTTTCGTGCTTCCTTTAATATAACTGGATAGATCCCATCCACTCCATGTACCTTCTATATGTTTAACTTCAACAATTTCTGCTCCATTTTGTTCTCAGTTATTACAAAACCACTTAGCTCCCTGTCAGAGTTTTTGGTAAACTTCTGGCATTCCCCTCATTGAACAACTCCTGATGTGTGAATGTAGATGTAAAATACTCATTCAGTTTATCAGCTACCTGAGCATGACCATCAATAGTCAACCCATCTATGTTAAGTGGTCTAATCAAATTCATCCCTTTCCGTCTAGAGTTTCAATAAGTAAAGAACTCTTTGCTGTTTTTCTTTGAATCCTTTCCAAGGATTTCTCATAATCTGTGTTCGCCTGCCTAACCTCTTTTGTGACTTGATTACAGACAAGCTTATATCTGCAATTGGCATCTGTGTCACCTGATAATTTATATGCATCCCATACATTTTTCTTCTCTTCCACAAGCCTTATTAATTCATCTGACATCCATTTAGGATTGAATCTTGAACAGTATTTCTTAGTTGGAATGAAAAGCCTAGTAACATCCAAGTTTAAGT
The DNA here is from genome assembly GCF_048544385.1 of Mastigoproctus giganteus. Taxonomy (NCBI): domain Eukaryota; kingdom Metazoa; phylum Arthropoda; class Arachnida; order Uropygi; family Thelyphonidae; genus Mastigoproctus; species Mastigoproctus giganteus. Next base: position 113,861,178 of record NC_143580.1, on the reverse strand, counting down.
CCCTGAAAGCTTCTCATTTAGAATTCAATGTTGGTAACTTCATTTGTTGGTCTCAGATAGTTTTTAAATTCTGCACAGTGGGGCAAACGTATAATGTTACCAACAGCAAATTCTAAGTGGGAAGCATTCAAGGAATTAACAGTGGAAGCTACTAAACATTTCATACCTATTAAGAAATATTGTTCAAGGTTTAGGCCTAAATGGTTGTCAAATGAATTAATGAGACTCTTGGCAGAGAAGAAAAATGCATGGGATGCATATAAATTATCAGGCAACACAGAAGCCTATGAAATATATAAGCTTGTCTGTAATCAAGTCACAAAGGAGGTTAGTCAGGCGAAGGCAGATTAAGAGAAAACTTTGGAAAATGATGCTAAGAAAAAACAGCAAGAATTTCTTTACTTATATAATCTCTAAAAGGAAGGGGATGAATCTGATTGGTCCACTTGATATCAATGGTTTGACTGTTCATGATCCTGCTCAGATAGCAAACAAACTGAATAAGTATTTTGTATCTACATTCACACGAGGAGTTATTAAGGTTTGAAAATGCCACAAGTTTATCAAATTGTAATACGGTGCTTAATGATTTTGTAATAACTGAGAACAAAGTGGGGGAGAAATTTTTGAAGTTAAACGAAAGAAAGCCACCTGGAGTGAATGGGATTTATCCAGTTATATTAAAGGAGGTGGCAAAGGAAGTAAGCAAACCCTTAGCCATAATTATGAGAACATCCTTGGACTCAAGGGAGGTCCCCACGGACTGGAGATGTGCAAATATGTCCCCAATTCACAAAGGGGAATCGAAGGGTGACACGAGTAATTACTGACCAGTTAGTTTAACTTCTGTTACGGGTAAAATAATGGAGTCACTGGTTAAAGATGCATTGCAGGATCATCTAGAGAAGACTGCAGCAATAATTCAGAAACAGCATTGGTTCGTTAAGGGAAAGTCTTGTCTGACAAATTTGACTGGTTATTATGATGTGGTTACAAAGGAACTGGATGCAAAAAATAATTTTGATATCATATACTTGGATTTCAGGAAAGCTTTTGACACTGTTGCGCATGCAAGACTACTGTATAAATTGGAGCAGAATTGTATTAAGGGTAAGTTGCTACAATGGATAAAAGGATGGTTGAGTGGGAGAAGACAGAAGGTGGTAAATAATGGGTGCTGCTCTTCGTGGACTCATGTTATTAGTGGAGTCCCACAGGGTTCGGTGTTGGGTGCTCTGTTGTTTTGTATATTTATCAATGATATTGATGAAGGTATATCAGGCTAGTATCGAAGTTTGCAGATGACACAAAGGTTGGCAAGGTTGCTAATGACAGTAATGGCAGTGTGTTACTGCAACAGGATGTAAGAAAATTTGGGCAGATGGGCTGAGAAGTGACAACTGAAGTTTAACATCGAAAAATGCAAAGTACTGAATATGGGTAGAAGTAACCCCAGAGAAACGTACCAACTCTGTGGTACTACACTTAAGGAGGTAGAAAATGAAAAAGACCTGGGAGTAATTGTGCACTCAGATATGAAGTTTTCTGAGAAATGCAGACAGGCTGTCAGGGCAAGTCATGGGGTGTTGTTAATGATATACAGGAATTTTGTTAGCAGGGAAAAGGAGGTGATTGTCCCTCTGTATAAGGCAATGGTCAGGCCACGCCTTGAGTACTGCGTGCAGGTCTCCAGGCCTCATTTTAGGAAGGATGTAGATTTTCTTTAGCATGTACAGAGGGAAACAAAATTGGTGAGGGGAAATGAATGGATCCTCTTACCAGGAGAGGCTTAAGTTCTGCAAATTGCAGCAGCTGGAGACTAGGCACCTGCGAAGTGATCTGATTGAGGTGTATAAGGCCTTGAATGGGTTGAACATGCTGAATTCTGATGTTGTTCAGATTACGAACCTAAGGGGGGCATAAATTGAAACTGAGGAAGGAAAGATGTAGAATAGATGTGTGTGGAAATTTGCCTTTAGCCAGCAGGTGGTTAATTGCTGGAACAAACTTCCATCTGTCATTGTGGAAGTTGACAGGGTAAATAAATTTAAGGAGGAACTGGACAAATATTTAAAGGGGATTGTTTTGTAATTTTTTTTTGTTTGGCTGATGCTGCATTAGCTCATACGCTTGCTTTCTTGCATCACATGCCACTACTACTACTACTACAACACTGTACAGAATTTAAAAGCTGTCTGGGACCCCTGCAGTCACCTTTACGAAAGCAAAAGCCCTTCCCTTTAGCCTTGATGTTAGTTACATCTCAGTACATTGTGATCACTGTGCCCCAGTGGTTCCTTTATCTGCACATTCTTAATGCATGAATAATCACTGCCGATAATCAGATCAAGAGTATTATTCCCTCTGGCTGCCTCTTGAACATGCTGCTGTAGAAAATAGTCATCCAATAAATCCAAAAAAAGTCTTACTAGTGTGCGAGTGACCAACCCACAAGTTCCAGTCAATATCTGGAAATTTAAAATCCCCTATTATAAGACATTCTGATTTACTGGCCCACTCTATTTCTCTGCACAATTGCTCATTATACTCATCAGATTCATTAGGCCTGTAACACACACCTTCTCTCATTTTTCCTTTCCCAGTGTTTATGTCACATCAAAAAACCTTGTTAAAGTCATTAAGACACTCCTAGTCTCAATTTTGATTTCCCAGTGCTTAAGTCACACCCTTCTGACTAAATAAACATTGCACTGTCTGGATGCATTTCCTTAGATTTTATGTTTTTCCTAATTAACAGCATAAACATTCCTCCCTTCCTATCCTGTCTATCCTTTCTGTACACATTGTACTCCCCAAATTCCAATTCTGCACTGCTTATATCTGCATGAAACCATGTCTCTGATATCCCAACAATATTTCCCTTTGATATCTTGACCAGCACTTAAAATTTATCTAATTTATGTACTTTACTTCTAAAATTGGTTTACCTGCAAGTATATATGCACCTATCCTTATTCCTAGTTACTCTAACACAGCCCATGTATTTATTTGTTTCATAATGACTCTCATCAGTCCCTGAACTCCCACCCCACCCTCCAGGCCACTGCTCATTCTAATATAAGCAGTGCAAGAATCTCTTTCACCTCTGCTTATGACTACTATTAACCTTTTAGTCTGTGAATCCCCCCCCCCAAGCTAGCAGTTTTCCAATCCACCTAATGGTGCCTCGATGGCATTAGCAAACACTCTTACACCCCTTTCTATTTAAGTGTATCCCATCCCTGTAGAAGCAGTCTCTCTTGGTAACAAGCACAGACTACACTGAGAAAAATTCTACCTCATGAGCCCTGCACAATCCCTCCATGGCCAAATTGCTTGACAAGGTTCACATCATATACTCCCCATTTCGTTTCTGGGCAGAATTGCAGACACTTTCAAATTTAACCTTAACGCAAGACTTTTTTTCCAGCATTGACCTGTACTTAGCATTAGCATTAGTGGAGGCATATGATGCAAGAAAGCAAGCTTATTCAGCATCAGCCCAAAAAAAAAAAAAAAAAAAACCTGCCATTTAACCCCTCCATTTGTTCCAAATGCCAGTCCAGCTCAGCCTTAAATTTATTTAGGCTATCAACTTCCACAACAAAAGATGGAAGTTTGTTCCACCAATCAACCACTCGCTGGCTAAAGGCAAATTTATGCACTTCTATTCTACGACTGTCTTTCCTCAATTTGAATCTGTGCGCCAAAGCCAGGTGACCCATACTAATTGGTCAATACTTTATGACCCACAGTATATGACCTTCTATAGAAAGAAACCAGAAACAGTTTGGCCTGCTGGTATTAGGCTAAAGCATCTAGCAGAAGATTGGGATATACACTTCAATAAAATCTTGCAAGATCCTATAGATCCCAACCCTCCATGGTCTGTCATCTTGCCATCTTGTGACAATTATTTCCACCAGTGGGGAAAAACACTCTCTATCAGACTTTAAAATCCAACAGCTACACATTGAGCATACTCAACATTATCCCGACTTCACTAAAATATATACAGATGGATCAAAGTCTGATAGTGGATCGGGTGGAGCAGTGGTACTCCCTTATACTACCATTTCTGTATCTCTTCCAACAGAGTGTACTAGCTACACAACTGAATTATATGCCATAAAGCTTGCATTAGAAAATATTTTCCATGTCAATTCAAAAGAGCATAATATACACAGACTCGCAAGGTTCCGCATTAGCATTGCAAAACAATTCCCAACTTACTTACCCGTTATTAAAGCTCATCAGAACACAGTTGATACGTCTCAGAGAGCATCAGCAAAAGGTTATCTTCTGCTGGATCCCAGGCCATACTGGAATACCAGGAAATTAAATTGCGGATAATGCTGCCAAAAATCCATCCAGCTCAGCCCCAACGAATTCCCTAGTACCGTTCACAGATTATAAAATGAATATACAAAGTATATGTAAAGATCAATAGACTCTTCAGTGGCAAGTGCAATTTCATAATAAACTACTCCAAATAAAACATTTTCCAAAATTATGGGCTTTTAGCCCCATTGCAAACAGACAAGATGGAGTAATTCTAGCCAGAGCCAGAATTGCCATACTCATTTAATCCATCTGTTCTTTTTGTCAGGGAATGACCCTCCTCAGTGTAATCATTGTCATACACCACTCACAATCAAACACATACTTCTGGAATATACTCTATATAATAATGCTTGACTAGTGTCATTCAATTATCTGTCAAATTTAAAGAAACCTTTGTCGCTTAGCCATATCATAGGCGAAAAATCAAATCTCACAGAATTCTTCTCCTTCTTAAAACAAATAGGATTGTAGAGCCGTTTTTAACTGCTTCAAAATCAACAAACACAGGCAGTATGCACCACTTTCATAAGTGCAATATGGCCTAAGTAGCCATTGCACTTAAAACCCCATCAACAACAACAACAGTAGAGAACCAGTTGTTTCAGCATATAGGATATGTATCAGTGACATGCAAAAGGATCCTTTGATTGAAGAAAACTGTGAGGAACAGTATCTAAATTTTTAATATGGATTCCTTTATATACATAGAATGTGCTTCTGTTTGCACCACAAATCATGACAGAGACTGTTCATCATTTAGAAGAGACTTCAGAAAACTGCTTTAGTTGAGCCTCGTAGCTCACGAGTTGAAATGGAGCAGCTAAAATTCTTCTATTGGTTTGGCTCTCGTGATGCATTCAGTAGATGATGTTCATGAAATTCCAATTTTGTAGCCTAACTGCCTAATTTATCCACATCTTGTTGGAGTGGAATTCACCGGTTACTGTCATTAATCATTCACCGGCTACTGTCATTGCCATTAAATAATGATTAATTAATCATTATTTCATGTCTAAATATGTTTATTTCATAAATATATTTAGACATTAAACTTGCTATGCTACAGCAATATTGCTAATAAACATTAAAAACAGTAAGAAACCTTGCAGTCTTGAGTGATCTCACTCATAACATTATTCATTAACAGCATTAGCTGTTACTCTTTTACAAAGTACATACATATACACACATTTTTCTATGTGAATCTTTAACCAATACATACATATATATATACACATTTTTCTATGTGAATCCTTAATGAAATACAAGTACAGCAAGTCCTCGACTTACACGATTAATTCGTTCCAGTGATTTCTGCGCAAGTTGAAAAACTATGTAAGTCGAATAGTGCTTAAATACAATCTATTTTTAATTGTATATTTGTTTGAAAGGAAAATACAAGCAAATCAACTTCTATTTATGAAAACGTTTTGGGAAAAAAACTTTATTCATTATCCTATTGAGTACATACTCATACATAAATATAAAAAAATATCTAATTTAGCTGAAAACACCAATTCTATACTAATCGTTTAATATGTTCTCAGACTCTGGAGATTTTGATGGTGCCTTGAAGTACTTGTCCAATGATGTCTGCACTGTAGCTCTTTTTTTCTCATCATAAATCAGTTTGTAGCAAGCAATTGCATCATGCACCACTCCAATCACTTTTTCAAACCGTTAAGTGTCTGGATCCTGAGCTTTTAGCCAGCTAGTCCTTCGTGGATCATTTTAAAGCATTTTGCCATTTCCTTAGTATCAAATCGTTTTGATGCTTCAACTTATTGTATGCCCTCCGAAACCTAGTCTTCATTTTTATGGCCATTAAGCTCCAAGCTCCATTAAATCTCTATTGCTTAATTCCTTTCTATGACTTTGCAACAATTCAATAAAGTTATTTTCCTCTAAATTTAATTCCAATGTTGTGGTCATTTCCACAAGCTCTTTAATTACCTCTTCATTTTCTTCACTTTCCGAAGCATCTTGAACAAACTGGGGGGTGATTTTGTTCCAGACGGCATTCATGGTTGACACTGTAATTTCATTCCAGGTAGCATCGATGTGTTTAATAGCTTTGTAAATGTCTAATTCTTTCCAGAACTGCTTCAATGATCTGGCATTCTGTCCTTCAGTGGCCCTTACTGCCTGTCTAAATGTTGTTCATAGCTAATACTTTTTGAATGTCTGTATTAGACCCTGATCCATGGGTTGAATGAGGCAAGTTGTATTTGCAGGCAAAAATATAACTTTTATGTTTCCATGATAGTCACAGATAGCTGTTGTGTAACCAGGTGCATTATCAACCAGCAGTAATACAAATGTATCTTAAATGGTAGGTTGTTTTCTTTTTCTTGGCAATATTTTTAGAGAACCAATTGTTTCAGCATATAGGATATGTACCAGCAACCAATCATGGAGAAATCAGTCCTGAAAAATTTCTTGTGTCACCCATGCTTTTCGATTGGACTTCCACACAACAGGTAGCGATGCCTTTGATATATCTCTGAAGGCCCTAGGATTTTTGATATGGTAAACTAACAGTGGTTTTATTGTGCAACCTCCAGCAGCATTTCCACCAAAAAGAAGGGTTAATCTGTCCTTTAATACCTTAAATCCTGTCATAGTTTTTTCTTCTTGCAATATGTAAAAACGATCTGGCATTTTTTTTCCAATATAAACCAGTCTCGTCTACATTGAAGACCTGTTGTGGTAGGTAATCATCGTTTCTGATTGTTTCTGCCAGTCTTGGGGAGCTGGATAGCTGCTACTATGTCTGCACTAGCAGCCTCATCTGTAACTTTGATGTTATGTAGTTTAGCACAGCCCTTAAATCTTTGAAACCATCCATGGCTTGCAATGAATGTTTCACTAGCAACATTCTCACCATGTTTATACTTAGTTTTTCAAAAAGACTCAAGGCTTTTTCTTGTATGAGCATAAAATCAGCATTCATTGTTGTTTCACGTCTTCTATCATCAATAATTTTTCCATTTCTTCTATTAATAAGCCTCTTCTTTTGGATATGATCATAGATTGCATTGCCACAGAACTTTTTACATGCTGCATAATCCGAACTTTATCTTTTATAATGGTTCTAACAGTCGATTCATTCATTTCGTAAACACGTGCAATGTCTACAAATTTCTCACTGTTTTCATGTTGTTTAATGATTTCAACTTTAGTCTCCGTAGTTATAATGCACCTCTTCTTATCACTATGATTACTATCCTCACCATTTTTTCTTTTTGCAAACATATTTAGGGTTTATATTTATTTTGTTTACAAGAAATATAAGCTCACAAGATACAACTTACACTTAAGTGGGTTAAGATGAAAACAAAGCGGCGATGCCACTATCACTTCACATTAGCAGACACTAATGCAATCTATTATATTTAAAGTGGCACTTAATGGGTGCCATGACTAGTCGTAAGCAGAAGTACTGCAACTGCATATCTACGAATCCACGTAAGTCAAGGACTTACTGTAATACAAACTTGTATGTATACATACATACAAGTTTGTATTACATACAAACTTGTATACATTTTTCAAGTAGTTTCATATAATGTTTCCATTTATTTAAGACTCATCCAAATGTCTTCCAATACATGCTGCCATCTCTTAATTATGTTTCTGAGTAGTTGTAGATATCACATAACAGACTGCATGATGAAAATAACTTTTAAAGCCACAGAAGAGTTGCATCTGCTAACAAGTGTGTCCGATTTTGGCAAAAGGGGAAATTCTCTGGAATTCAGATCAAGATGTCAATGAAGGCGAATCAAGAAATACAAAAACAGATGAAGAAGAAGAAGATAATATTATTATTAAAGTGACAAAATGAAGTATGCAAGCCTATTCTGCAGCTGCCAAAAAAATTAAAACCTCGCTCATATTACATCAAAAACAGAGACAAGCTATTTTCAAATATTATACAATTTTTTCTTAAGGTTTTTTTTTTTTTTCTTGATTTGATTACTCAAATAACTTCACTCTAATATTGGCAAGCTAAGTCAAAATAAATGAAGTTTTCATTTTTATGAACTTTCAAAATTTCATAAAGAGACACTCCAGAGAAACCACTACTAATGGAAAACTCACTATTAAGGGCTCAGGGATGTTCACTAAACCCCACCCCCAAGAAAAGTTTAATACTCTGTCTCCTACCATGTAGCCATTCCTTTATCCATAGCAATAACTTTCTCTAATGCCACTCTGCTGTGATTTGTACAGCAGTCTTGCATGTGAACAAGACTGCTGTACAAATCAGTTTAAAAGCTTTGCTAAAATCTATTATATCAAAATTATCTGTTGCATCCAGTTCCTTTCTGATTATCTCATAGTAGCTAATCAGATTAGTCAGACATGATCACCCTTTGACAAATACATGCTGCAACTGTCTCATAGCAAGATGGGCTTACATTACATCTCTAACTACTGAATTCAATATTTTCCCTTGCACAAAAGTCAAGTTACAGATCTGTACTAATCATTCCACATTTGAGCCATCCTTGTGAACAGAAAATACATTTGCACATCTCCGATCTATAATGACTTCCCTTAAATCTAAGCATACTCTTACCATCATAGCATTTTACTTAACTCCAGATGATTCTTCATTACTTCTTCTGCCAATAACACCGTTATTTTCCCTAACACCTTGCTTGGTCTCTGAAATCTTTGCCCTTTGAACCTCCTTTGTGAACAGGAAAAATATTTTAAAATCTCAAGTCTGTAGAAACAGCTGCAAAATCTAGGGATGCCTTCATAGCACTATGAGGTTCTCCTTTGAGAGGAACCTGTCAGATGCCTCTCAAAAATAGCCGTTGTTGGGTTAAGAAAGGATAGTTTATTTATTTTTTTTTTTAATCCTCAGATGTGAAATTATTTTTTTCTGAAGTTTTGTAATTCTCTGTCTCTCACATTGAGTGCATAATATGTATAGTGATTTAAAAGAAGATATACAGCATTTGTGTTGGGAAGCTGCATTTTATATTGTTAGTGAATGATGTATTTTGGTTTCAGGTTTGGTTTCATATATTTTTGGTTGCATGAACAAACTGGATTACATGTGTGTAAGTAGCACAAAGTTAGAAGCAAAAACTTCCCAATTAAGGCACCCAGGCCCTAAGATTTAACACCTAGGGTACTGCCCATTTCCCCCGCCCACCTCCTACTCCAAACTTCATCTGGTGGGCCCTACCACCCTACTTATTTGCTGCTGCAGTTAACAGTCCCTCCCTGTGGAGGGTGGGTTGCCTCTACAGTAGTGCCCCATTCTGTATCCTATTCTTCCAATTTCCTGGTGGAAGTCTTCCTATCATCTACCTTCTTCACTTTCACCTATTATCCAAAACTTATAAACTGTCACCCCTATGCTCTCTTACAATAAAAACTTTTCCTTTGGTCCTTCCTGGTAAGGGATGACCAAAAGAAAAGGTGAACCCAGTTGATGCCAGGGTTCACCCCCCCTGAGTATCTATTCCCTACTACTTGGCCCAGTAACTAGAAATAAGTGGTATTCCACATAGGATGCCAGATGAACAATTAGCATTAGCATTAGTAGAGGCATATGATGCAAGAAAGCAAGCTTATTCAGCATCAGCCAAAAAAAAAAAAAAAAAAAAAAAGACAACCACTACTCCCATTTCACCCCTCCGTTCTTTCGAAATACCTGTCCAGCTGAGCCTTAAATTTGTTTAGGCTATCAACTTCAACAACAAGTGATGGAAGTCTATTCCACAAACCAACTGCCCGCTGGATAAAGGCAAATTTCCGCACATCTATCCGACATCCATCCTTCCTCAATTTGAATTTATGCCCTCTCAGGTGATTATTCTGAGCAAGAGGAAGAATCCCATCGGCATTGAGCATGCTCAAGCCATTCAAAGCCTTATACACCTCTATCAGATCACCTCGCCGATGCCTAATCTCCAGACTCTGTAATTTGCAAAACTTAAGCCTTTCTTCGTAAGAGCAACCCTTTGTTCCATTCACTAATCTTGCTGCCCTTCTCTGTACTCGTTCCAGCAGCTCTACATCCTTCTTGAAATGAGGCCTCCAGACCTGTATACAGTACTCAAGGTGTGGCCTGACCAATGCCTTATACAAGGGAATAATCACATCCCTATCCCTGCTAGAAAAATTACTGTATATCATTGACAAGACACCATGAGCTACTCTTGCAACTCGTCTGCACTGCTCAGAGAACTTCATATCTGCCTGCACAATTATCCCCAGGTCCTTTTCATTCTCTACCACTGTCAGCATAGTACCACAGAGTTGGTACGTTGATCTGGGGTTACTGTTTCCCATATGTAGTACTTTTCATTTGTCAATGTTAAACTTCATTTGCCACCTCTCAGCCCACTGCTCAACCTTTCCAGATCCTGTTGCAGCAGCATAGCATCAGTAGTGTCCTTAACAACCCTGCCAACCTTTGTATCGTCTGCAAACTTGGACATTAAGCTTGATATACCATCATCAATATCATTTATAATATCAGAGACGGTGTCACACAGATAGTTGGTGACTCTATTGTCAATATAACCCTACATTACACTACATAAACCACATATCACTCACACTATCTGGCCTTTACAGGATAGTGTATTTAACACAATAGAACTAATCACAGGGTTGTGGGGAATCAATCCCCTAGGCTAAGATGCCAGATGGACAACATAACCCTACATAAACCACATATCATTCACACCATCTGGCCTTTACAGGATAGTGTATTTAACACAAGAGAACTAATCACAGAGTTGTGGGGAATCAATCCCCTAGGCTAAGATGCCAGATGGCCAACATAACCTTACATAAACTACATATCACTCACACTATCTGGCCTTTACAGGATAGTGTATTTAACACAAGAGAACTGATCACAGAGTTGTGGGGAATCACCGGTGCCACTTGACCCTAAATGCCATGTACATTATGTTTGGGCACTATCATACTGAGTGTGGCCAGAGGATTACTCAGCATTTGCACAATTCATGTGAGGATTACATGAATTGTGCAGTCCATTTCTTGTATGATTATCAATTTTTTGGCATTCATAATTTGCCTCTCTTGCTCCTTCTCCATTATGAAAACTGAACAGCTAAATAAGAGTAACCACTTCACACACATGCAGCACAGATCACATGGAGCCACAAGGAATGATTCTGGCATAGAACAAACAGTTGAGATCACAGACCATGATCTCTTCCTTCAATGGATTCATTTGAAAAGAATGTCTTAGCATGCCAGACTTATTTCTGGCAAGCGTTGCTGCAATTGCCTATTAAGTAATGGCCAGCTGTTCAGCACCCACTGTACTTTGGCACGACTACCCAGAATCTCCACTTATGGGCTTCAGCAGGAGGGCATTATTAACCTACAGGCAACATGGTTGGTTAAAATGAAATCACATACTAGGAGAAAATTCAAGTGTCCTAAGCAGGAATCATAAATGTGGTAAACATGATCTCTGTACATACAGTTAAGTGGAATAGATCTGGGAGTTCCAAAAATCATCGTATTAAGTGAAAAAAGGTGTTGAGTGTGAATGTAACAAGATTTCACTGCAATTGTGCATTTTTATAACTGTTCTCAGTTTTAACTTTAATTTATAAACAGCTGAGGTCACAGGCTATGACCTCTTCCTTCAATGCATTCATTTGAAAAGAATGTCTTAGCATGCCAGAAAGTTCCAAAGGTTTCATTTTTCTGGACATTTATGGTTTGAGCAGTTCCAATCACACTTCAATACACTAAAGGTGAGTACAAAACAGTGCTGTTCCATATGTAGACATTTCATAATTTTTTAATTATTCCTTGTTGATATTTAAAAAGAATGTTCCAGCTAATAAAGGTATTTTGCTGCCATCTAAAACATATATAGAAATATATAAATGTTTTATTTGAGAGTTATCATTCTTCCTCAATACCATTCAACAACAAATTTAATAAACAGGAGAAAGAAAAGAGAAAAATTAAGCTGAGTATACCTGTGTATGAGCTGATGATGAATATCGACCTCCAGCACTTAGAGATGATTTTTTGAAAGGATAAATATGGTCAAGACAATGAACCTCTTGCTAGGAATGAAATTAAAGAAAATTGGCATTAGTAGAAACTTAGTTGTTAATAATATATTTAAAGTTTGTTTGAAAATATATTTAATACTATATATAAGCATATAATCTAAATGATAATTTGTACAACACTTCTGGCTAAAACAGCAATAACCACTGTAGAATGAAACAAGCAAAAATTTTAATCTGACACATAAAATACACATGGCTATATGCAGGATGCTTCAAAATGTTTGTTTGAAATTTAAAACATGACTACAGATTTTCGAATGGTAAAATAATTAAAGAAAATAAGTATCAGAAGACACATATAATATTTATTCATAATAGTAAATACATGTCTGCTTATTCATATTTATTAACAATCAAAACTCTGTAGCCAGGTTTCAAAATTCAAAGTGCCATAATTCCATAATATTTTATGATTTTTTTTTTTTTTTTTTTTTTTTTTTAATTTTAGATCCTAGAGTTAAATTTGCACATACTTTCAACTCCCTCCCTCAAGTATATATATAGGCAAATGTTTATTTTCAGTGTATTGGGTAGGGATGCGGATCTGTCAATTGTAATTACCATGGAAAAAATTGAGAATGCCAGCGAGGTAAAAGAGAAAACCTGAAATTAAATTAGTTTAACATAAAAATAATAATGATGGTACCTAAAGTAGTGGGTCCCAGGGCTTTAACTACTTCATGGGGCTGGCAGCCAAAACCGTAGAAGCCACCATAATAAGCAGGGTCTCTGTTTCTGTTATGATGTATACATGCAAAACGTATACATCATAGCCGACCCTACAGATATGAAATGGAAGGAATAAAATTCAAACAAATAAAAATAAGTATATAAATATAAAATAGAGTTAAAAAGCTAAAATAATGCCAATTAAAGTTTGTGCCCACGGCTTAGCTATGCACGAGGGTATTGTGTTTGTTATGTCCCTTGCTGTTTTGTTAGTTTTGTCAATGTTATTATTTTTTTAATTTGATGTTTCTATCTTTTTACATTTCCTCAATAACAATACCAATACCAATACTGGCATTACCAACACATAAGGCATTTGTCCAGACATCTGTCCAGGGACCGACTATGGTATGAGTTTAGAAACCCCCGGACAACCCGAGCACAATTATATTCCCCTTCTTACAATTGCTTTCTACTGTCCTTAATTACTACAACTTATTTCTCATGTGCGATTAGGCTGGCTGAAAGCAATATTGAGAAACTTGCTATGGTTTGTATGCTTAACTGATACTAGAAAGGTTCCTGCTGCATTTATATCCACAACTGTGGTCATGTGATTTGCAATGTTGTGGGACAAACCATTTGTATGTGTGTATATATATATATATATATATATATGTATATGTATATATATATATAAGTACCATGTTTCTATATTTATATTTTTAACTATATAGCCTAATATTAGTGCACAACCATGGCCTAAAAGGGAACCAAAAAATCCACCATAACTAGCGAAGCCATACTTAATCCAAAATTAACATAATAACAAATCAAGAGTATCATGATGCCGTTACTGCACAAGGCTTACATTGAAAGTCACATCAACTTGGGGCTAGCGCCTCTCAATATATGCTATCAGTAACAACATGAGCCAGCTGTTTCTGCGAGTTACATGCCAGTCACACCTTATTAATATATGCCAAATCTAGTATATAAAATAGCTGAAAAGTCAATTTTTAAAAAAAATTTTTTTAATTTTTTTTTTTTTTTTATGAATAACAAGTTAAAGTTACTGATAGCTTAATAAGCTAAACTTGCCGAATATGACTTACACAATAAAATAAAATTTTTTAAGAAGCCAGGCAGCCGTTCTTAAAAAAATTTATTTTATTTTGTAAGTCATATTCGGCAAGTTTAGCATATTAAGGTATCGGTAACTTTAACTTGTTTTTCATAAAAAAAAAAAAAAAAAATTGATTTTCAGCTATATACCTGTCTTCATTCAAGATTTCCTGGGTTTTTGCAATCTTTTAAGGAGGAAGGCTGACCAGGTCTTGGGTCATCTGCAACAGACTCACGGCCTTCACCGAATCGCTTGTGTCATTTAAATATGGCCATCCTACCAAGATGCATTTAAGCCCTATCTGACACAATAATGAATCACATATTGCTGTTCAATCTGTATGTCCAACATGATACTTGCTTCAAAACGATCATCAGTGACATGAGTCTAAAACAACTCTCTAATCACAACAATAGCTCAACAAGTACTGGCATGTGCACACAGAGTCTGCTCAGTAGCAATCAGGGAGAGTGCCTCTAGCAGCAGTTATAGAAAGTAAACATAAAATCTTGCACCAGTCTGCAAATTAAATGATCATGCCTTGTATATACATCTGTAGGTCAATATACGTATAGTAAGGGTTCTTCTATATTGGCATTATTTCTATCGAAATGAGGTACAAGCTCTGTTTCATTCAATCCGGAGAATGACTGGAGGGTGCCTGAATAACAAAGATGGATCATAAGTTGACGGTGATAGGATGTGCCCTAGGGAGGATTTTCAGCAATAGTTCCACAGTAACAAAAAGAGTTGTGCAAGACGAATATGGCCAATTCTCAGTTTTGCCAATGCCACTTTCTCTCATCTGTTTCATCTGAATCTGGAGGCCACAGCTTTTGATCTTGTTTTCTCTGGTAAAGTCTGTTTGGTATTACTTTTCCAAATCTATGATCAGTAATTGTAACAGATCTTGCAAATTATAACTTTTAACTCTATAAGGAACCTGAGGGCATTGTGAGAATGATGCAGGAAGAGGTTACTCAGTAGCAAGGTCAGCACTTTCATTTCCTGAAATGCTAGAAATGTTCTAGAATCCAGCAAAATGTTACTGACTGATTTGACTCACTGCAAGAGAGCAACTGGTAGTAAACGTTTGTCAGTATAGGATGACAGGAAGAGATAGTCTCCCTTACAACAAAGAGAAATAATGCACTGATAGAGTCAGTATATTAGGGCCAGCAAAACTGATAAGTCAACAATCTCGTCAAGTGCTAATTTTATGGGATATATTTAGCAGTGGAGACTGCATGCAACTGATAATAAGGCTGAAACTGTAAAAGAAGGGAACAACTGCCACAGCACCTACTGTACTGTAAGCTTTCAATCTGTTGGTATATATATTTTACAGGCAACACAGTTGAGAACAGCAAGAGCTGCATGCAATTATCTAATATTACAGGAGTTCCTCCATTGGAGAAAATAGTCATCATTAAAGGAAATGGCATAAAAATCAGGGAGGTGAAGGAAGAATTGTGCTCTGAAAAATGTTATTTAGATCAACATTCAAAGTTTGTTCTTAAAGTGCAGCAGGTCAGTTTCATGTGGTTTACTATCATAGAGGGAATCCTGCCAAGTATTATATAGCTAAGATTTAGGGTCTCATATCACAACTTGGGTGTGGTGTGAGATGGGGGATCATGTGCTTCAACCTAAAGGCTTTAGATTGGGGAAGTCTTGAAAGCTCTTGAGGCAGTATTCTGAGTGCACAGAGTACTGCCCCAGATGATGTTTAACCATTCTAAAAAACATTCTCCTTCTTCAGTTCAAATCCAGTTTTTTATGCAGGATATTTCAGAGACTGCTGGGAGTCACTGGGGTACAAGTAAACACATGGATTGTGTTAGGGTAGCTAAGAAAAAGAACAGGTGCATGTATACTTGCATGTACACCAATGCTAGGAGTTTGGTAAATAAATTTGTTGAATTTGAAGTATTGCTCAAAGCATCGAAGGCAGATATTGTTGGGATATCAGAGACGTGGTGTCACACAGATATAAGTAATGCAGAACTGGAATTTGGGGAGTACGTTTACAGAAAGGATAGACAGGATAGGAAGGGAGGAGGGGTTATGCTATTAGTTAAGAAACACATAAAATCCAAGGAAGTGAAGCCAGTCGACATCGCTGGACAGTGCAGTGTCGAGTCAGTTTGGTGTGACATAAGCATTGAAAGATCAAAATTGAGAGTAGGAGTGTGCTATAGGCCTAATGACTCTGATGAGTATAATAAGAAACTGTACAGGGAAATAGAGTGGGCCAGTATATCAGAGTCTTATAATGGGAGATTTTAATTTCCCAGATATTGACTGGAATTTGGGGGCTGGTCACTCACCCACTAGCAAGGCTTTTGTGGATTTATTAGATGATTGTTTTCTAAATCAGCATGTTCGGGAGGCAACTAGAAGGAGCAATACTCTTGATTTGATTATCAGCAGTGATTCATCATGCATTAAGAATCTGCAGATACAGGAACCACTAGGTGGCAGTGATCACAGTGTGCTGAAGTGGGATTTACTCAAAGAGGTAACTACCATCAGAGGTAAAGGGAAGGGTTATTGCTTTCGTAAAGGCGACTACGATGGTCTGAGACAGTATTTAAATTCTATACAGTGGGACCAACTGATGATGTTACCAACAGCAAACTCAAAATAGGAAGCATTCAAAGAACTTATCTTGGAAGCTACTAGGCTTTACATACCAACTAAGAAATATTGTTCAAGGTTTAGGCCAAAATGGATGTCAGATGAACTAATGAGGCATATGGCAGAGAAGAAAAATGCATGGGATACTTACAAATTAACACATGACACAGAAGCCTATGATAGATACAAGTTGATATGCAACCAGGTTACAAAGGAGGTTAGGCAGGCGAAGGCAGATTACAAGAAATCCTTGGCAAGGGATGCAAAGAAAAACAGCAAGGAGTTCTTTACTTATGTAAACTGTAGAAGGAAGGGGATGAATCAGATTGGTCCACTTGATATCGATGGTTCAGCTGTTCATGATCCTGCTCAGGTAGCTAACAAACTAAATCAATATTTTGCATCTACATTCACACATGAGGAGTTATTCAGGAAGGGGAATGCCGTAGATGAAGTAAACACTGGCAGTGAGCTAGATGATCTTGTAATAATTGAGAGTAAAGTGGAGGAGAAATTGTTGAAGATAAATACAAAAACGGCACCTGGGGTGGATGGGATCTATCCAGTTATATTAAAGGAGGCAGCAAAGGAAGTAAGGAAACCCTTAGCCATAATTATGAGAGCTTCCTTGAACTCAGGGGAGGTACCCACAGACTGGAGATGTACAAATGTAACCCCAATTCACAAAGGAGGATCAAAGGCTGACACAAGTAATTATGGACCTGTGAGTTTAACTTCTGTTCCAGGAAAATTAATGGAAGCACTGGTTAAAGAAGCACTGCAGGATCATCTTGACAAGAATTCAGTTATAGCTCAGACACAGCATGGTTTTGTTAAGGGAAGGTCTTGCCTGACCAATTTGATTGGATACTATGATGTACTCACAAACAAATCGGATGTAGGGAATAACTTTGATATTATATATTTGGATCTTAGAAAGGCTTTCGATACTGTTGCACGTGGAAGACTGCTGCACAAATTGGAGCAGTGTGGCATTGGTGGCAAATTGTTGCTATGGATAAAGGGATGGTTGAGTGGTAGAAGACAGAGAGTGGTAATTAATGGACACTGCTCATCGTGGACTATTGTTATTAGTGGAGTCCCTCAGGGTTCAGTGTTGGGTCCATTGTTGTTTTCTGTATTTATAAATAATATTGATAATGGTATATCAAGCTTAATGTCCAAGTTTGCAGACGATACAAAGGTTGGCATGGTTGTTAAGGACGCTACTGACACTATGCTGCTGCAACAGGATCTGGAAAGGTTGAGCAGATGGGCTGAGAGGTGGCAAATGAAGTTTAACATTGACAAATGTAAAGTAGTACATATGGGAAACAGCAACCCCAGAGCAATGTATCAAAGTGGTAGAGAATGAAAAGGACCTGGGGGTAATTGTGCAGGCAGATATGAAGTTCTCTGAGCAGTGCAGATGGGCTGCAAGAGTAGCTCATTGTGTCTTATCAATGATATACAGGAATTTTTCTAGCAAGGATAGGGAGGTGATTATTCCCTTGTATAAGGCAATGGTACCTTTAGTACTGTATACAGGTCTGGAGGCCTCATTTCAAGAAGGATGTAGAGCTGCTGGAACGAGTACAGAGAAGGGCAACAAGGTTAGTGAGCGGAACGAAGGGTTGCTCTTACGAAGAAAGGCTTCAGTTTTACAAATTTCAGTGTCTGGAGACTAGGCACCGGCGAGGTGATCTGACAGAGGTGTAGAAAGGCTTGGGTGGTTTGAACATGCTCAATGCTGATGGGATACTGCCTCTTGCTCAGAATAATCACCTGAGAGGGCATAAATTCAAATTGAGGAAAGACAGATGTAGGATAGATGTGCGGAAATTTGCCTTTAGCCAGCGGGTAGTTGGTTGGTGGAACACACTTCCATCCCTAGTTGTGGAAGTTGATAGTCTAAATAAATTTAAGGCTCAGCTGGACAGGTATTTCAAACGAACGGAGGAGTGAAGTGGATGGGTTTTTTTTTTTTTTTTTTTTTTTTTTTGGCTGATGCTGCATAAGCTTGCTTTCTTGTATCATATGCCTCTACTAATGCCAATGCTAAAGCACTTCTCTTGCAGAGTTATAACCTGAGCACCATAATCTAACCATGAATGGATTAAAGACATATAAAGGTGTAGTAAGGTATATCAAATCAGCTACCCATGACATAGTGGAGACTGACCAAAGTACATTCAGTAGTTTTAGACAAGTAGTTTGTAGATGAGTGACATGCTTGGAAATCTGGCTTGCTGTCTAATATCAGTGCAAATCTGATGGTATCAACTATTGGACTAATGTTTAACTGTAGTTCAGGATTGGGATGGAGAGAATGTTGCTTTCAAAAGTGAGTGTATGCTGATAGATTTCTGTTCTGCTAGTCGATATCCATTGTACGAGTCTGGAATTCAATTTTGGTTAGGCAAGTGAGGCTGCCATTCGATATTGTGACTGGCAGGAAATGGTGAGGCTATCCACATACAAATAAGCTTCAACAAATCTAAGGATGCTTCATATCATGCTGATGACTCAAATTGCAAACTCACAATGCACTCAGTATAGATCCCTATGGTACCCCTCCCTCCCTCCTGAATGTGAGCTGTAGATAAAATGTCCAGGAAAGGTCAGGAAAGAGGATAAACATTTTTGGTGAAGATTCAATTATGGAAAATCAGTTGTGTAACGACCCAAGTCCTCTTCAAGTAAATGTTTGCAACATAATGCAATGAATGCCACTGGATCAGAAGCACTATTTGAAGATTTATTTAAAGATTTCTTAAGTTCTGTTAATGTAAAGGATTTATCGTACTGAAGTAAACTATATATGAAGGAATTAACTTTTTGCCATTCTGCATATGCTTTGATGCAGTAAAAGGAGATGGAGAGGGGAGATAGAAACAGATATTGTGAAGAATAATTCTTCTAATGCATTGGCAACCTCTTCAAGTGATCTTTCCCTTTCAAGTGAAGTATTGGAGAGAGTGGTCAGAGTAATTTTCCATTTAGTGCTTGTATTCTCTAGATAAATCATGGATCAGCATCTTTGGCGATAGTTTATCAAAAGTGATACAAGAGACATTTTTGGCCTTCCATCTAATTTGTCTTGCTTTTAAGTCTTTTAAATGCAATTAGGTTACTGGGGTAGGAAACTTGAACAAGTTATTCCAAGCACAGTTTTTCTTTACAGTTTTTGCCATTAGAGCAATCTGTATTCCAACAGGGAGTTTCAGTGGGTGCAACTGTGAGATTGTGAGTTTAGAATGGAAGCTTTAGATACAGATAGCATTTGACTAGTAATGAAGGTAGTTACATCATCAGTGGCTTGCTGTTGAACATAAATCCTGTCTAAATGGAGTTAGATGGAGTACCTATTTCAGTTCAGCTTGTTCAACTTCCAGGTGGATTACTTTTTTGTGAGAAGAGCAGTTCTGACTGCCTTTTTAGCTTTGTATTGGAAAACAGGGAATCCTGAATTCATAGTGTTATTCACAAAAGAGTTCTAAAATGAGTTTTTCATGATCTTAATGCTTATTCACTTCCATATTGTTGGTAGGAGATTCAATTTTTTTTTTTAGGTCTTTACCCATTTTTGAGTTTTTTTTTTTGTATCATATGAGACAAGGAGTATCGGTTGGGATGCTGAATGGGGTATTAATAGCTTCAACAGTTTTCATCTAAAGCATATCTTTTTTGCCACTATTGTATTAGTGTTTTCTTACTTTTACCACTATTGTATTAGTGTTTTCGCTGAAATATTGTAGTGTAATCAGTAGTGTAGAATAATAGTAGAGTTTTAATTGTAAATTGAGTTTAGATTTGACCCAGTTAGCTAGAGTAATGTTTAGCAAATGATACATTCATCTGAACTGCAGTACGGAGACAGCTTTGAGTGTGAGCAGCACAGGACAAAGCATGCTCAACAAAACTTGTCTACATTGAGTTGGCTGCCAGGGGTCACTTGGTAAAAACGTAGATTTCTCTAGCTACTGCAAGCCGATAAGTTTTAAATGAAATTTTATCACATTTTGATTAGTTAGCATATTAATTTGTGTTTTGCAAATAGATTAAATAGGCTCAGTGGTGTTTGTTAGCTTATTTTTTAAATTTAGTTAGTGATTTTGTACGTTACAACTCGCTATCTCCTACCGCTATTGTAGTGGTGTTTTTGGTGGGAATATTGTAGTGTAACAAGTATCTCAGAAGAATATAAGGTTTAAATTGTAATAAATAAGTATTTTGAAGGGTATAATCACCTTTTGGGCATATATCTGTTGTATATTTTGATTAGTTAACGTATTAATTTGTGTTTTACAAATAGATTAAATAGGCTAAGTAGGGTTCGTTAGTGTATTTTTTAAATTTAGTTAGTGACTTTGTAAGTTACAACTCACTACTTTTACCACTATTGTATTAGTGTTTTCGCTGAAATATTGTAGTGTAATCAGTAGTGTAGAATAATAGTAGAGTTTTAATTGTAATAAATAATTTTAGCAAATTTTAGTAAATTTTAGTTTTTAGTAAATAAATTAATTTTAGTAAATAAATCAATTAAATTTATTAACCTTATTAATTTTCATTGTTAATTAATTAAATCGTATTTCAACAGTATTCATGCCCCAGACTACAGCAGCAAAGGAACAGGTTAAAAATGGCATAAAAGAAAATCTAAACCTATCCGTTGATGTCAAGCATTCTGGTCTCTTGCCAAAGCTATTGGCCGCAACTTTTGCCCATCTCTGCTCCCACCTCTGTCCAAACCAGATGGTTCTGTTGTCACTTCAACCAAGGATAAAGCTGACCTGCTAGCATCCCATTTTTCTTCCAGCTCATGTATTAATGATCTTGGTAAAACACCTCCCATCATTCCCAACACGCTCCATTCAATGCCTCCTGTGGTCTTCCGTCAAAAGGATATCAGAAGGATTTTGATGAATCTCGATGCTAAGAAAGCTCCAGGTCCTGATGGTATTTCTCCACTTGTTCTCAAAACCTGTGCTCCTGAACTTACCCCTATTCTTTGCCACCTTTTTTCACTTTCTTATACCAAAGGTGTTTTTCCTTCTGCTTGGAAATTTGCTCATATCCAGCCAGTTCCTAAAAAGGGTGACAAATCCCTCCCATCCAATTATCATCCCATTGCAATTACTTCTACTCTTTCTAAAGTAATGGAGAAATCAATTAACCGCCAACTCTTAAACTACCTAGAAACCTTCCATCTGATCAAAGATCGCCAGTATGGATTCCACCAGTGTCGATCCATTGGTGATATTCTGGTTTATGTTACCCATTTATGGACTAATTCAATGGAAAGGTTCAGTGAAACCCAGGTAGCTGCTCTTGACATCTCAAAGGTTTTTGATTGTGTTTGGCATAAAGGTCTTCTAAACAAGCTTCCATCTTATGGTTTGCCAACTGTTTTTAGTAATTGGTTATCCAGTTTTCTC